>NC_133897.1:13015385-13329727 GCF_964199755.1 Larus michahellis
CTTCCTGTAGCTTTCCCAGGAATCCTGCCTTCCTGTAGCTTTCCCAGCTTTGGTCTCTTAAACTCTTCTCATCTGGCTCATTCATTTCTCCTCTAAGGATCCTATCTCCATCTTTTTCACATCATTTTCTTTATATCCTTTCATGATTTAGCCTGGTTCCTCATATCACCTACATTCTTATTCATGAGCTCCTTCCGTCTATACAACTCTGCTTCTCATGTTACCTCTCTTAAATTTCCACCTGAAGGTCTCACTGGTTAAACTTTGCATGCTCAGCCTGGAAATTGGAATAACAAGAACTAAACGTTGTAAATATAAGTGGCTAACCTATCAAGGTTTTTGAGAAATACACAAATGAAAAATGATGTAGGGACTGATGAGACACATTTTCAGTTCAAAATGCAGTGCTTTTACTGCAGCATGTATGCCCACCACTTCAAACAGAGTTTCATAAGAAATAAGCATTAATTATATAGTGAATATTTTGACTATTGAGAACAGAAAAAACGGCTGGTTTTATGACTAAAGCTGAAAACAGTCAATTAAAAAATAAAAATAATGAAATGAATGGTCTTTATTTGACACTTAGCACATCAGTTTTCACCAAAAACTGGTTTTTGCATGTCTGAGGCTGAATCTTTTGGGGTACTACTGGGCAGTTTAAAGGGATTGTAAATGTGCATCAGACCAAGCTACATTTGCATCAGTGCAAATGATTTCACTAGATTTTCACAACTAATTTTCTTAGTATTAAAGTACTAAGTTTAAGTAGATTTTCGCAAATGAGCCTTAGCAATTATTCTGAAAAGTTTAATGTACTGAAAATTAAATGATTTGCAATCTTGTGTGGTTACAGTTATGACCATGACACATTCTCCTTTCTTTCCCCCAGCCTCCTTTTTTAAGAAGGAAAGAATATATTACTTACGTACTGGAAGTAAGAAACAAGGATTCAAACTAAATTGTACTTTTTTAAGTGAGTGAACACAGCCTGTAGCTTACTGGTCTGAGAACAACTCTACTACCAGAGTAACTTTTCCTTCTTACTTAATGTGCCACTGAGTTAAGGATGTCATTTTACGCGTTTTTCTTTATTCTTACTTTAAAAGCTCAACCAACAACTATGCATTTGGATAATTCAATTAGGGTTTTAGAAAAATGTCTGCTTCGCGAGACAATCACCTGCCCCTTAAAACTAAAACATTATGTGCCAAGCATCTCCAATCTCCACTGATTAACAATAGCATATTCCAAATTTATAGGGTCTATTACAAGCCATCTGAAGAGCAGCCACTGTGCCAAATCTCCCTTACTCCCTCTCCAGGGAATCCCTTCTCAGATGCTCTTTTCACATCCAGTAAACAACACTTTATGTCTTTTGAACAGATAGCAGATAATTACCATATGGTTAAAAACATGCTTGCTTCATTCACTTTCCCACTGTAAACTTCCTTCATTATGACAGCTAAGGAGCATCTAGGGAGGTAAACTCTGTAATTTAGCCCTCTATAGGTTTAGTGGTTTAAAAGGTCAGTGTCTATTACAATAAAGTTAGAAGCAAGTGTAAGCGACTTTGCAAAAAATCATTTTTTATTCCAGCAGGGCTGAAGAGAGAAACGGATGCGGATGCAGGTGTGAGAATCTGCCACATACTGCACTGAGCACCAATATATTTTCTGACTGCATCCAGTACAGTTACAAATGCACACTCAGGAATAATGTAGCAGGAGAACAACTAATAAAGATTTGGGAAGATAAGGAGGTACAACTGGCCTCTTTTTTGGGTCCCTTGCTGTTTCACTGCCCTGTTGTTCACTGCATAGTATAGGGCTACAGCTGGGAAAAGGAATTTCAAGTCTTTCAGCAGTAACTATGCAAGAACATGACCCTTCCAACCCTGCCTGTCAGCACCCTGGGGAGAAGAAGAAGGACTTGCCCATCTCATGCACATAATGCAGCAGACAAGAGCTGAATCCCAAAATGGATAAGAAAACCAGATTCCAAGAGATCAGTCACAGTCTTGGGGAGCCTCAGAGTCTGTGTTCCTGTGGAGCTGCTTTACAGGAAAGCTAATTATCATTTCTTCCAAGCTGAATGATCGATTTCATCAGGCTCCCTCTCTATTGTGGTTGCTTAATCTGTGCTCCGAACTGAAAGGCTTGTTGGCAAATGCTATGGCGCTTTTGACCTCTCCAAGATTAATTCTTTGTGACCCGGCTATTTACTTGGGAGTGCAGGCAACATAGGGGAGAGAAAGAGCTTCAGGTATGTTGCATCCTTTTGGTATGACTTCTATCACTTCTATTCCACAGCTCCTGGAATACAAAAACCTCAAGGACAGGGAGGAGAGAAGAGGATCCTGATTCCTGTTGGATTTTATCTCCTGTGCCTACTAAAAGGTCCTATCACTTGTTACTCGGGAGAAAAGATCACCCCCCACCTCGCTACAACCTCCTTCCAGGGAGTTGTAGAGAGCGATAAGGTCTCTTCTCAGCCTCCTTTTCTCCAGGCTGAACAACCCCAGCTCCCTCAAACACTCTTCATAAGTCTTGTGCTCTAGACTCTTCACCAGCTTCGTTGTCCTTCTCTGGACACGCTCCAGCACCTCAATGTCCCTCCTGTAGTGACGGGCCCAAAACTGAACACAGTACACAAGGTGAGGCCTCACCAGTACTGAGTCCAGGAGGACAATCACTTCCCTAGTCCTGCTGGCCACACTATTTTCAATACAAGCCAGGATGCTGTTGGTCTTCTTGGCCACCTGGGCACACTGCTGGCTCATATTCAGCCGTCTGTCGACCAACATCCCCAGGTCCTTTTCTGCTGGACAGCTTTCCAGCCACTCTTCCCCAAGCCTGTAGCGTTGCATGGGGTTGTTGTAACCCAAGTGCAGGAAGATCTGAAGACCTAATCCCATTCATTCACATTTTATACTTTATCAAAACCCTAGTGACATCAGTCAAAACAGCTGATGATTTTGAATGCTTTCATTTCAGCTAATTGGATGATCACTTTTACTACCACTTCTGTTAAACTCCTTTTCTTTTCCTTCCTTATTGATTACCGTTTCATACTGTAACAAAGCAGAACAGCCCTCTAACAGGAAAAGGTTACATCATCAAGGGCTATTAAGAGATACTCAGCATCTCATGTGAAGAGCCAAAAGATTCAGAATTTGAGTAACAACTTGCGCACAGTCTGGATGCACTCAATGCACATAGTGGATTCAGGCTACCCAAAGAGGATAAGATCTCATCTGTGCCTGGGTAAACTGGGATCTGTTAAATTAAATAAGTTCAAAAGTGGTAGAAGTGAGAAAAGAAGCCAGAGGTTTAGAATAGCATCATTTTACCTATAAAAGGGAGGCCAAGGCAGGTCCAGGTTCATAATGTCAAACGCTGGGCAAGCAAAGGGCCAAAGACAGTGACAAAGTGGTGCAGTCAGAGCAGTGCAGCTGCTGCAAAGGCGAGTCCAGTGATAACACTGACTGATAGTTACTAATGTATTTCAAAGACAGAAATGAGAATGATGATTCACCTGTTATGGACATGTCATCCATCAGTGGAAATTGCCCTCTGCAATGGACATACTGTCAGCATTTCATCTGCTCCTATTGCTTGGCTTGGGGAGGGGGCAAGAAAGAGCAAGGAAAAATGGTGAGGGAGCTGATCCAGTAGTCCGGAAAAGAAACAGCTTTTTGAATAAGGAAAACTAAAATCCCATATCCGTCTATATGGCCTGTAGGTTAAAGTAGCATAATACAGTAACTGAGAGTGAACTCCCCAAGATATCCCTGTGTATGTCAAGAGGGGCCCAACATTTTATAAGCCCTATTACTAGCCTTTTCCTTTTCCATTCACCTGGGCCACAGTGTTCTCCTTCAAGTTAGAAGGGCCTTTCAAAACTCTTATATTGGTCACAGGAGAAGAACAGGGCATTGAGGGCTCATGTCACATGCAAAATTATGCAAGTGGTGACCAGACACATTTTTGGGCCCTTTGTTGTCTCTTGTTTTATCAACAACTTCATGACTTAAAACGCAAATGAGGACCTTCCTAAGGGCAGGACCTATGTTACTAGTGCTTGATGAAGACTCTGTTTATCCCATTCAGTAACTAGGTATTTTTTTTTCTAAGCAGAACATTTATTGTACACCTAAGTGAACTTATGCTGCCATTTATAGACTTAAAAAGGAAGTGATTTTCTCCTGGAAACACAAAGCACACTGTTTAAACAGCATTAGACAGCAATTTGGGCAGCTGGCACCCATCTTATTTGTTTTATAGATAAGTCACCTTTCATATGAAAAAAGAACACCTGTGGTTTTATCTACACAGAACAAGTAAAACAAATAGCAGTACAGTATTAGAACTGACTGCTTGCTGATTTACTTAAGAAATTATTTTCATAGTTGTTTATTATTATTTATATTGCAGTATAATGCAGGAACCCTGTAATGTTAGGCATTAAATAACACAAAACAGAAAAGATAGCCTTGCCCCTGCCGTCTTGTGCAGTCAGACCATGGATGTCACGCCCACAAACTTGTTAAGAGAAGTTGGAAACTTGCATATGGGGAAGTTTTTGCTTCTCCAGAGAAGGTGAGAGAGATAGAAGGACAGGATTAACTTCTAAATGTAGGACAATTTTGATGTATATCCTGGCAGAAAACTGGACCGGAAAAATCTCCCACTTTTGAACTTATCTGGCCATCAATTATTTCCAAGAGGACAGATTTTATAGGAAAACATCCTTCATATTATTTAAAAAAGGGCCTCTTGATGGGGTAAGATCAGGATAATGGACTGTTGCAATTAAGTGCAGGTTTCCTGCTGTAACAGAAAAGGCAATAGTGAAACAAAGCCATTTACTTCAAAACAGAAGACACTGAACATTTAGCTGTATGTCCTTTTCTTTAGCCTTACACTATATGACTAATACAATGGAGATATCAAATGGGTGTTGGCACAATAACTTGACATGGGCTACTGCACCATTGTTGGCTACTGGTGATTTCCAGTGGGCTCAGAGAAGAGACCCAGTGTTTGCTTTAGGCAGAAAAGGTTCTGTTGACCTATACTGTGCTATAGCACACTTCTTTTAGCAACAAATCAGTTTCTGACTGCTCAGCTCCCCCAGATATTCCTTCCCATCCCAGTGTCCACCACATGCCACCCAACCCTTCCACTCTGCGCCGAGTGCTCTGCTTCCTGGCAGTGAGTCTTTCTCAGCATCTCAGATGAGCACCTTAATGCTCTCCACAGCTCGCTGTAGAAGCCCACTAACCACACCTGCCTAACTCTTCCTTCTTTTGTCCTTTCCTTCCCTCACGGTTGCTAATGAAGAAATCAGTGTAACCTCCCTTGTTGCTCTTGCTTTTCGTACCCTTTCCACCAATAGGTATCCCCCATCACTCACAGCCTACTCTACTCTGATTTGAATGGCCTCCTGTGGCCTTCCCTTACTGTATCACTACTTAATAACAGCAATAGATATTGCTGGTGGACAAGTTGCTCTGAGGCCCATTTTTGGTGGGAGGATTAAATATATAGATAGAAAATCACTCTGCCCCTCAGCCAGTAACCTGGTACTGGCAGGACTGATGGATGGTGGAGATATAACATGCAGCCTGGTGAATCTGGTGAAGAATCGTTCCAGATGTCACGGTAATGTGTAATGGTGGTTGACGGGAACAGGAATAGTAAGTAGGAAAGGAGGAGAAAAGTTATCCCAAGCCATAAACTGGTTAGTGATGACCAGCCTGACAGGTTTTGTAAGCCCGAATTAAGTCTGAATTAAGTGTGCAGAGAACTGACTCACATTTAAATTCATTTCCAAATGAAAACGTCTGCTGAGTGCAGGCATCCAGAATGCATCAGATCAAAGACACAAGCTTCACGATAACTGACAACTTTTGTCGTCACAGATATCAGCGCTAAGTTCCTCAAGCCTTAATTTTGTTTATTTATTTATTTATTTATTTGCTGCTTTTTGAGCTTTTCACAGAAGCTAGCTTAAGTTTTTATTGAATATGGCAAGAAGAGGTAGACAATAAAATTTTGAATCAGTGAAATAACCCACGTTGTTTCAATGACATTAGATTTTGCAGTTTATATACCTATTAAAATAATTCTTTTTAATGGATCTTGCTGCCTAGTGATGATATTTTAAATTATTAGGGCCTAACAGAATTCTTTCAATAATTGATTTAAGGGTGTATTAGACACAGCCAGGCCCAAAAGATACAAACATATGAAAAATTATATGAGGCCTTTGACAACAGTGAAATTAAATTAATAGTAAAATTGGATTGAGTTAATCAATTGAGTAAAATGACGGCAAGGTTGCATAAGAGAGTTAAATTGAAGGAGTTTCGCAGTAATCAGTTTCTGCAGTGCAGCTGCTACACGTTTGTGTAATAACAGAGTTGATGAGCAGCTAATTTGTATGAAACTGGAAGCAAGTTAAATGTTGTTTGGGTTATAATAGACGTCTGCAGCTAACGCACAAAGTGTCTCCGTTGGTTTACCGCTACACGCTGGAATGTCTCAAAGCTATTAATGGTGGGTTCGGCAGAGCAGGATGTGGCCCTAGTGGCACAGTAATGGAAAACTCAAAGGCCACATTTCCTTTCTCCAACCTTGCGCCCTTCCTATGCCTTCTTTGGAAAGAGCGGGAGAAAGGTGGGCTTACAACACTGTGTCAAACCTTTCTTGCCTTCCTCTGTCACATGGGGCAGCCACACAGCGCAGCAACAGCTGAGTAAATTCACCAGGGCATTGAAAGATGACATCCTTTGCTTTAGTTTGATGTTGCGATACCGGCAGCACATAGGCCCGCTAGCAGCCCGGGAAACGATCTGTTTTTTATCATCTATTGTGATTAGGGGGGGTTGCGTTCACCCCGTCCATGTGCTACGTCCTGCATTTGACACGGCGGATGTTAGCCCAGTCCCACGGCTGTCACTGCAGTCACAGACAGGCTCCAGTTAGCTTTAAATTAGCTATTGCAGGTGGCAGCACAAGTCTTTGAAGTAAACAGAGCTCAGACAGAAAAAAAAGGCAAAAGAAAAAAAAAAAAAGAGTAAACCAGCCTATGTTCGAGGCTGTGTTAGAGCATTGTGTTACCAGGGCCATGCTGCTAGGAATACTCAAAAAAAAAACTCAAACAGCTTCTCTTGGACACATCTGTATAAGCTGCAGGTGCCGTGAGAAACAAGGATGCAGACGTAACCTTAGCTTGGATGGAGTACAGTGAAGAGCTTGTTTTCTCAGCTGAAAACACACATATTTGACAACAGCAACTCTTTTTACAAATGTGTCAGTATCTGTAACTGTTTAGTTTAAAACTTTTTAAATTCTGCACTAGTCTTATAAACAGCAAACAAACATTTTATTCTCTATGCCACGTTTTGCTTCGGTCAGTAACAATACCACTGTTTCTTGACAGAAACACTTTTTTCCAGATTTCAAATTCACCATAAATGTCAAAATGTGGTCTTCTTTGAAAAGAAAACACATTTTTCCCCCAAAATCTGAAAGCATAAGTGGACTAAAAGTAATAATAAGCCATGATTTATCAGTAATAACCAATAAATCTGGTTCCCAGCTTCCTAATACTGCAGCACAGGAAATGCTATGCTATTGAATAGAAAAGGTTAAAAACTGTTTAATTAGATGCACATGGTCTCTATGGGCTAACAATGTGTGTGTCCATAACCCCCAGTCCAACACAGCTTGTTAGAAATGCACATATTTTAAGTCAACAGTGTCCCATTTATTTGAACAGGACCACGCATCTATGGATGCATGTATGCTGCCTGTCTGCTGGTTATAGTCAACTGTCTGCCGCTGATCAAAGCTTTCTGACAGGAACAAAATGCTCATTCCCGTCCAACAGATTTTTGGAAATAATGTCAAGGTAAGGGGGACCTGTAACCAGTAATGGAAATACGCAGAGCAGCCAGGTTACAAGGATAATTGGATACAGGGCCATGTACAGGGGACCAGGTCCCTTGGCACCATGAGCTGCAGACTCTGAGCTGCTCTTGCTCCATGGGAAAGTGACTTCTGTGAGCCTTGCCAGCTGGATGGATTGTAAAACTCTGGAGTTGATATAAAAAGAGAAATAGATGTATTATTTTTTATCACACACTACGTTGTGGCATTAAATAACAGGAATCATGAGAGCAGTAAATTTAGAAGTAAAAAGGATTTTGCATTTGAATATATGCAAACTTAGTACGTGGTAGAATAACAGTAATTAATAGTAAAACATGGTAAAATAGTAAAGTAAAAAAAGTTTAAATCTCTTAACAGGAAAACTAGAGAGTCAGAGACTCTCTTTAAAAATAACAGGTAACTGCAGCACTGACGTAAGTCACTGCAATCTACTGACTCCACTGGAGTTAATTTTCCTCTGTGATCCCATCAGTTCCTCACTTAAAACCTCACGGCCCCAAAGAAGAGTGCGGAAGAAGCAGCTGCCCTCACTGCCTGTTAAACCCAGCGAAGCTTCTGTCTGGCGCTGCAGCTGATGGATGGAGCTGCTTCGGTCCAGAGCGTCCCACAGCTACCAATGGATGATGGTGCATGGGAAGACCCCCTCACCCTCCACCTGGGTTTCTGGGTGGCATCTGGGGTACAGATGCCCTCCCTGGCGGGGCCATGGTGGAACTGTGTCCAGTTCTGGGGTCCCCTGTGTCCAGTTCTGGGGTCCCTGGCTCAAGAAGGACAGGGAACCGCTGGAGAGGGTGCAGCAGAGAGCTACCAAGATGATTAAGGGACTCAAACACCTCTCTTATGAAGAAACACTGAGGGATTTGGGTCTCTTCAGTCTGGAAAAAAGACGGCTGAGGGGGGACCTTATCAACACTTATAAATACTGAAAGGGTGAGTGTCAGGAGGATGGGGCCAGGCTCTTTTCAGTGGTGCCCGGCGACAGGACAAGAGGTAATGGGCACAAACTTGAGCACAGGAAGTTCCACCTAAACATGAGGAGGAACTTCTTTACCTTGAGGGTGGCAGAGCACTGGAACAGGCTGCCCAGGGAGGTGATAGAGTCTCCAACTCTGGAGACATCCAAAACCCGCCTGGACGCGTTCCTGTGCAACCTGCTCTGGGTGACCCTGCTCTGGCAGGGGGGTTGGACTAGATGATCTCCAGAGGTCCCTTCCAACCCTATGATTCTATGATTCTGTGATTCCAGAGAGCGGGATCTCAGCATGAACCTGAACAGCCCCTACGTGCTGGTTTCAGCTTGCAGACAAAAGGAGAAAGGTCCAGAATTTGTGCTCTATTACTTATTTCTGTTTGTGCTGCACATGCAGAATTTGAGGTGTGCTGAACAAATGCTGGTAAATTAAGAATTGAACGGTTAATTACAGATGTTATTCTTATCATTATAACTTTATCAACAGTAATTTATAGGAAAAGTCTGGACCTAGCAAACAATTGCACACTACCTACCTTTCGCTCAACCCATTGGCAAGACTAAGTATGTATTAAACTACACATGTTCAAAAGGATTGGACAAATTCACGTCCACCAGTGGCTATTGAACAAATCTGTTCAGGTGTAACTTCTGGCTCCAGCATTCCCACAACCTCCCTGCTTTAAACCTACAGGAGGGGAAGATTTCCTACGTAGCTCGTCCTGCGCCTCATCCCTTCCTAAGCATCTGCTGCCGATTGCTGCTGGAAGGCAGGAGGCCGGCCAGCTCCCAGCTCTGAACTAATACAGCAAGTTTTACTCTGGGCTGTGGGATCTTAAGCTCCACTCCTGAAATCAATGGCCAAATTGTCGTTTCAGCCAAGGAATGAGCAAAGAAATTATTTTCATAGAGATTTCACAGTTAAAGGTGTTTGGCGATGCTGACACTTCTAATTTCCACCAATCCAAACAACACAGACCCACGATTACATTTGCATAAGAAAGTTTTGATATTGGTGGCTCAGATTATTTTTGTCTAAATTAAATGAGATCAATTTGTTTCTTGTATCATCATCTCTCGTCAATTATGAATATTTATTGCAAGATGTCAGGCAGTAATGATCACTGGGTAATACAGAAACTATAGACAGGTAGGCATATGGTCTCGATAATCTAAGATCTGTATTCACATAAAAACGTCCTTGCTTGAATTCAGCCTCAAGGCTTATACATTCCCTTGAACTAAAATATCCACTGTTATTTACTGCATTACTTAAAAAAACTGCTTTCCTATATTTAGAGAGCCTCATAAACGGCACACTTTGTTGTGCAATGTACTAGCTTGTGTGTCGAATCATACATCACTACGCTTTACCAGATGTCAAAATTTAAAGCAGATCTCGGCTCTTTCTTCATGAGATAGAAGGAAAACTGGCAGCTCATGCCAGCACAAGCTGAACTACTACTTTTTCTGATTCATTTCATTGTGACTGCAGCAACCTGTTGGTTATAAAACCTCCATATAATTATCTGGGCTGAGATCTTCTGGCTTTTGATCCTCTCTCACAAGATTTTTTTATTATTATTCCCAAAATAAAAGCTTCATGGTCACCTGTTCTTTAAGGAGGATACAGCAAGTCTAGAAGCTCAGACCTCAAAAGGTCCCATACAAACCCATCTGGGATCAGTGGGAGTTAAAGAGAAACACTGTATTTAAAAATCAAGTATGCGATGATAATGTCTCTCTATCGTGACACCAGATTCTTTGTGTAACCACAGATGTCTGAGGGAAGGACAGGGAGAAGCAAAGGACTGACTGCTAAAGGAACAGATCTCATTATCAAATCTCTAAAGGGATGAGCATAAATACACACTTAAAATACCCTTTTCTAACCATAAGTATTTGCAATTTAGGAGTTGTGAGCTGTGCATAGGCACAAGTGCATCATGTCACAGATGGTTCAGACAGCACAGCTGAAACTGAAGCTGCACGTGGCCCATCAGACTACAGGGAATTCAGCTGTGAGCCACATACCTGGAGTAAGTTGCAATGTTAGTATACAACTTCATGCATCCTTCAAGACCATAATATGAAAGCTGTACACTAACTGGCACCTCTATGGTATTAAATGGCATGCAACTCCTTGAAATAATGATAGATCTTGTTTTTTTCGGAATGGCTCCCTTACCAAGTTGAGCGACTGGATTAAGAAAAGTCATTTGGGGGTCAATGAAATTCTCCATTTCTTCTCAGAAACGAAGAAAAACAAAATTGAAAACAAAATATGTGTGTGTGTAAAATAAAATAACTCCTTCAGAACTGAGAGCAAACACTAGGGACTTCATTTCAAAACTGAATTCAAAGAATTCTTAAAACAGAATGTCATACTGTGGGATAAAATTAAAATGATTGATTTCAATGATTGTCAAATAAATGCAAATACCTTCTACAATGCCACTAATTAGACTAATCAGGTCTAATGCACTCTTACTGCTCCAGAGACTCGGCTTTTTCACCTGTTTTACGAAATTATCTACTCACTTTCTAGTTCATGCAAAATTCTGCCATCTCCCAACACATGAAACATCGCTTCTACTTCCCATGTTACCTAATATAACATACACATGTTACCGTGAACCGTCTCTTAGGTCAGCCACTGATGACTGCTACTTAAGGACTGGTCTTATTCTAAAATAAAGCTGCCCTGGAGGAAATTTTGCCACTCGTTCTTTTTGACATCTGCCTGTGGCTGTGTTTCCTAGCAAATGACAGACTAAGAAAAGCAGTTTCATTGGCTTCTGGGCCATTTGAATGTGCTCAGTCTCACACCTAGAGGACCTGAACTGAATTTAGCAGTGTGAGAAGGACAGAGGGCCTTATAGTTTTCTATTTACTAGAGTATGACCTACTGAAATAACTCATCTCTCCCACTTCTATTAATTATAAGGCTTCCAGTTGCTACTACAGCATTTTGCTCGGGGACAAAGAAGAGTTATCCTTAGCTCAGCATGCAATGGGGAATTTCTTTGACTTTGACAAAGTAAAAGATTGGGAATGTTTTTCTCTTGGTTTAGGAAAAAAATTAGCAAAGCCTAAGGTATGCCATGTCCGTATAGGTTCAGACTGAATTTAAGGCATGTCCTGGCACAGTTTTTAGAGGTCAAGAATCTAAAATACCTAAAAGCTCTTCATGCCCTTCACCTGCTTTGTTAGTGGATTTTGTTATTGCTGATGTGCGGTTTTTTTATTTTTTTTGTTAAGACAGGAGTGGCTTATGAAAGGGAGGCAATGAAGGGATGAAGAAGACACCATCAGCAGAAAGGTTTCCTATGTCCCGCAGGCATTTCAGGCTACGAGAAAGGACAAGGCACAGCCCACATGGAGCTTGTGACCTGAGGGGGATACTGGTCACACGACCCTGGAAAGAGTATAAGATAAACACACTAAGTACAAAGAGTTCACCAAATGCTGTAATGATGGACCCAGCACAAGAAACACATTTTAACATGAACTAGTTTGAGGTAGACGCGTTCAACTGGTGTCTTTCAAGTATTATTAAGAAATGGCTAAGAAAAAGACAGTGGCTTAAGGTGCGGGTTATGAAGGAAATCTGTGTGCTTTTTTGTGTGAAGCTGAACAGGTTTTTCAACCTTTCTGAAGAGTTTTGAAAGCTTTTTACTCTTTCAGGAAAGATATGAAAGCATAGCCTATGCCTTAACCAAAAGCCGAAAAGCAAATAAAAAGAATCCCAATTCCTTCTCTTCTTATTCATGACTTTCCAAGGCCCTGCATGAGAAATATTAAAGTAATAGTTTTTAAGAAATATTAAAGTAATAGTTTCTTAACTACAAGAATAATGGCAATGTTATTAAAAACTGTAGAAGGCAAATGAAAAAAATACAATGGGATTTCTATGTGTGCACGTGTCTATATGTTTATATACCGCTTTGATTTGCTTCAATAAACGGCCTTGTGCTAATAACAGCAGATAGCATAACATTCTCCCTATCTTTCTTTATTTTATAATCACCACCCCGCATTCCTTGTGCCACTAATCGTCCCCTCAGGCAGGCATTGGGCTATCAAAATGAACAGGAGATAAACCAGCAAGTTCTTCATAGCTAAAGCAGAACCACACAGGATAGAGCCAGATCATAGTAGTCTCAAATATGTAATAGCTGCTCTGAGAGATATATGGGAATTATGACAGGATTGCATAAAGCCTATTCTTAGCATCTCCTGAGTGTTTAATAGTTGATCTGAAGCTAAAGAAGTACACAAGATTTGGTTTTTTTCATGTTCCAGTTATACACTGTTTTACTTTAGTCCTGTTTACTTTAGTCATGGTGCAAATGGGAGTTTCAAAACCATGATGTTGGCTTATGTTATTTAACAAATTTGATAGGAACATTCCAATGACTTTAGGGCTTTCATGTTTCTTTACCCCTTTATCTTTTTCTAATTTCTTTTCTGATATTCTGTTCCAGTAATGCTTAACCAGCCATTAGCTTTTATTAGTAAAGCTAAAATGAATGACACTAATGTGAACAGCATAAAACCTACATTGACCTACTTTTATTAAATGAAGGAGAATAGGCCTTACAGGTCTCTTAGGTTGTCCAATTTACTCTTCCACTTAAAATTACTGATATTTCCTTACCACAATCTATATATACAGGTTATGCTTAACTCTGTTTGAAAGCAACACAAATGTAATACGCAGTGTGTTGTTATTCACCCCTTGTTCTGAATTACCAGCAATTCAAGAAATAACCAAAATTGATGGTTCCAAAAATTGGAAAAGGGAAGAAGAAATGGAATAAGGTGGCAGATCATCAGCTTGACACAATTAAATGCTACCTATGAAGCCAGTATGACCCAATGGCATTTTAAAAGAGAACGAATTATCCTCAGGCTTTTTTCTGCTCAGGTAATTTTGCATGTTTCTCTTCTTCCTTGCTCTGTCCAATTTTAAACGCTCAATCCTGACTGAACTGCTGAGCACTCCTCTCTAGCATTGGTTTTAGAAGAACCGAAACGCCCTTTGTACCTCACTAAGGTTTGCCACGCATCACAAAATTAGGCGAAATAATTAATCTCTGTCAGACAAGACCAAATGTCAAAGAAGTAGCCTTTGGAAGTTCACCTGCAGGTTACACACACAGCTTCCTCAATGCCTAAAAATAAAACTTAATGCCATTCAGTAACATTGCTATTACTTTTACAATAGTAACCAGGAGGTCCCAAATCAGACCAGGACAACATTATTTCAGACATAATTTAGTGGTCTCTAAAGGGCTCACAGCACAAAGAGATTACAAATAACAGCGATGAATGTATTCTGTCTGTCCTCATGGACTCTATGCAGCGGGGAGGCAAGCAAAGTGCCACAGTCACAAAAACAGCAGCAGCGCCAAAAATCAAATTCACCGTTCCCGAATTTAACAAAATCATCTTTTAATGAACTCTGCAAGCAAATAAGGCACATGTGCAACTACCCAACTAGTTCTCCTGTACTTCTCAAGATGAAATGTAAGAGCACAATGACAAAGACCTGTACTGAAAAATCTGCCCTACAGAATCCAGTCTGGGGTACCAAGAAAGATCAACACTCACCACCTCCAGCTATACGTGTTGAAAAAAAAAAAGCCAAGTTAGTATTCACAGATGATTATTTTTTAATAGTTCTGGCCTTGAAGCAGCAGCTCCCATTCCCAATATTATAGGGAAGGAGGGAAGCAGAAACATATCAATCACTCAACAAAGAGGCTTGTCAAGGAATGGGCATTTTTCTTTTGTAGCATTTTCTTCTCAGCAGCTGCCCACGTACAGCCTATCCGGAGATATCTCAGGTGTCCATCAGAATATTCTGCGCTCTCTCCACTGTTAGTGCTTGAGCTTAATTTATTTGTCAAGTGCTCGTTTGGGAGTAGGACTGGGCGGGGGGGAACAGGGAGAAACATGCTCGTTTTATCGTCATACTGCCCCATCTCCCTGCTTTCTGTCAGCCTGCAAGTATTTACACCAGACCTGCTGTATTACTGCATCTTTTTGGATTTTTTGTAATTAATTCAGTCTCAATATTCTCCTAATTTCCATACTTTTCAAATGTCATTTCATCGCTTTTGATCTGCTTCCATTTCTTTTCTCCTTTCTCCCTCTTTGCCTTCATGCTCTTACTGAATTTTGAAATGGATTTTATTGGTTGACAGAGGCATTTGAATTGCTTTCAGAGGCTGGGCCTTGGAAACACAGGATAGCAGCTTGCTTAATCACATTTCTCACCTAGAACCTGTATAATAAGGGTGATACATAGGGTGTGATGCTGCAACGCTACTAGCGGAGATGAGCTAATGGACCTTGGCCAGCCTTAATTAGAGTTTCTAAGCCAAACCTTTCCCTCCTCTGGCCATGAGTGTGTCAGCCCATCAGTTTTATAACAGCTGTCAACCTCCTCTGACTAGTTTATCTTCATCTTTCCTATTTTGTGTGCTGACATGGCACCAAAAGAGTTATTTCTCTGCAGCAAAGAGGTCCTTTGCTCTGTAGGCAGAACAAAAAGCGCCTCTTCATACAGGGCACCAGACCCTACCCCACGTGGGACCATGTGCAGCATGAACCACTGCCTGCACCTTCAGGATATGTCAGTCTGGCACTTAAAAACAGATACACATACATGGGTGTGTGTGTATCCCACAAAAAATACCCCAAAGCCCCTCAAACCATCACCTCAATAAATCCATTACTGATGTGTTGGCACCCAACACATATTGCCTGCTTGCCAAAGCGGGCAGAGTGAAAGAACTTCTTTTCCTATTTCAAACTAGTTTAGGAAGGCTTATCAATTGTATATGTGTTTCCTGGTGGAAAGCTTCCAACCAGCTGTGCAACATGTAAATCAAAACGTGCCTTCTTAATAACAAAGGCTTGTTTCGATCAGGATGGGCTGATAAATTGCTTTCTGCCTGAGGATAAAAAAGACTGGGCTTTAGGTATGTAAAAATGGTAAATATTTCTCTTCTGCTTTTGTTCTTTCCCAGCCAAAAGCATCTTAAGAGAGCCATCTGTTTCCTTGCCACAGAAAGAAAAAAATCAGGGTGACAAAGCTCCCTGTGCTTATTCATCCGATTTTGCCTTGAGTTAAATGTTGGAGAACCATCCCCATTTGGGAAGGTTTTCGTTCTGCCACTGGCTACGATAAAGGCTGCTGTTTCTATCCACCACTTGGCTTGTTTATCTCCGGGTTTTTTATTTCAGCTAGAATTGAAAAAGGAATTACACTATTCTAGTGCAAAATGAATGGGATTTCCTCATTTTTGTTTATTATCTTCATCTATTTCTCTCCACCAAAGAAGAGAGAAAAGTCCCACTCATCCTTCTGCCCTCCCCTCGCCCCCAGAGAAAGTGGCAATTGTACCATTAAGCCCCGAGTGCTTTACATATGCAAACACAAACACAGTGCTTACAGGAAAGATCTTCCCTATCCATATGTTCATCTCCTTCCCTTTACCTAAACCAGACGATTACCTCAGCAGCTCAGCTGTGTTATTGAGACATTTCAGCGTGAAATTTGTTTTTCCTCACTGAACTTTAAGCGGAATTTCAAGTGCCAAGTCTCCAAAGCCAAGTGGGGCTATTAAGAGATAATTACTAATTATGCTAATTTGAGAAGTTGTGCTATTTCTTTCCCTGGTCATTTTATCTGCAGCTCTCCTGAGAAAACAGTCCCCATTCAATGTTAATAACCTTTCCAGGCTAAGCATTCAAGGGAGGACAGTGTGTCCTAAACCCAGGAATATTTTACAGTTAATCTAGATATGTGGCTGTAAATTAGAAAGAGAAGCAAGTTGCACTAATGCTAATGACTTATGTTATTAATTTTTTTTGCAGCAGAAATATCTGATTCCTCTCCATTCATATATTGATACAGCCTTTTGCTGATGGTTTATTTTAAATGAAAGAGTCCTCAGTGATTTGAAGTATTCAGTACACCAATAATATTACTCAGCGCTCATTTTCTAATCCTACCTCTTGCAAGCTCCCATAATAAAAGATTAAAACAAAGAACAGATTTGATTCACATTTTCTAAATGTCTCATTTATTTTTGCCTTATTTATGTAAAGGTATGAAACATATCTTTCCCAAGTTCTATACGCTGCTTTTTTTTTTCTTCTTTTCTTTTTCAAGACAGTGGTTATTAGGCTGATCATATTAGTCTGTGGAGTATGCTGACAGAGTAAGAGGCTTTATTATTTTTCTAAATAAAATAATGACTTCAGGTTTTGTTTGATGCATAATCCCATCCCTGTTCTGTGGTATAACATACTCATTATTTTAGATCTTTTAGATTTATAACTTTTTTCTGGAGCGGCAGTACCCAGAGCCTGCTTGGCTTGGCTTACCTTCCAAATGCAGAGGCGTAGAGCTGCCGCACTACTTCTTGATAAAATCTTGTTTCTCTCCTCCTCAGAATGGATCTCCCAGGTAAGAACACGATGGCCGCACAGAGCGTCCAAGATCAGTGTGCCCTCCATTAGGAGACCGTGGTTACTCTGACGTGACCGCGAAGGCCAGTTCCTGCAAGCCCATGTAGGGCCACGTAGGTGTCCCACCGAGTGGACATCTCCTGTGAATTCGGGCTGCAGGGTCACCCTCTCTGTTTGTCAGTATAGCATGAACATCATAAATTCTCAACGGAGGACAACAAAGTCTGAAAGCAGACGCAGGGCGCAGTCAGGTCCCTGCAGCCAGGGAGGGCAGGGCCCCGCACGAACACGCAGGCCGCCTCCACCACCCGGGAAGGTTGGCCACGTTTCCAGAGTAAATAAACTCCTGTCCTCACTGGGGTTCATCATCTAGCTTGACAGTTCACTAAACTGTGTGCCAGCAGGGTTTTTTAATGAGTGGAGTCCCACCGACCTCCTTGCTTCACAGCCACTGGTGCTAACCCAGCTACCTCGGGGCCCATGTCCCCAGGGCTGCTGGTCACCAGGGGGGCCAGCCGCCAGCAGGGCCGGGGCTGCAGCGCTGCAGCCCTCAGCCACAGTAGCCACGGTTCCCATGGCTTGGCCATCTCCTCCACCCAAGCTGTGGTGGGGTGAAGCCTCCTCGCCGAAATCCTCTCACTGCCGCCCGACAGCATCAGCTGGAGCCCCCTCCGAAGGCCAGACGCTGCCTGTGCTGCACATCAGGACTTCCACGAGGGAATTTTTAGCAGAGTTTACCTCCATGCACACCAGCTGCAGGTCCTCCAACAGGGAAATAACATAGGTATGCTGCTGGATTTGGCCTCACGCTGACCGCTGAGGGCAGCAGGGTGTAAATATCTTCAGGTGCTTACGGGTGACCACAACTGTGGCTCTGCAGCTCAAAAAGAGAGTGCAGAGAACAAGAAACATACAAATTATTTTTATAGGAATTGGGCCTGTATTTTTTTTGGCAGTTTGCAGTGTCGAGATGCAAAGTAACTAAGCAAAGATCCCCTCCACGCAACCAAAATAAAAATGAGGATTGAGTGACAAAAAACAAAGGATAGCAGTTTGCACCTTGATTTTTCAGTATTTTTAAACCATATATAGGCCTAAAACCAGTGGGTGCATTTTTTTAAAAAAGGCAAAGGATATAAATATTCAAAATCTTGGGTAGCATCTATTTCTGGAAAATGTCGTACACAGCCCCCAGACTCCAGTTCAGTACTCCCAACGTAGGAGTGGGCGGACTGCGTTCACATGAGACATGAATTAGGACCTAAAAATATGTCCTAGTAATAAAGGAGAAGATAATTTTAAGTTTCAGCATTGCCAGTTTCAGAATAGACCTACCTTTAGTGGAAATCCATTTTGCAAGTGTGTGAACCTGCCCCCAAACCCCTGATAAACATCAGGTAAGACACGTGTTCCTTGCTGGTGGGGCTGGGAGGACCAACAGGCCGCTGTGCTCCCACCGTACCACCAGGAGACATAAAAGAAACACGCCTGGTGACTCCCTAGCTGGTAATACATCTCTCTCAGCTTCACGTGAGCACATCCAGCAGAACTGTCTGCTGTTTGGACCATCCTGTGACCCCAACACTTTGGCAGCTCACTAGCAGCTGCCGAAGTCCCTGAACTGCACCTGGAAAGACACACACAGAGTTCACGGACTCCTTTGTAAAACAGTCTTTCTGTCCACGCTCAATGGAAAGCACGTGCAGAAGGCAACATAGGCGAGTGTCTCGCCTGTGAGTCTCAAGTCAGCTCTCCCTCTGGTGGACACATTGTCGTAGGTGGGGTCCTGCATCTCCCCAAAGCTCCATCGTCTCTTGAGAAATTTCATCTTCTAAAGAAACACTCTGTTGCTCCAAAATTCTGCCTAACCAAGTTGCATCAGAGTCAGCTGCTTCTTGCTGATACACTGCTGTCCAAAGACAGCAGCTAAGGGGACCAGCTGGAGGCTGAGAAGAGAGCCATGCCTCTGGGCAATAACAAGGCTGTAAGTGAATAAACACCTGCAAGGGAGGAGACCTCTTAAAAAACAAACACAAAAAAGAAGTAGTCAGGAGAGAAAGATGCCCTATCTCCTGAAAGCCCTGCTGGAATATTTAAAATTAGTTCTTCCTGGAGAAAGAAATGAGCACTAGACACTATTTCAAAATGCTTCATGGGCTCCGTTGGTCACAGCCACACTTGTTCTGCGCACTCTGGGAAAGCAGCAGACTGGAATCACAGCCCCAGAAAGGTGCTTGACATTGCTAATTATAGCTGAAATGAAGTTTTCTGCACATGTTATTTCTTATTCATGTTTGAAATTATTTTTTAATCCAGTACCTACAAAGATCGCACAGAATTGTGAAAGAAATGAAAAAAATCAGTTAAAACATCCAACATTAGCTGTTTTCTTTCCTCTTATATTTCCACAATTAAAATATTTATATTATTTTTAAGTATCGTTCCAAAACCTTCAGTAACCCTATTGAGAAGCGTTTTGAGCTCTCGCAGATTTTGAAAGGCTTAGATTGTGTGAATAACAGAAATGCATATTTGCAAGAGACCCCAGCAGCCAGCTGGCACTGTCGTGCCTCTAGCTGCTGTAAGAAATTAAGCATGGGAGAGCCTCAATACCCCCACTAGGCCCAGTTCAGGCTGAAGAAAACAGGGTCCTTTGAATGGACAAGTCCATGTGGGTATCAGCTGCAGTAGAAAGGAGAAACAAGCAATTTCTGCATAAATTATGTGACATTTGGAGAAATCCAGTTCCTTTTGAACAAATAAATCCTCTCTCTGCTGCTACCTGGTGCTTGAGATGGTGACTAGGACAGTAGGTGGGATAAGCAAATAAATGGTTTTATTCGCCACTCTTCCACCTGTCCTAACAAAGGTACAATGTCTTTGCAAAATTTCTCTTCCACTATCCCTTCACGCTATGCGTCAGTGAGGAGGGAGAGAAAAATTGCCATCCCACTGTTTCCATCTGGAAACTGGTAATGGCAAATGGGTTCTTGATTCGTCTTCAATCCCACAAAATCTCAGTCCCAACTGTATCAAAAAACGTGCACAGCAAGTGCAGAAGAGAAAAATGCTCCCCGCAGAAGGTCTGAGCAAACAGGCTTCGCGTGGAAATCTTCACACAGAGCTGAGGGAAGCTCAGACCTGAACTTCTGAAGGACTGTCCTTACACTGCCACCAGTAGCTGGCACAGCTGCAGGTCCTGTAATGTGATTTGCTGAAAACCCTAAACTTTGGCATCCTACAACTGGATGAAAATGTTAGATTAATTTATTTTTCATAAATATACAAATATTTGTATGTTTCTATTCGACATCTTTGTAAAGAAAATTTTGAAAATATGAACTGATGAAAGCTCTGCAAAAGAAAATTCAGCTATTGTTACCTTTTCCCAGCCAAAGCTTCTTTAAGTTGATTCTTGAAAAAAATGGACATCTGAGGTCTCAAATTCTACAAAAGAACACGAGTTGTGGACTCTTTGACTTTCACTATTTCCCCACAGCCCATCCGCGTGGATTTATTTTCAGGCTAAGAGCCCAGATAATGCAGAGTGTAACATTTCACCCTTAAAAGCCCCAGTTATAAAAAAGAACGAACAATAATCATGATGGGTACAAGATGCAAAGAGATGAATTACAAGGCAGATGTTCAATCTTGTCTTTTCGGCTGAGATTACAAATGTTCTGAGCCTAAGAGAAAAATTCAGAGCCTGAAACTGAAGGTTTGCTAATTAATCAGTTATAATGGCATAGGGGATTACAAAACATGATTAAAACACACTGAAAACAAGAAAGACAAAGGAGGATGGCAAAGGGACTATGGAAGTGGCACTGTTCACAGAGAAACATCTCTACACAAGCGTGTGAAAATGATGCAGCTCATAAAAAATTTGTGCTTAAGAATTAAAAAGCAACTACAACAACAAAAAGACAATGTTATGAACCAAATAAATTCCTGGAAATTTGGCCCAATGTTTATTAAAAAAATTGGGGGTTGCTCCAAGCTCCTTATGAAGCCTAGGACAAAACTTACATTGATTTCAGCCCTTTATATAAATATGCATGTATGTTAATATACGCGTTGCTGGAGCACATATTGGCACATTAATATGCATAGTACTAGAGTGTCTGTGTTTAAGTATATAAATAGAAATTGAATATAAACATATGCATTCATAGCTTTGAGTTCCATTAGAAACAAAACAGCGTAGAGAAATTATTAGCATTTTTACATGATGATTTCTGTTTAAGTCAGATACTGAATTGCTACTGATACTTACTTACAAAGCATTCAACAGATGGGGAGTCTAGACTGATAACTTCTGCGGTATGCAAGTGTATTTTTAAACCTCCTTTAATGTTAAATTCTGGTGCTGTGCTGTAGGGATGAAATAAAGTGCTTTCTTGAGTGTGCAGTTTTAACTTCCTTGTTCTCTTTTCGAAACTCTAATTTGGCAGAGATCCACTACGGATAGTGCCAGTTAGCGTGACCCTAAGCCCTAGGAAAATTACCATGGAGGTCAGCCTGCACTGAAGACAACGTGACCACCCATGTGAGGATGACCAATGGGATGAAGGTCCCATCGGTGGTAGGGCCTGGTGCTCCTGAAAAACAAAGTTTTCTATGTAACAGCGCAGGATCGGGCTCCTATTCTCTGCATCTTGATTCTGCTCTCAATCAGTTTCTATCTTTTCTAGTGGAAACAAAAAGGGGAATTGTGCTTTTGGTCGCAAATTCACAATAAGCAATGTTGATACATGCGTATTTTCTGCAATATTACCTACCAATTACCATTACCAACAGAAATTAAGCTATAACCTTAATGTACATAGTGGATGAAAGTGAACATTATGCAAGTGAAGACAGAAAATATTTTTTTCTAGTTCTTTTTACTGTTTTCAAAAATGAATGCAATAAAGTGATATCCCTCCAGAAATACTGCTGCTTACTATTTACGCAATTTTAAACTATATTACTTAGGTAGCGTTTCTTTGTGTGGTTCACTGCTTGCCCTAAGAGACCTTCATTTGTTCAAAGTATGAACTTATTCTAGATTTAAAACGGTAAAAGCAAACTAATGTAAAAACATAATGAAATCACCTTCAAATCTGCTTACGTTCTCACTTTTCATACAAACCCCCATCATAAAAATAATCCCCCAAAGTTCTCTGAGATTATTCCAGCAAATCCCATGCCCAGCAAATCCTAAAACGTACTCCACCTGCTAGTGAAACTATCACAGTAATTGTCTGGGCTTTTATCTAATGAATATGCATTACAGCAGTCAAAACAAAATTCTAACTTAATCTACATTACTGGGGAAAGTTTCTGAAACAAGCTGTTGCAGGGAAATTTATGTAATACGTTGTCAACAGTCAGCAGAGACAAGCTGTCTCCTAGAAAGGGCTGAGGGAAACCAGTTTCCTACGTTTGTTCAGGGAGCTGTATTGTGGCTACCCCAAAGCCAGGCTTCTGGCCGCAGAGGCGCTGAGAGCATCACATCTCCTCGTGCCTTTAGCGTGCCTGCCCACCCGTACTTCATCTCTGTGCACAGCCTATGCTGATGAGGACTGAAAAGTCTCTTTTTGCCACGTGGGTTTCAGTGAGTCACCATCATCTCTTTCACAACGGGCAAACTCACTGATACCTGCTGGAGCACGGGGGAACGACAGATGGAAACTCAGTGGATTATCTCTACGAGGTCTGCGCATGACTGCACCTGCAGACAGGTAGGTGCCTGACACCAGCATTTGCAACAATATACTATGGGACAAACCAACAAAAGGAAAATTATTTGAAAACAAGATTAACCAAGATTAACAAAGATTAACAAACTGCTCTTTTCATCCAACTGCCCGCATACGACGCGCACATTGCTTTTGCTACAATAGCCACCAGAACAACAGTCTCAGCCCCTGACCTTTATTTTTTTCCTGTCTCCCATTTCTGTCTAAACAGCACAGAAACCAACTTTACACGCCAGTGTCAGAGAAACATTTCTTCAGCTCAGGAAGTGGTAGGAAGATCAGTGTAGATGTGCTAAAACAGAATGAGACTGGAGCCCTAAGAAATATGTGTTGGCAAGTAAGTGCATTATGAGCTTTTCTAAATGTAGAAATTTTTTAGGAAAAGAATAGTAACTTCTTATTCAGTTCCTGATTCCACAAAAAAAAAAAAATATTAAGCACCTGCATATTTGTATGCAGATCTTGTTACTTATTATTTACTGCTTTTCTGAGCAGCAATGGAATGACTGCACAAGTGATTTTGCTGAACCAAGGCCATACGTTACCCCAAAGACCTCTGATGATATATTGGTCCCATCCAGCCACCAATCTCATACATACTTTCATTTTTATAATTTGTGTGAATAACAGCTGCTTCAATAGCCGAGGCTACACATGAGGGGATTGAGATAACAACTAGAAGGGGAGGAAAGAGATGGGTGTTCTGGTAAAGAAAGAAACAAATGCAAAAAGTGCAAATATGTGAGAAACACATGGATCTTCAGGGTTACATACACTGTGTTTTATTTTAAGAGTGGCTTTTTGGAGCCTTTGCGGTTATCTTTTTAACCATTAACAACAGATTGAGACAGCTTCTATAGTGGTTAATTCATACTCCCAGTACAACCGCACTCTACAAGACCCAAAACAGTGTGTAATTTGTTGCTTCTTGTTTCATTTAATTTTGGAGACTCCTGATGAGGGCTTGGAGTTTTTGGAGGCAAAATTAAAGTAATAATTTATAGGGAAGAGGATTTTTTAATTGCTTTTAACTTTTAGAATTATTTTCCTAGATTCAGAAACCAGGGCTTGGCTCTTTTTTTTTTTAATCTTAGAATTGTCTGCCGCATTTTATTCAAAGAATTATCTCATGGTTACCTAGCACAGTCAATTTACAGGGGTTTTGGCTGAAGTGGAATAGCCTCCTCCTGGTCTTCTAAGAAGTATGGGCATATACAACATTGATGAACTACAGGCAAGGCACAAATGTAGGCACTGTTACTACGATTTTTAACAGAAATAAAAGTTATGAAATTTAGGTAACAGTTAATCTTACTGAAATTAAGTGATTCATCTAAAAGGAGCAATCTCATTAAAAAAAAAAAAAAGAAAAAAGAAAATCAGTTACAATTTCAATCAATTCCATAAGCAAATTCTCAATAGCATCTGAAGGAAGTAATGTGTATGACAAAAACAGAGTTATTCTACGGATTTGTCAGCAATGTGTTGTTAATATTGAAGAAAGACTTGCCTTTTAAATGTAAACTTGGATACACAGAAACCTTGCCCTCAGCATGTGTAACAAGCCATTCTGAGAGAAATCAAAAGCCCTCCAGGAACTGAAGAGCCACTGTGATTGAACACCAAGGAAGAATCTGATCTCATGCGTTTGTTTACATACAAAATATAGACAAATAAATAAAAAGCCACCTTCTTTCAAACACCACCAGGCAAGAGCTGCTCTGCAAACAAAGGTAGCAGGCTGCCTTGCGGGCAGGGATTATACCTGCTCCTGCCCGCGAGCACCGGCTGCCAGCCTGTAGCGTGGCACCCTGTCCGCCGCGACATGAGCGGCGCTTCCAGCGACCTGTATTTGATAAATACAATATGATAAACCCAAGCAATGTGTTGCAACTACCGACGGGATGCAGCTGCAGAAAAGATAGGTATGAACTAGAAAGAGGTTCATTCGACACTTGAAACTGGAGCGACAGGCTCCTGAATTCCTACCTCTTGCTAATTAATTCTGCAACAGATTTATGAACTTCTCTGACTCAGTTTCCCTCACTATAAACTTGGAGGAATGTGGCCTCTCTGTCTGTGAGAGTTATAATACCAACTTTTCATAAATACTCTGAGTATGTACCTAGTATGATTACGCTGATGCATTTTTATTAACTCTGGGCAATACAAGTCCTTGCTGGCCAGGATGAGTTGGAATTATCTGAAAAGAAGGATGATCTTAGTCACTGGCAGGGAAAAATAGTCCAATGTGTCTTACACCATAAAAGTATAAATTTAACAAGGAATTCACTGGTAGCCTTCAGGAAAATCTGCCGAAACTTCTTTGTCTATGGTTTCTTACCCAATTTAAGGAGAATGTATCACCTGCTTAAAAATGTGCCTGGGCTTACCAATCTATAAAGCAGTGTTCTGTTAAACTACTTCTATTACAAACCACATTTCTAAACTGCAAAGGCCTATTTAATTTCTGACTAATCAAAACCAGTGTACATTTTTTTTAAAAGTCACCACTTTTTTTGGACACCTAATAACCATCTTCTGGTAACTGCTACTGTTAGTATCTTACTGCCTGTTTTAACCTTACACTTTACACCTTGTGCTATAACATGCAAAGGCTCCAAAATTCTTCAGGTTTTTTTTTTTTAACAACATGAATACAGAGCTAAAGTCTCATTTAAAAAGTATTGTTGCCAGGGTACAAGTTAACCTAGAAAGACTAGCTTTTGACTTGTTCTGGCAGAACTGTACATTCCCTCTTACTGCATATGAAATCTAAGGGATTTCCACAGTGAAACTTTTTTCTTTTAAAAAAAAATTAAAAAATCATCAAATAACTTGTGCTTGTGGGTTTCAGCTGAAGGCACAAAACGTGTTCCTTGTGTGCACAGCACCAGGTAAAGCAAACCTCTGTCATACAGCTGTAAAAACTGGTCAGTATAAACATGAATTGAAAACGAGTCAAGTGTCTTGATTTCAGAGACAACAGATTTTACAGACACACATCAGATGCTTTAGCATAAATAAATGATAAACACAGATCAATCAATAATCTTTGCAGCAGTTGCAGCTGGAGGAGACCTGCTGTCAGTGATATTAGAGAACATTCCTCTTTTGTGTGGTTTCTTTTAAACTCCTAAATCCACCAGCAGCAAGAGCTGAGCTCCAATTTAATTACTGTCTGCGCTTCTCAACAATGGAGGCAACGGCAGACCATTGCGGCTCTGCCCCTCGCCTCCCAAAAATCACCATTCCTACCGACACGTAAATAGCAATTCATGATTGGCATGAGGGAGGGCAATTACAACCTGCAAATCAGCTTGTGAAAGTTAATTTCAGTTATATATTGTTCAAGAATCCAGAGGCATTTTGCCTGGCAGTTTGTGGCAGGGCTGCTGGCGGGGATGTAAAACAGAACACGAGCTCAGGGTTGGCTTCTGCTCCCAAGTTATGTCAGTTCTTCCGTAAGATTCAGCTGGAAAAAGATCAGCACACAAAGAAACTTCAGATCAAATCCACCTTTTTGGTAAAGGTTTGGAGTTCCCTGACATATTACAGACTCCTGCATAAGCATCTTTCCTCACCACTCTGAATTACTTAGCTACTCAAAAAACGTACCTACACAAATAGAATACAGAAATATCCTGAATAATCAGGCTTTTAAGAAGTGCCCTTCATTTATTTATTTCTCACTCTAAAAAAAAAATTATAATCCTTGTGCAGTTGTGCTTTTGTGATTTTCTGTAAGACTATCAGTATTACAAAGAGGAAGATCATACACATCCTATGAGAGTGTTTAGATACATGTTTTTTAAATTTACAAATTCATACAGCATGTACGGACAGATGTGTATAAACACACAAATGATACAAATGTATTTTATTTTTACATCTCTAAACAAAATACTGCAATGTAATATAAAAATCCCTCATATAAATATTTTTTGGAATCTACAGGATTTAAGCCCCTTTGTCTAATATAACTTGGAGTTTACTATAGTCATTCATTTAATACTGCTAGACCGCTGAAGCAAAAGTTTATATTTCATACAAAAATGTATATATGTACATATATATTAAGGCACAGACACACATGTATACAGCAGCACAGTTCTGCCACCCTGACTCATGCTGTGAGTAGGGGCAGCAGCATCAGGCCTTATACAAAGGTAATATATTAATACAGTTGGCTTGATAGCCATCATTTTACATTTGTTAAACCCCACTATTTAAGGAATAAATAGCCATTTCACAGCCTCTAAGAAGTGGTAAGAAGTGGGCAATTGCATAAAATCAGTTGTGTGTAAATCTCTTTTTACAGAGATGGAGATAAAATATCTGTCAAATTCTACTTATTTCTTCCCACACTTCCCAGCAGCTTTGACTCTTCACGCTGATGTTTCATTAGCAGTTAGAGAAAGGTGACTGTTAATAATTTTAAGCACCATTTCTCTCATAAGGAACAAAGATAATGTAAAAATGGGGGGAAAAAATATTACACTTTAGCATAAAGTATTTTGTGGAGATCTACTTATTGCTCATTCCTCAGTCCCAAACAGTGCATAAGATGCCATCAGCACGTACTGCCAGTTTCAGAAACAGCACTCACAAGTGGTGCATCTCCAAATCAGAGACAGTAGTTGGTACAACGTTGGGACCAAACCCCAACCCAGCAGGAACACTTTCCCCATGACAAACCGTGGTTTCGGGGCAAGTAATCCCCCTACTACACGATATTCATCTGATGACGACGCACAAGCAGTCAGGCCAGTAACTATTTTTTTCTGCTTAACAAAACATCGTGTGTTTGTAAAGTTTGTTTTCGCCCCCTTTCAACTCATCCTTTTGCTTCTTTTTCCAAGGGAATAAGAAGCCAGGGGTGTATTAATTTTTATTGTTATCCTCCTAACCTCGCTACAGCATCAAAGTAAGAGACTGGGAACCAGTCTCAATTTCGGTCTATTTTTTACATACATCTTGCAGGGCGTTGAGTGGGAAGAGAGAGGAAGGCAACCTAAAAAGCCATCAGGAATATTCCGAGGAAATGCAGCGCCTGCCTTGCTCGCAGCTGCGTTCCCGGTTTTGGGAGGCAGGCGGGCGGATGGCCACGCGTTGCCACTGCCACGAAGCCAAGCAGAAAAGCACCTCCTGAACCGCTGCACTACGGCTTCCGCTGTGAGAACAGAGGAGAGTGCAAAAAGCCATTAAACCACCTACAAATCACCTTTCCTCGTAATCCAAGTAAGTCAGGAGTCAGATAATTTCCCGAAAAAGAGGATTCATATCTCACACTAAAAAAAAAACCAAATCCTTCTTAATGTATCCTACCTAAAGCCAAAACCTGCATTCACTGAAGTGAGCAGCAAACTTTTTAGTGTTAATCTCAGCTGAGCTAATCAAATACCTCAGCTCCCTACACATATGTAAGTTTTATTTTTCCATACCTCAAATGAATGAATTCCCCAGGCCAGCTACGTAGTGCCTCAACACAAAAATTCCTTCCACTCCTATTAAACATGCTGAAATTCTGCTTCCTTAAAGGCCTCTGTCTTTGTAAATAAAAAAATAAAGAATAAAACTGAGTAGCCTGTTTATATTAAAGAAGGAAAGATTATAAAGAAGGTAATTTTACTGTATTCTTTCTTATGTTTATCTCCAAAGTAAACAATATAAATCTTATCAATTTTCTTCTACTGAAATTTTATACAACCCTAATCCCTTTTGCCATATGTCTCTGATCCCTCACTATTTCTAGTACACATTTGGGAGCTAGAACAGCCAGGATGAAACAGAATATACTCAGTGAAAATACACCTTTCATTCATTAATGACACCGTAATATCTTCGATATTACCCATCCTGCTCTTCACGCACTCTGCCCTGCTCTGTGCTTCCCTTGTTATCACGCTTTACTTAGCGGAGATTTTCATTAAGCCATCCACAGCGATGTCCAGTCCTTAGTCGGGAGTGGGTATTGTTAACTCAGGGCCCAAAAATACATCTTCATATTTCAAACCCGTCTTAAGTAGTAAGAAATTCTAGACTGACTGAACAACAACGATAACACCATCCATTTAATGCTGTCTGTTTAAGCATTAGATTTGGTTATTTTATGACTCGGAGAGGGTTTCCTATTAGTATGGATTGACAAGCTGTTTCCACCAGTTAACAAAGAGGTCGTTTTAATATATTATATATCACAATATGCTGTTAAAACTCCTCTGGGTTGGCTGCTTCGTTTCAAATTCATACAGTGGGGAACAAAGGTCAGCTAGAGCAGCAAGGTAAGCACTTCATTTTACTATTGGAACTTACATAATTTGCAGGCAAATCAAGCTGTTTTACGCAGAAAACATCAAGTTCATCACAGACGCCGTGAGAATGATCTATCTACTGATGCATATCAGCTTTTTTTTTGGTCTGGATAACTAATAGTTTACACAGAAAAGCCAGCAAACTGCCTGAAAGGTTGTAGAGATAGCTGTAAACACAGGGATCAATTCAGGTTCATTACTACTCGCAAAACCCATACGATATTGGACAGCAGTAATTCAAAAGTAGTACAATTAACAGAATCAGAGATTCTGATGTTCGCTTTTCTAATGCAACTTGCTAACCTAAGGGGAATTAAAAGAACCTAAGAAAACAGTTTGCACAGCCCTTTAGTAGCTTTGATATTTCACAAGGCTATTTCATCTGACCTTTAATTTAGTGCAGGGTTTTCCATATGTAGGGTATCACTTCAGAAAGGGCTGCCGTTAAGTATTTTAAAAACTCCATTAACATCACTTGAACGGGAATTTGTAAGCAAAGCTCCCACCTTATGGGAGAATTTCTCTACCCAAATCACCAAGGACAAGCTACAAAATTTTAAGCAATATGAAGCAATTTCCAACAGTATAATACTTTGCCACTAGCTTTATATGCCTCTGCGTCGCCACGGAAGAAGGCAAAACATCTGACTCAATTTCTGTGTTCAAAAAGGTAAAAATGGCTATATATGTCATCGCTCATGTAAGATGTGGTCAATATTTAGATTAGTGCTTTTTCTACTTACATAATTAAGACTTTGAGGTAAAGTTGAAATATTTTGTTCCTTCTCAAAGTAAAATGCGCCATTTTATTGTTCTCACACTTACGTGCTGTTGCTAGGAAGATACAACTCTGCTCTAACCTAATCGCCTGCTATTTAGATATGGACTCATGAATCCCTTATTTTTATTCTAAATTTAAGTTCAGTCATCGTAGCTAATGTCCTTGATGCTATCTCAAATTGCTGTCATTACACGGATCACTAGAAATTGGAGGTAATAGTAAAAAAGAAAAGAAAAAAGAAAGGTACCAAATTAGATGATGGATAAAGGTTTAATCAATTTAATTTTATCACCAAATCCAGTCCCGTCCTCTCAAGCTGTCAGGGGACGAGATAAGCGGAACACATCTTGAAGCACGACGCAATCCTGTTGTGAGGAAGGAGTTGTGTCCCTGAACCTCGCCAAGATGAAACACGCTCATTTATTACTTTGGCATTGCAGGACGATGAAGAACCAAGCAGGTTTCCTCCCTCCACCCTCAGCACAATCTTTCTATTTCATTAATTTTTCATGGAATTTCATTTCACAATCATTTTGCCTCTCTCACCCGCTTGCTGCCCTTATTTAGTTTATTCTGTCAACTTTTATTTCGCGTCCCGTTCTATCAGCAGTGACCTCGGCCATGGCTTTCTACCACATCAGGGATACCTGATTCCCTCCTGTTTCCAGTAATTAACTTTAATTGCTAGCTCTATAAAACGGCATTACAAATGAGGTGGCTTATTTGTTATCTTATACTGGAAAATAACTCAGAAGGGGCAGATCTCCAATCCCCCATTTCATACTTTCTATATGTTGGTTTCTAAGAAGTTGCCGGAGGCTGCTGAAGTGCGGCCTTTTTAGTATTATCAGTAAACGGCAACTCTGCTTTTGTTTGGTCTACCTGTAATCATTTATCTCAGAAAACAAGCCTTTTATTCAAAATCTATACCACAAGCTATGAAATCTGCATGAACCGTGCTAAGGCCGCTGTGCTGAATTCTGCCAGTACTCTGCCATATTCCAGAGCCCTGGTGAAAACACGACAAGAACCCACAAATACAGTTAACTTCCTATACAGCCCTAAAAATTTTAAATGGATTTCTCTAAATCATTAGGCATACTTTTCTAACCTCTGGTCCTTTTAGACACACAGATTAAAAAAAAAAAAAAAAACACACACAAACAAAACAAACACAGAGAGAGCAATATAAAATGCCTATTACTGCTTTTACACAAAATTAGTATGCAGGTAATATGGCCAGCATCTGTATTTGTTTTTTATGAGGTCTTTGAGAAATTAAGATATTTACTTCCCACTGAGACTTAACATACTTATTTTCTAAATGACAATGAAAATATTTGTACCTATTCTAATTTAACAAATGGCTATGAATATCTACATTTTATTTTTTTAGCACACTTTTTGCATGTAGTGTAAAATGGAATGAAATCACTGTGCAAATATATGCTTGCAATGTGATAAACATTAAATGTCCATGCAATGAAAAGTCTTCAAGGTAAGATCTTTATCCTGAAAGGGTTGCTGGATGTCATAAACATAAAAATAAGATTCACGCAAATTAATTATTAGAGGATGTTATTGTACACTGGAATCACACGAAGTGTCCTACACTCTTCAGTGCTTGATTTGCATATATAGAAATTCTCTCTCGCTGTGTCTCTTGCAGCACGTGTTTTTTATTGTTTTTTAGCCTAAATGCACAGAGAAATTCAGCTATTCAGAGAACATTGTTTGCTTTCCTTGCTTGAACTTGCTTTCTGCCCCCAGGAAACTCCTAAAACAGAGCATCCAGGTATAAAAGAAATGGAGCAAAGTGCTATCCCCAGACACACTAATATATAATTCACACTAACCAGGACAAAAATATGACTGAAAACGCGGAAAGTAAATCAGAAGGGGAAAACCAACACTATTAAATAGAGAATAATATTTGCTTCTACTTCTACATATTCCTAGATATTCTATCAGACGATTTCTCAACCTGGTTTTAAGCACAGTTCCTATGTAACGTGTAATAAAATATCTTAAGTTGTATAAATAATTTGTTGAGTCCATCTCCTTAAGGAGTGGGGATGTGACAGATAATTTCATTTCCCTACTCTGAATAATATTCAATTTAAATTTAAGACGAGAATGAATTTCTTTGTCTACACGTGTGCATAGGTATCTCTCTGTGTGTAAGCGTAAACATATGTGTGCGTAGTTACACACTTTAAAGCATCTACTAAAAGTATCCTTGCTATAAACAATAAAATATGTGCTGGAGAATAGTTAAAGGCAAGTGCCTTTGGCATAATTCTCTACAAAGATTTTTCACAAACTATTAAATAGATCAAGCCTGCAAAATAGTGGAGCCCATATTAATTCTTATAAAGACATAGTAATTTATGAGCCTAATAAACATTTTCTTGACTAGTCTCCAGGATAGTCAGTTTGTTAAACAACATCTTTGCATTAAGTACCATTACAAAAGACACAGAAATATATGATCAGTAAATAAACTAGCATAATAGTAAAATCTAAAATCCAACAGGTTTTATACTAGACATGCCTTAAGTTACAGGCATTTTTTGCCAGCATAAATTTATAGGAATGGGTATTTTTATGAGTATATATACTGTGATTACATAGAAAAGAAAATCAAAATTGGATGAATACAAACATTGCTCCCTATAATTAGTATACTAACCAACTACATTATTTGGAAAGTGCTCACAATAGTACATTTGGAGGAATGAAAAAATGACCTCTTCAAGTGCACATTCTTATTGATATTGGTCAGTCAAGCCCTTTCTAGAATGCCATCAACCTCCAGCTGTGCATTCTGCAAGTTGCTGTCACCTACCAAGTTATTGTTTAGCAAGTTTTGGTGGTTTTTTAAGACATTCAACTTCCACCTTATTTTGGCAAAACATAGAGCAACAAAGGATGCATCAGAAAAGTCTTACTCAAAAAGCCTCACTTTTGTCTGCTTCTTAGAAACAAAATTTACACTTACAATTTACCTTTATAACAAAGCAGCTTTTCTCCATTGCATAGATTAACGGATTACTTTTTTCTTCTGGCCAAGCACAGGGTAGCTAAGGCTTGGTTTGTAATTCCCTAGAAAAGTAGTTTTGCTAGGACAAGTACAGCATAAAGAAGTCCGCAGAGCGCAACTTAAGTACAAGCAGATTTAAAGAGACCGAGTATGGGAGCTCTCCCTTTGCTTAGTATTTTAAAATTTATTCTGTAATGTAGATTGGCAGACAGCCTTTGTCACCAGGTGTTAGAGCATGCTAAAGATCCAGAGTAACAAGTGAAGGTTACACACCTACTCCAAGTCCTGATATATCTGCACGTCTGTTGTTTTTATTTGTGGGCAGGTCACTATTTGATACTATGATTCTGAATAGAGTTCAGAAATGAAAGTTAAAATAGCGACAGTCAAATGATACAGTCTAGCACTTGACCAGTTTTTACCAGTTACTATACAAAACCTGCTTTGACACCTTTCTAAAAAGTTATCGAATACCATGCTTATTGGCTTTAATGTGATCAATAATTAAAAGACACTTAGCTAAATTAGGATTTCTAGAATCAGAAGAAATAGCGCACCCAGAGCACCAGCTTGAGTTGAGGAGCTAGCTGACTAAAACTTGTGTGAGTCCCACGTAACGATGACAGTTACAAGTTAGATGATATTTACTGCTTAGATAAACACTTGGAGTTAGCATCTCTGCAATCCAATGCGCTGCAGCTGGGCATCTCTGGCACTCTGCTTCTCGTATCACTTCATTGTACTTTAAAGTGTTCACAGCCTCTTAATTTCGGCTTTTTCAGGCAAAACATCAAAAATCAGGCAGTAGTGTGTCATCCCCTCTACAGGAGAAAACAGGACAGCCTGGTGAAGAGCTTTTATCTAGGGCATATTCCCTGTTCGCCAATGACATCCTGTAGCTTCACTTTTCATGCTTGTGGCAATTAGCGCCTTCCTACGTGAGGTTTGCTTAGGGAAAGGGGAACGGCACCGCAAGAGCGAAACTCGCCGGACCTTCTCTAAAAAAAGAGAAAAAAAAGAGGTAGTTTGGGGGGCGCAACCCTGCGGCCGGGCGCTGAGCGCTGCCCCGGGGCGGCTCCGCTCCGCGCTCTGCCCTGCCCGGGGCACGTCCTGCCCGCTGGCACCGGGGGACACCGCGGCGACAGTCTGGGTTCGCCCGGCGGCACCGGGGCGGGGGAGGGCAGCGGCGGAGCCCCCGGGACCGCTCCGCCGCAGCGCTGTACCGCGGACGGGGCCGGCCGAGCCCCCCCGCCCGCCGGCACCCCCGCCGGGTCCAACCTCAGCCCAAAACAAAGAGAGGAGGAGAGCGAAGGCTGCCCGCCCGCGGGGGAGGGCGGCCTCCCCCCCTCGTCCCCGGCCGGACCCCTCCGGTGGCGGATCGGCGTGGCGGGGAAGGCACCGCCCGCCCCGCACCGGCCGTCGGGGCAGCGGCAGGGCCGGTGCCGGCGTGCGCCATGCAGAGACAATAAAAACAGGAGCAGCCGATGTCTGCCGGGGCGTGTGTGCGGGAGACAGGCAGAGAGAGAGAGAAAGAGAAAAAAAAAAGGGGGGTGGGGAGAACAAATTTCCCTTACCTTTCCTCTTTGATCGCCTCCTCCTCCTTCTCTTGGACTTGCATTTCAGCTGCCCGCTCGGCCCTCCCGACGCCCTGCTGCTGCCCAGGACGGATGTCATGCCTGTACTTGAGCGACACAGCACCGCGCCGAGATGTTTTCCTCCCGCGGAGTTTCTCCCCTTTCTGGAGGCGGTTTTTATAGCGCGGCGGGCAGGGAGGGCGGACGGGCGGGCGGACGGGCGGGCCGGTTCCTCGGCGCTGCCAAGCGGCGCGGCGAGGGGTCGCGCCTCCGCCCCGACGTGCCGGCCCCGGCCGGGGCGATGCCCGGAGGCGGCCGCGGCGGCTCCGCACCCACTTTTTTTTGCACCTCTGCGAGTTGCTGGGCACCGGCCGCTTTGAAGCCGGTGGTTGTGGGGGTGAGGGGAAGGGAAGAAGGGAAGGGGGGCGGGGGGGGACGGGGACGGACGAGGGGGGCGGATTTGCTGCTGCAAAGTCTCCCGCAGCCCAATGGCTCCCGCCGCCCTGCTCTGACATCAGCTCCGCCAGCCCGCGCCCCCAAACTCCGCTCCCCCGGGGCTGCCGGCGGTGCCCGCCAGAAAGCCAGGGAGAACGGCCCCGGGGGGAATAAAAACATCCTGCTGCCTGGTCTGGGGGAAGCCGGAGGGGCAGCTTGTGAGAAGGGACGCTGCAGGCAGGATTTCAAGCTTTTTCTTTCTTTCTGGTTTTTTTTTTTTTTTTTTTTTTTCGCTTTAGACCATGTGGACACTGAGCACTCTGCTTCCAGAAACACAGAAATGCCGCCGCTGTCCTCCGCGACTAAACACTTATTAACTAGTTCACTAATTGCAATGCTTATTATTCCCAGGGAAAGAATTTGAGTTACTGTTGAAGGATCCCTCTATCAACAAACCTTATGCAAGAGGCTAAGTGTAGCGATTCCCCTTGAATCTCCAGTTATTTTTAAGGTACGTGCTCTGCTAAATTCACGATCAAGGGCAAAAGCTCTGTGAAAAGAGGAGTGTGTTGTCGCTCAGAGTCATACATTAACACTCTGCAGTGCCTCATTTAGGCAACTGTGCAATTAAAGTGTCGGGAGCAGAGGGGCTTTTACAGAGAGGAAAGATGACAACAGCATTCCTCTGAAAAGCTTGACTACAAAGCATTACATGTTCATTACAAAAAGCCGGGGTATGCAACAGATAAGATACTGCTTTAAGTTACAAGGGACCTCATGCTTTCTGTGCCCCATCCTCCTTAGTTATTATCTAACTTAAAAATACGTGTCTGGAAACCTAGGCAGTGAATGGAAAACGGAAGAATATCAAGAAAAAAATTATGCTAAATAATTAATGTCATCATTAGTGCCTACTGCATTTGTAGTCGGCTGGAGGAGCACAGTAAAACCCTGTTTATCAGAACTCCTTTAATCTAAAACTTCCTCTCGTTGGAATGTAGGTTACCCAGCTCCTGCTGCTAAGCACTTCCACTGCAACTCTCCCAGCTATTAGAAATCCTCTGTGTTCGGCTGTTTTAGGCCTGTGTCATTTTGGGATGAGGCAGAGCTACACGTTACACAGATTTTCAAATTAAATAAACAAAAATATTTCCATAAAAGTCTCTAGAAGTGCTCATTAAACCAGGATTTGGATGACACAGGTGTACCAAGATGATGTCACCTCATGGACCCCGTACTCCACAGAGCAGATAAGAAGGCCCTAGGTACCCTTACTTTTCGCTATGTGACACCACAACGCAGAGGGGGAAGCTGCCCCCCCCCCACCTTACCAGCTAAGGTAAGAGAGCGTGTGAATTTAGACCCGCATTGCTTGAATGTCAGATATAATTTAGGAAGCCCTGCATGGAAGTAGGTTTTTACGTGCGGCGCTTTTACAGGTTACTGGCTGGTGGTTTTTTTACAACATACACATCGCCCAGAAGAATCAAACCTTTGAACTGCTACATAGCTTAAGTGAACACCTCTTTGGAAAGCTTCTATTTCAGGGACAACCGGAAAACCAGAGAGGCAATCACTATTTTTTGTTTTTAGCTTGAGCCTTCAGCCTTTAACCTTTCTCACATTTTCCTTCTGGTTTCTGTTGTCCTGAGCACAGCTGACCCACATCTATTAATGTAGCAAAAACTTCTGATTGCGTGTGAAGTTGTAATGCCACTGCAAAACACAACTGCACGTTCAACCGTGCGTCAAACTTCTGACCAGTCTGGAATTTAAGTCACTCAATTTAGAAGCCAGATTTGGAAAAGGGTCTTCTATGCTTCAGTACCAATCTGTGCTCTAGCCATTAGGGATCTAAAAGAGGATCAAGATCCAATTAGAAAGAAAATGAGCATCCCAGGACATTCATTCATCTTTAGGAGTGGCTTCAAGCTCCACACATTCTTTAAAGTTTCTGAAGACTTTCTTTCTGATAACAATTTGTTACACTCTCAAACTGATTGGAATCTGAGGTGTTAAGAAGATTAAGACTGGCATTGCCAGTCCCTAGAGAAGCCATGCTAGCAAGCCAACCCGAAAAGCCACCAATTCTCAGAAACTATCATTTGGTGCTAAAAATTTCATTATCTGTTTTAAGTTCTAGGCACAGTTATGAGAAAGTATCAGCAAGCCAACATCAGCAACACCTGAGCTGTGCTGGTAGTATAGGTCCCGCATAGGTTGTTTTCAGGATTGGTAAAGGCATGAAGACAGCTGAAGTCATGCTGGTGGAAGGTCTCCCCTTGGCCGAAAGGGCAGTCATTTTTTATACCATCCAGCTACAAAGTCAACAGCATTGTTTAAATGTGCTGTGTTATTCCTCTTGTTCTCCCCAATGGAAGGAGTCAGCTTCTTCACCCAGTGATGTCCTCTGTTTCAATACCCTTTTTTAATTTAAACGCAAGGTTACCAGCCCCACAGAACCGGGTCTGTCTCTGCTCCCAGGCAAACATGTACATGATTTGAAGCACTATGGTAAAGCGACATAAACTCAATCTAGGACATACAAAACCAGCATCACAAAAGCAACACAAAACCAGGTGGGAAAAACACTAAATTATGAAATAACACCTCCTCTTTTTCAGTTATCTGTTGATGTCTACTAATGGCCAATGCACTTGATAGTCTTCACCACCACACAGAAATTATGGCGGTTCCTGAATCCCCAGTTATGATCATTAATGCTACTTCGTGTTCCTTTTTCTTGAGTAAAGCAGCTTAGGACTTTTCCTGCCTCCGTGAGCCTGGCTGTGGAGGTCATTATGTTTATTACCTTCAAGCTGAAGCATTTCAGGCTGTTCTAAAGGCAGTAACTTCACATGACTTACAGCCTGTGAAGAAATGCACATCACACCAATGCACGGCCACCTGCTCAGGCCTAGGTGAGTCAGACAGGTAGGAGGGTTAAGGTGGGAGTCCTGATGTAGAAGACTCTCTCCTATGCTGTCTGGGGAGCTGTGACTCCTCGTGACCCATTGCAACCGCTGATCCCAGCCAGAACATCAAAACCTATATTGCTGGTCTTGCGAGATAGACAGGTCTCTCTCAGCGCTGGAGGTACCCAAGCAAGGAGTCCAAGCTTTGCAGGATTTGTGACAATTCACTTCACTCGGGTTGTCTCAAAAGAGGAGAGCTGAAGGGCAGTCCAAATAGTTTATTAACTGGAAGACTGTTGGTGACTATGAGAGTATGATGGGGAAAGAGAGTGTGAAACTGGATGCCAGGTTGCACACGCCTTAATTATGCATTCCCATTTAAATTTCTATGCCTAAGCAATATAGTAAAGTTAGTAATCAACAGAAATGGAGAAAAATGAAAACGTCTGAAGAAAAAAAGCAGCCAACCCTTATTTCAGCAACTTATACTCCAGATATGCAGCAAATCTTTGGAAAAGTTATCCAAATTTGAATACTAAGCCCATCAGTATTGTGGGTTTCTGTACAAACATATTTAGATGAAGTAGAATAAATATGAAATCCATTTTTCTTTCTCTCTCTGTTTTGTTTTTTTTTTAAATTTGGAGTAACTTGATTTTCAGTGACATGATGTTACAAAAATTGCAGGTGGAACCAGTTAAAAAAAAAGCTCCATTGAACTTGCAGAAATGCAAATATCTGAAAATGGAGCATCTAAGATGTACCAGGGATGCTCCACAAGGGTGTTGCAGCACTCAAAGGGGGTCCTCCCAGAGCAAAAAGGTCCTGCTGAGCAGCACAGCAAGGGGGAGAAGCAAGCTCCAGACTACACTTCCCACAATAAGCACAAGGAGAGGCTGTCTGGCTGCCATATTCCCCTGTTCCCAGCTGCCCTGTCCCTTCCCTAAGTAGCTGTGGATACTGGAAGCAGCAGGCCATGGTAGAGACCTTTGGAATTTGCTGCCTGGGAGCAGATGTGCCCTATAGGCTCCCGAGAGGGGAGAGGGATGTAGTAGCCATCCTCTATTTTTCTCCCATCCTCCCCGCACCATTTCTGCTTGCTTTTGCTCCCTCCTGCCTGCATAGGTAGAGAAATAAATAAGACCCCCTTAGAATTTGGAAGATAAAAGATGCTCAAGGGCGTTAAAGCAAGACATGAATGCAATCGTGTGGCTGCGCAGGTGAGACTCCAGAGCCTTCTGCCGCAAAATGCCTGCACTAATCCACTCTTGCCCTACTTACAAGGAGCTGTCAGTGTGGCTATTTGCAGCAAAAGCCACTTTAGCTTTGGGGCCAAACATCACAGGGTGGTGATGAAGCAATGAGGGTATGGATCCATTTCAGTGTATCAAGTTTGTTAGAAAAATGCCTTGCTGCAGACAGATTCTCCTCTCTGCTTTGCATATTCTTGCACATGAAATAGCCCAGGCTGGCTAACGCTGTGGTGTTAGATAGCAGGAGGTTAAGGCAATGCTAAAAGGATTTTGCCCCTTCATTACACTGCTACAGAACCAAAGGAATTTGGGATGCAATACTTTCACTGCTATGGGAAAGCTGCAGCAGCCAAGTTTCCTCTCCCACAGGAGAAGCTCCCCCTACTTCCCTTCATTTCTTCCAGGCCCCACATCTACTCTGATGGGGGTTTGCTGCCAGCAATAAGCGACGTCCAACTCCCTGATGAGCATGAGGTAAACATTTCAAAGCTGCTCAGACAATAGTCTCTCTAATGGGGAAAATACCTAGATGCCAAAGACTGCAAATCATTGTAATTAGTAGACCTGTATACGCCACGCAAACCAGCAGCAGTCACTAGGGATGAAGCAAAACTTTCTGAAAGATGTTTGTATGGGCATCTTAAAACATAACTCAGCAGCTCTGACTCTTGAGGGGGGTAGAGATACTGCTCATCACGGGAAACAGTTTTGATTTTAGTAGTGTTTCATGTGTTTGTAATAAACTAAACCAAAACATGGAATAAAAGTGTCCCCAAAGCAGGATGTCTGAAACCTCATTCTGCTTTCAGATGTTTCAATCCTGGCCCACACTGGTCATAGTCAGTTTGTTCATGTGGGATTAACTTGTTCAAAGACCTTCTGCAAGGCCTCCACCGAGCAGGTTTCTTTCTGTGCCACATATCCCAACACGCAGAAAGGTAATCCAATACACTTTTTTTTAAGCACTTGAAAGTGCATTACCTGGTACAACAGGTAATTATTATTTTTAAAATATTAAATCGAAATATTGAAAAGTAGTTTTGTCCCCTTTACATCTTTTGAAGAAACCATTTAAAACAATGAATCCGCTGAGGGAAAGCTTCCCACGCTGCAGCGCGGCTGGTCAGAGCAAGGAGCTGCAGCCCTGTTTGCCCAGTGCACATCCCGGCACCGGGGGGTAGCAGTGGCACAGACCGGTGGTACCTGGCTCCGGCAGCTCCCATGGGCAGAGGAGAGGGGCACCTGGTCAGCCCTCGGTGGGGCAGGGGTGCAGTGTCACCACTGGGCCTCAGCCCACCTCTTTGGGTGGATGGCTGCAAGGTGTTCACAAGGAATCAAACCGCGGCATTGCCCTCATCACGCCTCAGACAGACTGAAAAATCTGTCACCTGAGAAGAGAAATGTCCAAAACGGTGGCCTGACTTAAAAATGAAGACCTTCATTTCTCTGTGCTGACAGCTTTTTCATCAGTAAAATGCAGATGCAAGTAATTACCACAGGGGATTAAGGAAAGCTAAAATGACCAGGGTCTGCTTGCATACCATGTACTTTTCACCCTAATCTTTTCAGTTTGGAAATCTTCCAAAAATTAAACAGTGAATAAATATCCCCCCCAGCAGCCATGTAGTTTACAAAGACTTGCAAAGTTCTTGATGAAGGACTCTACCATCTTCTAAAATGAATACTGCTAGCCTTTGTCATGAGAAACCTTAACCAACTTCTCTGGGACTCTAAAAATGTTTTATGGAGTAATCACGCAGTAACTGCATTGTAGAGAAATAAGGCAGTACTGAAAAATACTACAGCATAGTTATTGTGCGGCATTATTTCAGTAATGCAATGTGTTAGAGTTTAAACAAATTATTATAGAATTATACTTTGACTAAAGTTTACGTTTGCAGACATGTATATGTTTAGTATTACAGCCTTTGCCTTTAGACCTCCAGCACTGGTCACTGGCCTTGTTAGTGCCAGTGGCTGAGGCTGGGGTATAATAATCGTCAGTGTAAAGGAGTGTATGAAATTGCATTAAGCTCTGGTTAGAGTCCCTAGCAGATTCATCAGGTTTCAGTGATAACCTACTACTTTACAAAAGGTGTAAAAACTGCAATTTTCTGTCGCCTTATTTTTAAACACGTTTTTCAAAAGGCATTCTGATTTAGATGATATATAATCACTACAAAGCCAAAAGCAACACTTATGGATATAAATGTAGAAAAATGCATGAAAATAAAGGACCACCTCTGTATTTACATATGCTTTCCAACATCTGGCCAGCAGTAATAGTCAACCACAACTTTCTAAGACACGTAGGGCCCTACAGCCTGTACTGAGCACCCTACAACAGACAGTCAGAATGAGGCCACCCAGGAAATAAAGAAAATAATCTTTATTTTTTTTTGAATGAACTAACCTATAAACTCTATAATGAAGATCACAAGAAAATTATTTGTCCCTGTGTATCCTTCTAATAAACCATCTGATACAATGACTTGCTTGGGGAAGGTTGTCTGTGTTGTGTAGTATGGCCATTCAGAAGTCAGAAACAGGGAGGATATGATAGATATTTGATGTAGAACAGTTTAAATCCAGCTTAAATTCTGGCTAGTGTTTCTCTTGATTGCCACACTCAGCACCTGGTGGGTCCCTTTTTGTTTCATGCTAGGACGGTTGTAAATTATGACATGTTGCTAAATGTAGACGGGCATCACTTGGCTGAAGTCTCCTCCTGTAGATATCCGTGCTATACTAGAATATCATCATGGAATTAGTGCAGGGTTTGAACATCCTCTGTCTGAAGTCAGGCCTTAACTGACATTGAGGGACATGACCTTAGGTCTAAATATCTATGTTCTACAAAATGACAGCTCATTGATGTATTGCTCCCTGTAATTTTTGTTTCATTGGTTTGTCAGTAAACTATTGAGATAAATGCTGTCTTTTGCTTGTGTCTAGGTGCAGTTCCTGCAAATATAGACCCCAACTCTTGCTTGAGATGTCTAGATGATATTGTAATGTGAATTAGGAAATGCCAGGGAGCTATGACTGCAATCACAGACCTTGCTCTTCCATGTGGGCAGCGATGAAGCTGCAACTTGTAGTCCAAGGGTGAACAAAAGAGACTTCAGGGCCTTGGGACAGCTGGTAAGGGAATCTGGAGCACAGGTTATTTTTCCCTCTCTCCTTCCAGTTGCGGGCAGCAACATTGGAAGAAATAGGCCCAATCTATTAATACATGGCTCTGTGGCTGGTGTAACCGATCCAGTTTTGGGGTTTTTGATAATGGGAGAGCCTACAACGGCAGCAGGCTTGCTGGCGTCAGGTGGGATTCACCTTTGTGAAAGGGTAAAGTGTGTCTTTGCTCACCAGCTAGCGGGGCTCATTGACAGAACCTTAAACTAGGCTTGAAGGGGGGAGGGAGACAATATCAGGCTTGACAAGCTGTGGGACAACACCCAAGGTTAGAGGGACAGGGTGCTAGTGAGGGCCCACAGCCTGTTGCTCTGTGATGTGCTGGCTGCATTGCAGCACACTTGAAGTTTTATGGAGATGAGACGGGGGCTTCTGAGGTAATAGAAGCCAAGAGGGAAACACCAGTGAAATACTTGAAAGGAACTGAGTGGTGTTCCTCTGAGAAGGTGACATGGCCAACAGCCCAGCTGAAGTGCCTCTACACCAGTGCATACAGCACTGGCAACAAACAGGAGGAGTTGGAAGCCACCGTGATGCTAGAAAGCTACGACCTAATTGCCATTACTGAAACTTGGTGGGACAAATCCCATGACTGGAGTGCAGCTATCCGTGGCTATAGGCTGTTCAGAAGGGACAGGCAAGGAAGGAGGGGCGGAGGCTTTTTCCTCTACATCCAGAAATATACAGAGTGTGAAGAGCTGTCTCTGAAGAATAGGCATGAGCAGGTTGAAATCCTATGGGTAAGAATAAGAGACTGAGGCAACACAGGGAACTTTGTCATTGGTGTCTACTACAGGCCGCCTGATCCAGGGGAGCCTATTGACAAAGCCTTCTTACTCCAGCTATAGGAGGCATTGTGCGCCCAGACTCTTGTCCTAATGGGTGACTTCAGCCAGTTCCACATCTGCTGGAAGAGTTGCACAGTGAGCTGTAGGCAATCCAGGAGACTCCTGTAATGCATTGAAGATGACTTCCTAAGCCAGGTAATAGACAGCCCCACCAAAGCAGATGCAATACTGATGGTGACCAACGCAAGTGAGCTAGTCGGTGGTGTCAAGACTGGAGGCAGCCTGGGCTGCACTGATCATGCACTGATGGAGTTCACAGTCCTGAGGGATATGGGTCAGGTGAAGAGTAAAGTCAGGATCCTGAGATATAAGAAAATAAATAAATAAAGAAAATATAAGAAATCAGGGAAGGAAGGCAAGAGACCGGCATGGCTGATTCAAGACCTGGTGGTCAAACTAAAGGGCAAGAAAGAAATGCACAGGCAGTGGAAGCAGGGACAGATATCCTGGGAAGAGTATAGGGATGCTGCCCAGTTGTGTAGAGATGGGGTCAGGAAGGCTAAGGCACAGCTGAAGCTGAACTTGGCAAAGGACGCAAAGAATAATAAGGGCTTCTACAGGTATGTCAGCCAGAAAAGAATGGTTGAAGAAAGTGTAACCACCCTGATGAGCAAGACTGGCAAACAGGTAACAATGGATGAGGAGAAGGCTGAGGTACTCAACAGCATTTTTGCCTCAGTCTTCACTGGCAACCTCTCTTCCCACAGCTACCAACCTGTCAGCCTGCCCTTCTCTGCCTGGGAATATAATGGAACAGAGCCTCCTAGAAGCTATGCTAATTCACATGGAGGATAGGGAAGTGATTCGAGACAGCCAGCATGGCTTCACCAAGGGCAAGTCCTGCCTGACCAACCTAGTGGCCTTCTGTGATGGAGTGACTACATCAGTGGACAAGGGAGGTGCTACGGATATCATCTATCTGGACTTCTGCAAGGCCTTTGACATAGTCCCCCACAACATCCTTCTCTGTAAATTGGAGAGAGATGGATTTGATGTATGGACTGTTTGGTGGATGAGGAATTGATTGGATGGTCGCATCCAGAAGGTAGTGGTCAATGGCTCAATGTCTAGATGGAGACCAGTGAGAAGTCGTTTCCCTCAAGGAACAACAACAAGCTGAGTGGTGCAGTTGACATGCCTGAGGGATGGGATGCCATCCAGAGGGACCTGGACAAGGTCAAGAAGTGAGCCTATGTGAACCTCTTGAGGTTCAACAAGGACAAGTGCAGGGTACCGCACCTGGATAAGGGCAACCCCCAGTATCAATATAGGCTGAGGAATGAAGGGATTGAGAGCAGCCCTGCAGAGAAGGACTTGGGAGTACTGGTAGCTGAAAAGCTTGACATGAGCTGGCAATGTGCTCTCATAGCCCAGGCAGCCAACCATATCCTTGGCTGCATCAAAAGCAGTGTGGCCAGCAGGTCAAGGGAGGTGATCCTGTCCCTCTACTCCGCTCTGGTGAGACCCAACCTGGAGTACTGCGTCCAGCTCTGGAGCCCCCAACATAAGAAAGACATGGACCTGTTGGAGAGGGTCCAGAGGAGGGCCACAAAGATGATCAAGTGTTCTCCTATGAGGACAGGCTGGGACAGTTGGGGTTTATTCAGCCTGGAGAAGAGAAGGCGCTGGGAAGACCTTATAGGAACCTTCCAGTACTCAAAGGGGGCCTACAGGAAGGATGGGGACAAACCTTTTAGCAGGGCCTGTTGCTGTAGGACAAGGGGTAATGGCTTTAAACTAAAAGAGGGTAGATTTAGACTAGATATAAGGAAGCAATTTTTTACAATAGGGTGGTGAAAGACTGGCACAGGTTGCCCAGAGAGGTGGTAGATGCCCCATCCCTGGAAACATTCAAGGTCAGGCTGGACGGGGCTCTGAGCAACCTGATCTAGTGGAAGGTGTCCCTGCTCATTGCAGGGGTGTTGGACTAGATGACCTTTAAAGGTCCCTTCCAACCCAAACTATTCTATGATTCTAAGATTGTAAATAAATATCCACCAGCACCAGTGAGAAAACAGCAGCAGTTCCTGAACTGAAAAATAAACTTCTTGAATTATCTGGAATAAGGGGAAGGTATAATCCAATGCAATCAATACTATTACAGGTTTGTCCTCTACCTCCCACATCAATTTCCCCTTAATTTTATTTCTTAAGTACTGTAACTGATTTTCCCTCATCCAAATCTTGATCTGAGATAGGCATCAGGAAAGTAGAGGTGCTGAAGCATCTGTCTGCAGAAAAGAGAGATACTTAGAGGTGCCTGCTTGTAGATCTTTTGCAACAGCTGAGCCACTGAAGGAGAATGACGTTTGCCCCACCCAGGGTCCATAGGCAAGTCAGGGAAACTCAAGCAGCATCAAAGACAGAAGACAGATCCAAAACATGCATCAAGAGAAGTGGATGCATCAAGAGAAGTGGATGCATCAAGAGACACAGAGACAACAGTAGTTAGTCTGTGTGTTGTGTGTCTCCCTTACTCCAGAAGTCCCAAAGAACAACCTGATATCTTTTGATAGTTCAGCAGACCAAAATCTCAGTCCAAACTCAACAAACAGATGGAAATCAGACATATTTTAAGACCCCAGGTAAACCTATTGAAGCCCGACATATCCATCTCAGTGGTGAATGCTGAACCCTCTCTTCATATAAGAAACAGATAAACTCATTGTACTTCATAACAATTCCCTAGGGACACGGTGGCTCTTCCAGTTACTGTGTTAATTAATAGTAGCTACGGAGTCTTTCAGTTTGACATTTTTGCCTCTGCCCTCTGTCCAAAACCTTCTTCCCTTAGTTTTTCAAACTGAATCTACATTCAGGCATTAATTTCTACGTGTCATACTAGTAAAGATCAGCTTTACATCAGGATGACAATGGCAGGTAGCCACTGAAGCCTTAAAACACAAGTGCTGTATCAAATAAAACCTTAGCCAAACTGACATGATTTATTTTAAAATAATGAACTTCTCTTTACTGCAGGACACTTTCTGAATAAAATTGGCAAATGTGAACTCTGCTAAGCTTAGTGGTAGGGGAAGATTCGGTGGAAATACAGTTTTAAATCTGTTGTTTAATCACAAGGCTGGAGACCTAAGTCTGGATTCACAGAATCACAGAATGGTAGGGTTGGAAGGGACCTCTGGAGATCATCTAGTCCAACCCCCTGCCAGAGCAGGGTCACCCAGAGCAGGTTGCACAGGAACGCGTCCAGGCGGGTTTTGGATGTCTCCAGAGACAAAGACTCTACCACCTCTCTGGGCAGCCTGTTCCAGTGCTCTGCCACCCTCAGGGTAAAGAAGTTCCTTCCCATGTTTAGGTGGAACTTCCTGTGCTCAAGTTTGTGCCCATTACCTCTTGTCCTGTCCCCGGGCACCACTGAAAAGAGCCTGGCCCCATCCTCCTGACACCCACCCTTTAAGTATTTATAAGCATTGATAAGATCCCCCCTCAGCCGTCTTTTTTCCAGACTGAAGAGACCCAAATCCCTCAGCCTTTCTTCATAAGAGAGATGTTCTAGTTCCATAATCATCCTTGTAGCCCTTTGCTGCACCCTCTCCAACACTTACCTGTCCTTCTTGAACCGGACACAGTACTCCGATTCATCCCACCTAATTTTGATGCTTGACTCAGGTGAAGACCTAAGTGACGAGTCTTGTCACCTTGCGCTCCTTGGCACACAACTGGAGAAAGACAGGCCTCCATATGTTAGAACCAGATGTTTTTTGGAAGCGCCTTCCTCTTTTTCCACAAGTGAATTGAATATTGAATGAATCTTGGCCAACATGGGATTTCTCAGCATTTCTTTTAATCCTGAAACTAGCCCAAATTGGTAAAAGTAGACCTTGTCTTAAAAATAGGTAAAATTTGATGACTGTGGCTTCTTTCTCCCTAACTTTTATTGGAAACAAAATCCAGTATAAAAATGAAAGAGGGACAAAGAAGAGAAAAGTTGAAATGACGTAAGTATAAATACAAAATGTTCTCCTGCATCCTGGGTTATAAAATATACGTTTCCATTTATACAATCAGTTTAATAAACACCCTCTTCGAATGCTCAATATTCCTCTTACATCTTTATCAAAGGGGAAAACAGTTAAAGAAAATTCTACATCAGTGCTTGACTTAATTTTCTTCTTTTCTTTTTTTTTTTTTCTTTCCCCAGCAAGAAGTATTAGGATCATATGTACGATGCTTTATTTAGAATCTGAAAATTTATTTTATGTTTTTCTGTTGACAACCAGAAGCACTGGGTGGAAAAAAAATAGCAGAACAAAGAGCTCCCTAGAGATATTTCACGTTTGCTGACTCACTACATCATCACATATGACACTGAATTATTAGTTTCAGCAAATACTGAAATAGCACCAGAAAGCTTTCTTGCTCTTTTATCTTCGCCATTGTTCTTGGATTTAAACAACTCACATAAAAACTTTTGGGTAAAACTACAAATATTGAAAAATCATAATTTAGAGTGGTGTTTATTGTACAGGATGCCTCTTTAATCATACTGAGATAGAAGGCAGGGAGTATAGTTTCCTTGAGCTCAGGGGACAATTTGGATGGAAAACATGTTTCACGCTGACCCAGAGCCCGCCAGGACTTCAGGAAGTTTTAGCAGGATTCTTCCTCTCCCTTTCTTCATCTGCCTGAGTGACTCTGCACCTGCGGAGAGATTGAAATTGTGGCCTGATTTGTATCAGGATGAGCTCTGCCGATGTCTGAGAAGCCCACACGCAGTACAGCATGTTTTTCAATCGTGTCTTACTTTTGAGTTAGCTATTTTCAGACACCTTTTAAAAATACAAATTTTAGTGGCTATCAAAATTCAGGTAACTGTGTGCAATGTTATCTGTGTGGGGTCTCAAAACGGGGGTGAGCAGCTGGCCCTGCCTCCATCGCCTGCGCTGTGCAGTAGCACTGCCATACGGATAACCTCTCCTCCCCGACCCCGCTGCTCCACTGCTGGCATGGGCTTATTTGATTCCTTTGGCCTTGACCTTAGCTGTAAATTTTTAAAGCGACACTGTGTTGTTCTGCCTTGCAGGAACGGTGAAAGGTAAATGGCTGGGTTGTGTTATGACTTTCGCGACCTTCTGACTGGGAACAGAAGTGTTAATACCTCACCAAAAAAATCCAACCAAAACAACTCCAGACTCAGATGTATGTAGGAAGCTGGTAGTTTAATATCATCTACTTTGATGCAACAATAAATAAAATTATAACACTTTACATTAATGTAGATACTAAAAATTTCTGAAATGAGAATTGTTACGTATTAGTTAATGTTAAAACTGTGAAACGATTAACACCATTAGCTGTGCTAGTTCTTGTTTTTAGGCTTGCACCTTCCTCCCCCTGAAGACAAAGACAAAATTCTCAATTATCAACATTTTACTGGGATTAGATTGTTTTTCTACAAGCTGTGGCTTTTGTGTGCACTGCTGTCATTTCTTTAAAATGCTGTGTGTGATGGCAAGAGAAAGGGAGAAGACAAAACACAAATGAAGCAAATGGATCAGTACGTTAAGCAATGTCATAAACTGAAAGGAAGGGATAGAGAATGATCAGGAATATATACGTTGCAATTTAAAATAATAATAATTACAATGGATTTATTTTGAATTCATGGTTACAATTTACTGTGCTCGTCTCAGACACTTCCTTCTCTTTCATTTCTTCCCATATCCAATGAAAGATTTAAACACCTTACTTGTTAGTAATAAGCATTGATTCAGCATCCCTCCTGAAATGATGCATGATTTTACTCCATCACAGATAATTTCAGAAACATTTTGCTGCCTGCTTTTATCTGCACTTTACTTGTGGAGAGGATTTGAAAAGGTTTGCGTAGTTGCCTGCTCTGCAGTAATGTGAGGATTTTGTTATCCAGCTGAGCTACCATCGTTGGTTCAGATAGCTTGGATTCCTTCCTTCTGCAGCCAAAATCCCACAAAACCTCTCCCTGAAACACAAAGGTACAGCAGAGAAAGGGCAAATGAATCACCAAATCTTTCCAGAGGCTATTTATATTCCTCCTGGAACACGGCAATTAGTGCTTCTCTCAGCCCCATCTGATCACCTTGTTGTCCTCTGCTTGTGCACCCACTTAACCAGTTTTTAGACAGAGATCTTCAGCTGCTTCTGATATCAGATCCAGTCGTGCTTCCAGCCAAAGACAACAGACCTGTACGACTGACTTAAACACAAATGGATTTAAATATCCCAGCTCTTTGGTCCCAGCAAAATACCTGCATCTCAGGTTCGCACGTATACACACGTGTTCAGAGCACAGCATGACAAGTTCGGGACGTGCCACCTACCCCACAGCTATGGGATATTATCTTCCTTGCATGTGCCAGCAGTGATTGCTGACACACCAGCTTGCATTTGCGGGAGACACCCTCAGCATCATGGACACACTTGCACCCTTTGATAGTTTCTCTTTCATTACAGCAGGGAAATAGAAAACCTAGTGCAATACAGACAACACTGACATTCATCTAATACAATTTCCCCTTCTCGTTCCCTGTGTCTCGGTCTTTCTTCAAGCCTCTGCACTAAAACACCCACCCAATAATTGTAGAGATTAGTGCCAAATCTTCAACAGAGGGATTTGGGTATTGAGTTCCTTGTGGCTATCTATGAGGCAATCACAGTGACTTGAATTTACCAAGTATTGTGCTTGCTCCAGGGCAAGGGCAGTCTCTCTGAGACCCTCATGTGTGGCATTTCCCACAGGGATGTCGGGATCCCTGCCTGGGGCTGCCAGCAGCTGGGGGGACCTGCTCAGAGCCCTCAGCGAGGTCCTGCTGATTGTTGCCTCCTCAAAGGGGACGTCGTTCCCTGGCAGCCGCATCAGTCCTGGCAGAGTCCCTAGCAGGGGTAGCAGAGCCTGCTATGGGTGTCAGTCCCTGGCAGGGGTATCAGTCCCTCTGAGGGGCATCAATCCCTATAAGGGGCATCAGTGCCTATAAGGGGCACCACTTATAGGGTTATCAGGTCCTACAAAGGGTGTCAACCTTGACCAGGGCCATCAGGCCTTGACAGAAGCAACTGTCCCTATAAGATGCATCAGTCCCTATAAGGGGTATGAGCCTGAATAAGGGGTATGAGTCCCCGGCAGGGGGTTTTGTCCCTGGGAGGGGTATCAGTCCCTACAAGAGATTTCACTCCCTGGGAGGGGTATCAGTCCCGATGAGGGCTATCAGTCTGTCTGAGGACAGTCACGAGTGATCCATGCAAATTGCAGCTTGAGTGCAATCAATAGATGTGACAAGCAGCCGGCGCTGGCAACCGGGGACATAATGAAGGTGTGACTGTGTAAACGGCTAACAGATAACAATGCTATAGGAAATTATAGGGCAGTGCTGTATTGAATAAGTGCAGTGCAAAATGAGCTGCGCCTCGCAGGTCATGCTTCCCCGCTGCTGAAGTGTCTCCTGCTCTTGTCCTTTGTAATTGTAAGTGGCAGCAGTGGCGGCTGAATGCGATGAGGGCATGTATCCAACCCTCATTTGTTCTGCATTACAATGCAGCCCTCGCCGCCAGCAGCTGATCCGGAGTGTCAGTGCCCACCTCCCAAGTGGACCAAGAAACCAGTGAAAACTCCATTTACTTAAGAATTAGGAAGGGTGTCATTAAAACAAGGCTGTCCTTGAAACCACGCTGAATGTCTGAGCTGGTCCTGTAAGAAATAGGGTGAAAACTCTATTCTTTGTTTTTAAAAAAACTTGTTTTCCCCTCAAAGGAACACAGCAGCCGAAAGCCTTTTTTTTCAGAAAGAAAAAGATCATATGTAGAAAGCACAAAGCCCTCTAATTTTATTATTTTTAGGTTTAAAGAAATATTTATAATCTATGAAATAATTTTTTAAAAACTTGCAGAAGAAGCTTTTGACTACATACAGTTTTAATACAGCAGCTTCTCCAGATGCTGCTATTCCTCTTACCCACTCATTAATATCCAAGGGGAGAAACAACGGCTAAAAAGTGTTCTTTGATTTTTAATTTAATTTCCAAGTCCAGTGATATGAAGTTCTTCTCTGCAATTTTGTTCTGACATTTGGATAAAATTCAGTGGTTGTTTTCTGAAACCTCAGGTCTTCAGGACTCAGATCTGATTCCCGTTTAAAGATTTACAGATTAAGCTTAACATTTGAATGTTATCAAAGACAAGGAGGTAACTCAAAGTGCTCTGCGGAATTCGCTGATATTTCACCATCACTGATCGATACTTTCTGCTGTTTATGATCACTCCATACATCCCTTCCCTCCTCTTCATAATACCAGGCAATTTTATTTATGGTTTTCCTCACCTTAGCCCTGAGGATGTCCATTTTTCTGGTTAAAGTAAAGCCCACACTAAACAAAACGCTTGCTCAATTTCTTTACTAAAGCGCTGTAAACGTAGCTCAGTATTTATTCTGTAACCTTGTTTTCAATCATTTAATGTGGCTGCTTGCTTTCACCATTATAAAGAACCAATTTGTTTCTTGCAAATGCGTCTACCTACAAATGAAAATGAATTCAAAACAAAAAAAATTCAAGCTCTCGATTATTTTATTTTTCTTTTCAACACTGTGAACAAATCCGGCCTTTTTTCTTCTGGTTTCTTTAGGCCAGACAGCTTTCAGCTGAATCAGGGTGGGTGTACTTCCCAAGCTCTGAGGAGTCCCCTGCAGGGTTCGCATCCTCTGGTATCAAGCAAAATGCCACAAAAGCGTTGTTTTGGGAGATGCCCACATTTTCTGACACCAGAAGGTGCTCCAGAAGTCAAGCCTACAAGCTATGGTGGATTTGGTATCTGTAGAATCCTCTGCTTTTATTTTTCTGTTGTCGCCTTGGTTATGTAGTATAAGTCATCGAGGAAAAAAATCTGTGGGTCGCCCATTTTCTGCAGAGCAGGCCACGGTGCTGAGAAGGACCCGCAGCCATCCGTGAAACCTTCGTCCACCGCCGCAGCATCTCACCACTGGATGGGAAGGAGACCCTTCGGGAGCGCAGACTGGCTGCACTCCCCACACCAAGGGGCTACTGGGACCAGACCTTCACTGGGAACAAAATCAAGGGCCTGCCGAAGTTAATCCTTGGCCTCATTATCTCTCCTGCACATCACTGAGCTTCCTGGTTAGCCTGGGATGGCTGACTGTGCTGCAAAAGTGTGTAAGGAAAGATGCTATCATTCCCTATCTGTCTAAGCCAGAAACAGGCAATACCAGAAAAGCCTGTCTTGTCCAATTTCCAGTTCAGCTTTGCAGACTCAAGAAGTGCAGATAGTTTGGACATGCTTTAGATAAGGAGCTGAATATCTGGGCGTTTTCCTGAGCGCTGAGCGCCACGCTTCATACAGTTTACTAAATTGTGTCACTAAATTTTTACCTTTCCTGGTAATAGGCTTTTTTTGCTTCAGTGTTTCTTCTCCCTACCACCCAGCAACACTGTTGGTAAATGCACAAATATGTGTGTACAACTGCCGGTGTACACGCTCTAGTAGCATTAGTACTAAAACGTGCATATTTGCTCACTTGGGTTCTTCAGAAATAAATGTGTGAAGCCACGAGCAAGCTGCTCCCATGCTTACAAAGCTCTGTGCCCGCGGTGGGAGTTCACTTTTAAATGTATGATGAAAAAACAGACCTTGCCTTCCTGTCTTTGTAGAAAAATCCCATGTACGTGTGTAGTACAAATGCACTCAGATGCAAAGATGAAAGTGGGTATTTTGTGTCTTTCACATACAGCCACAAAGGGAACCCAGCATCTTTGCAGAGCTGTAATTGCCGGGTGCCTCTTTTAGAGGCAGGAGGACAGAGAGCTGGTTTGGTGCTGGGCTAATCTGTTGGAAGTGTAAGAAGGAGAAAAAAAAGGACTGGTTACAAATCGCTTTGCTTCATAAACCTCTCTCCCATATTGTCTGGAAAAAAACGTTCATGCTCACTGTTACCTCTTTCTAAACAACATATTTAGCCAACATTCTAGGTGTTGGCTTTCCTTTTTTTTTTTTTCTTTTTCCAGGGATATTCAGTAAATTTTCAGCTAGCTTTCCCCTTGCTTGCCTTTCTGGCTGCTTTCTCCCTTACTTACTGCTTTCTGTCTGCTTCTAATGTGCCTCTGCTGAAGCATACCTTCCTTCTCCCCTTGTTTATCAAACGAAATTGAATTCCTTAGGCATAACTGTGTTTGCACCCCAACTCATTTGTGAGAAATTTACTGGTGATTGTTCCTATTTGAAGCATGAATCTCTGAAACACGAATCCTTTCCTTAGGACAGGGAGGCCAGCCAGTGTAATACTGCTCTTCTATCCCATGAGTTAGTTGTACATCAGCATTTAATTTCTGAGACAAATACTTACCATTCAAAATTCACTGTCTGCTAACATGTTTCACAACCCTCTTTTAAAACTCACAGTCTGATCAAGACTGGGGGTGGGAAACCTCATAATTAAAGTGGTTTAGCCGTTCTGTCATAAAAGCCAAACACATCACCGGCAGCATGCTGAAGGCATGGGAGGTTTGTTGCAAGGTAAAAACTCAGTGAGCTCAACCTTTGGGCAAGGGGAGGAGATGGGTGAGCGAAGGACGCAGACAGCTGAACTCCAGCAAGTATTTTTCAGTAAACATTGCAAGGGCCTTTTGTCTCCATCGTGTTTTGCAGTTAGATAATTATCTCCTTTGTTATCTTGCTGTAGAACCAGACTTTTGTATCAGCAAAGACAGCCTCAGTCACTGGCGGGCTGACAGAAAGTGAAGATGAAGGAAGCAGGGACAGGGATGGGGACGGAGACACAGACAGGGAGGGACAAGGATGGGGTAAGATGGGGGAAGCAAATAGAGGTGAAGTGATGCCTAAATCCTGCCACGCAGACTCAGCACACTGGTGCCACCAACACCTGAAATGCAACCAGTCAGGCAACTTGCCAATTGAGGTGTGTTTTCTGTGTGAATAACCATAGTACAAATGCTTCTCGAAACCTGGAAGATCTTCCAAGTATCTGTTTTCCACCTTGTTCTAATACTTAGTGCCCTGAAGATGTACATGTCTTTGCTGTGTAACAATGAACCGCTGGGGACCTCCAGTGTCCCAGCACAGTGTCCCAGTGTCCCAAATGCTCTGCAGGAAAATCTTTCAGAGGTTTGGATTTCTGGGATTCAAGCACATCCTGGTTTTGTCTTCGTTATGAAGATCGCAATGGATGCTGAAGCTCACTGTCAAATTAGTGTCTTGTGAAACAGGTGTTTTCTCATAGACAGCTTCTTGACCGAAAAATGACTTTTCTTTGCCCTAGTCTTCCTGAACCTGAGCTGATAGATTATTCAAAACAGTATGTTCAGCAACACGCAGCAGAAGTGGGAAGCAAAGTTCTGTACGGTGCCCGATTTGTTTTGTACGGGTAGAAACTAGGGAATATGCTTAAAGTAATCACAAGGAGTCTTTTTTGTTGCTGTTTATTTCAGCATTACACATTTTTATGTGCACAGCCTAGACACATACCAAAAGGAATAATTTTATTAAATTGAATTACAAAAATATGTGCTTCCCTGTCATATGCCAGTTCTTCTTTCTTGTCTACAAGCCTGGGTTCCCCCTTAGATACAGAGTACTGCCTCACGCCATATCTGTCTCTTTTTATTATACTTTTTTAATCAAAACATTCAGGGATGACAGACAGAAGACTTATGCTCTAGGACCGAAGCTAAGTGTTAACTACCAACTGCTTACAAAGTGAGGAGCTCAGAAGCTGCAACTGCTGACCTTGCCACCAGCTCCTCCATAGTGCCAAAGAGGAGCATTTACCATGCTGACGCATTTTATTTCCATGTCAGATTATGTGCTCGCTTTATACAAATCACAAGTTGACATAAAATGTCTATGAGTCAGTCTTTTTCCTTCATGTATTACTCATGTAAGATCTGTAACAAAATCCTCTATTTTCTGCACATGGCAAAACCTTGTTAAATTAATCACACCGCAAATTGGAAGGAAGAATTACACCATTTCTCTTTAGAAAAATTAAAACTTTTGACATTTAAATAGTATATTTACCAAAGCGCTTTGAGTAATGCTGTCATCTATTTTCTGTCTATTAAAAAAACATGTTATAGTGTAAAAACTGATTTTATCTCTGTCTCCACAAAAGCATGGCCAGCATTGATTCTATTTAACATTTTATCAACTGAACTAGAGAAGAGATATTACCTCTTTGAGCACCAGCCAAAGGTCTTGTAGCTAATGCTGACCTCTGTCAAATATAACACATTGTATAGGAAGGATTGACAATTATTGTTCTGCTGTATTTTGCAAGACACCAAGGGTCAGAGCAATGGAATTGTTACGTTGCAGCAGAGCAATAATTCAAAGCTTGTTTGCCTGTGCTGGGTAAAGCTACTAGGGTCAAAAATCGTTGTTGTGTTAGAGTATAGACAAAATGTTAAGGAATTTGTAAATAAGCTTGCGGTTTTCCCAGTTATTTTATTTGTTTCCAGGAATTTCCTTTGTGGTTGACAGGTATTCCAAATCAGCCCACTGTTCTCCTATGACAGCATGATTCTTCTTGTTAGAAAATGATAAATCAACCTTTTAATCTCAAAGATTCAGATTGCATTGAAGCTTTATCTAGCCTGCTGGAGAGGCGAGGGTCCAAGTAGAAAGGTAAAAGCTTTCTTATTCCTCCGGATCGTGTATACAGTAGCGAAAAAAGATTTACAAATTCATAAAAGGCATTTTGATTTCTTTTGCTTAATTTTTAAGGCTCTTTAAAATAAAAAGCATTCCAAGATATCTGTCTGCAAAGCCCATGATTGCACCTCCATGTGGTGCCTGGCCTTCTTTACACTGCTAATTTCCATTAAGAGCATTCTGCTTAGTTGAAAGAGCATCAACTTATATTTTTGGTGTTGAAAGTACTGAGTTTGATACCTTCTTATCATCTTATGTGGATGCATCTATGGTTCATTGCAAATACACTATAAAAAAAAAAGTATAACTAAATACCTCTATACAATCAACCAAAATGACAAAGTCGTTCCCGTTGAAGTCAATAAGGGTTTATTGTAAAATGTCGATAAGAACAAGACTAGATATAACACAGAATATAGTTGTAGTTCATATATATATGAATATATATTCATAATACAGAAGAAAAATATGAAGAATATCAATGAGCTTGTCTAGGTCGTCTCTTTTGCCTACTGTAGGATCATTTTCTGTGGCATATTTGCAGTATTTTGGCTCAATCGGCCTGTGTTTGTCAGCAACATCACTCTGCTGCAAGACTAGCAAATATCGTATTGAACTATCTAAACAGGAGTACCATCTACTGGGCTCAGAAAGCAATCTTTCTGACCTACTTAGCACTGCTAAGTCCTCAGGTAGTGTGTGTGGTTTTGTGCACTGCAAGTTCAGAAAAGCTTCATCCAAAAAAGTCTACAGTAAAGCTGCCAAAATGAAGAGAGATATAGAGAACACCTGAAAAAAATGGATGTTTTTTATGAGGGAAGACATGCAATGGAGCTATAGGCTAAATTAGGAATGGACTCGAGACCTGATACTGGGTTGTAAATTTGAATGCTATTCAGAACGAGAAGAGACATCTGCGAGCAAATTAGAAAGCATTAAGGATTGGGCTAGATGTCAGGAATTTAGAGTCAGAGCAGATCCTTTTTTTTTTTTTTTTTTTTTCCTGCTGTGAACATTTATGCATCAGTAATGAATAAAATTCACGTGGAAAGTTGAGAGTCAGGAACTAGTTCTGTTGCGACGGAGTCCATGACAAATCGGGACCCACTTTTACTAGGCAGTTTACTAAAATACTTTTTTCAGTAGTTACCTTCTGAAAAAAGAGCACACAGTAAAAATGGTCTGATCTCTACACCCCTGAGTGAGATCAGACAGATATGTGTGTTGGCTGAGAGGGACAAGTCAACAGTGGATGTTTTATTTCTTTGTAAAACAGATGCTGTGGCATGCAGTCCTCTGCAACTGCTCCAAAGAAGGGAAGAATCGACTGGATGAGAAAGGAGACCTCAGTGTTCAGGATCAGATCCTGTGGATTAAAGTAAGTTATTATTTTAAGTGCTTAAAAAGGGAAGCAATTAACATAACTTAATGACAGAAAAAAAATCTACCCAAACCCTAAAACAAGCTGATTTTTCATTAAATTCCCAGGCCTTAAAATTCCAGCATCAGGTCTTGTTGTATCTCTTATCATTCAATCACCCTTCTTGTATAAACAGTAATGTTGCAAAGAGCTGCCAAATGTAATGCTTTAGGATAAAAGCATTGTTTTCCTCCAGCAGGTGCCAATATGGAAAGCAGGCATGGCAAAAGCTGAGCATGGAGATTATACCTCATTCTGTTTACCCCTGGGCTCCCAGAATGAAAGTCAAATGCTGCCTGGAAGCATCTATTGCTTATGTGTAGGAAGCACACAACCTGTGGAGGAAGAGTGGGTTACAGTCTTGAAAGCTGCCACTATATAATTTTTCATGGATACTATGCTCATACAAACACTTTTGTAATGCCTTTAAAATAAATAAATAAATAAATAAATATAAGATGTGGAGGATGAAAATAGTCACAGACCAGCAGAGGGACAGCCAAAATGCTGATGTGCAGGAATCTGCTCTACATGTCAAGCTACATCTAATATCCTGCAAACACATACAAGACTTTCAACCTCACTTACAAAAGCATTTGTAGCTACACTTCTTCTGCCCAAGAAATACATGTGAAATCACATTAATCCAATTATTTTCTGTCGAAACAAATCACTGAAATGTGTACAGTATGAAAACATTAAAGCAAACCAGTTCAAATAGAGTAAAAACTGTACCAAACGTCACTTTTCTTCTGAAGCAAACAAAAAGATAAGCCAAAGTTGAGGAAGATTTAGATAAGGCATGTCTTGGCTGACTGCTGGTGGTCTCTTTCTGTGTCAACTATGGCACCAGTAGTGTGGCTAACCTAAATAGCTTTGGACACTTCCTAAAGCCATCTTCTGTTATGTGGAGATAGATGTTCTCTCTGAGCTCCCTCTGATTGTCACTGGAAAAATATGTTCATGTTAGATGATTCAGGAAAAAATGTATGAAAGGAAACTCTAACAAAATTAGCATATGCGAAGAGAGCAATGAAGTTGTAGGTGCACCAGAAATGAGGTGTTGAAATTACTCATGAGCCTTGGGTGGGATTCACTCTTAACACCAAATCCTGATCCCACGGTTGGTGGAGGAGTCACAATGCCGTGCTGTGGTGTAGGCAAGCTCCCAGTTGCCATAAGGCTCAGGGTATCCCGCGAGGAGCAGAAACACTAACCTTGACCCAGCATCTAGAGAAATGTCCTTCAATTCCCTGATTCTAAAGATTCAGTTTGGGTTTAATTCTAGTATGCGCTAGCACTGAGGAGACAAGGTTTAAAGGACAGTCAGTATCCAGAGCTGCTGTGGGGGAGAACCTAAAGTCTAGTGATGACCTAAACGGGACTATCTAAAGTGACTACCTAAAATCCTGAAAACCATCCAGCTCTATTTTGCTGTGAGAAGTTTTGAGAGCTAAGAGAAGTATCTGAGGCTTTCTTCTGTTATCTGATGGTGGTAGGGGTCTGCCCTTGAGGACCAGAGGCTATCAGTAACTTTGCTTTAGTAAGACACCATGTGGGACATGAAAGGACCTGCAGGAAAGCCAAGTTATGTCAGTGCTTAAGAGTTTGTCATTGACATGACATAAAATAAAGAAGGCAAAGCAAAGCCTAGAAGCCTGAAAAAACTAAATTATTGCTTTTAGGTTTCTTTTTCATCAAAATAGTTGATGAAAAAGCAGTACCTATGACACTGGACTTCTGAAATGGATTTCATTGTTGCATCTCTGACAGTATAGAAGAAAGTGCTTTTTTAAATTTTTGCAGAAAAATACTTTCACTTTCATATGCAAGTCCAAAATCATGATTACTTTGTGATATCAATACATTTTAATTAACATTAATTTTATTTTTCATCAGTTGCATCTTAATAGAGATGGGGAGGGTTATTCTTTTTTTGTTTGTTTTTATGAGCTTGCCTTTAGAAGATGTAACACGAGTGTTTATTGATAAACTAATAGAATACATGATGAAATGGCTCTAGCGTTAAGCTGTTAAACATTGACCAACAAATTAATGTTATAAAATATGTACAAACTACAATGTGATTCGTGTTTATTGAACCATGTATGTCCTTGCCAGATAAGCTGTCAGCAAATATTTTATCAGATACACGTATTTAAATTAATGCAATTAAAGTGAAAAACAGTTCATCAAAGCATTGTTACATCTGGGTAGAAAACAAAAACAATAGTAATTACCATTATTAGATATAGCATACAGTACATGACATTACACCAGATGGAATTCAAATCAGAAAAAAATTTTCGGTGTGGAGGTTTCTTGTGCAAGTGAGTAAGAATAAAAGCCTCATCAATTAAAGTCATTTTGTCACAATTCTTGCTACATACTGGTTTTATATCTTTCACTTTTCCCCCTGCACTTCTCTTCTCTTTTCTGTCTATAAACTCTTTGGGAGAGAAACCTTTTATTTTGGGACCTTGAATACAACTGAAAAACTTATGCTCGGTAAGAATTACATTGTTTATTGTCAACGACCAAACATTTGGGCACCTCAGCTGGTGATTCCCGGTATTACTCTCTTCCCATTAAATGTCAGGAGTCTCAACCCAAGAGCAGATTTTCCTCCAAAGCCGCATCCCGGTTAACCAGTCTTGCACGATGTAGTTGTGGGCAGAAAACATGTGCAGCAGAACACGGCCGGAGTAGCACATGCGCTGCGGATTAACGGGACCTCATTCTTCAGGCCTCTCAGTCCATTACACATTCAAAAGAAAAATGTCCCTTTTACTTTACTCTCATGACGCGCTGGAAACAAACCCCTGTCCTTCCCTGTCAGCCTGCTGCTCTCTCAAACGTCCAGGGTGAACTGTGATCCTCCACCGAGGCCAGCCCCGTCACGTACAGCGATTCTCTCATGAAACTGGAAAGCAGGAAAGCCTGTTCTCTTCCACCACCCTCACCTGGACTGCTTGCAGACAAATGCAGCTTTCTAGGTGTCACTCTGGGCTGGATGGGCTTTTGGCCCACACCACGGCAGTTCTTCTGACTCTCTACTTGGCCCAAACGAGGAGGTCCCAATTTGCAGAGGAGTTAAATGAAATACGAATCCAGGGAGAGACTGTAATTCATGCGTTCCAAGCCATGGTGAGATGCCTTAGCTGTTCTGTGCTGTGCCCTATTCAAAAGATACTTACTGAATAAATCTGAATAATGAACGAACGAGAAGAGACTGTTATCTGGTCTGTACGTACAAAGAGGCTAAGTTTGCCAAATTAATTATTCACTGTGAATTATTCATTTAGCTCCAACAAACTCTCCATAATCTATCTTCTTCTGTCCATCCCAAGTGCTATGAACATGGTCTATACCTAGCTTATATTTTAGCCTTGTTCTTTGAGTTATGTGGGATGTAGACTACATACATGGAGCGCAGACTCACGATAGTACTGGGGGAGAAAATGGTGATTCTATTTAAAATGAACTTGATAGCTGGAAAACAAACAAACAAACAAGCATACAAGCCCCAAGTACAAATAGCTATAAAAAAGTAGAGAGCACGTTGAACACATCTAAGGTCCCAGGCTTGCAAACATGTGGGCATGTGCTTTACCAGTAGCAACCTTGACAAGATCAATGGAAGGAGGCATGGTACCAGAGTTAAAAATAAATTTATAAAAGGATGAGCCAAAAGAGTTTGCGAAAGCACGTATAGGGTTGTGGCAGATGAAACAGAGCTTTAACAAAGTTGCATCTTCTATAGTTAAAGCTGTACTTTCACTATGTTATTTCTTGTTTCTTATGTTCATCAGGAACATTTAACATTTGCGTGTTACTAAATCTCAACAGGTTAACTGATTTAAAATATTCAGATTTTGCTACTCCTAGTAATGCTGAGCAATACCTTAAACGCTGTTATTGCAGCGAATAGGAAAAAGATGACACAGTCAAATTTTAATGCAAAGTCCTAATGTAAAACACAAAATATGAAGAATGTGGCCTATAAGAACTGAGCAAAAAGCATAGCTCAGAACCCCTGCTGCTGTTCACCTAGTTTGGAGAATGTATGAATCCCAGAAAACAAAATATTTTTAAGATTAAGGGCACAATGTGGGCTTTATTTTTATCAAGTGAGTTTAAAGAGATATTTAAAACTAATACTTCACTTTCTTTGTGGCATATTTTGTTTTATGCTAAGCAGAATCCAAAAAGACCCTATTAATGAAGATGGTTTAATGCCTGTGCATTATTATAATGCACTCCTTTGTTCTACACTTTCTCTGTGTGTCATAGACTAAGTCATTAATCAATGGGTGCTGAAAAATAATTGTCTAGTTCTTAACAATCTTCTATTGTTGAAACATTTGGAATTTTAAGATAAAGATGTACTGGCTGCTTTGAAAAAAAATGTGGTTTAAGATTACCCTTCATGGAAGTGTGGTCTTATTGTTGGAAATGCAAAGCAGATGACCTGGTTTTAATGTGTTTTAGTGCACTGTTGTTCAATTGCCTATTCAAATTGTGCTCGAAAAGTAGACTTCATTAATGTCACAAAATAACGATTTTGTGTGTTATTTTATTGTACTGGCACATTAATTAAATGGAGAAGCATCATAGAATTACACAGGGTTTAAAAATAGCAGTACAAAATCTTTTTGGTAATAATAATAACGATAACTCTTAGTCTGTTGAATACAATTTAAGAATTATATTCTTTTTGTACTTCTATCCTTGATGACAGATATACATAAAAGGCACATACTGATTACAAATCACCTGGGGATACGTGTCTATAACAATCCATTTCAGTGACTCACCTAGATCTGCCTGACAACCTTCGCATAGACAGGGAAATTCAGTGGAAAATCTTACAAAGCCGAAGGTTCCCAAATAACACAGAATAGTTCTTTTTATTCTGAGAGGAATACTGGAGAACTGGACATCAGCTAACTTCAACCAGCTGTTTCAGCTCTACCAGCACACTGGTTTTATTGTGAAGACCTCGGACGTTGCCTGGAACAGCACTCTGTCTGAATGCCCTTTAGTCCACCTCAGGCTCTTTTAAATAACCTCAGAATCTAAATAAAAGCAAGAACAGCTCTTTTATCACAGCTCTTCCCAGAAAGCCCAGCTACAGGTAGCCCTGCTCAGGATGCTGGAGGTAGACACACAAATCTGAATCATGCCTCTGAGGTGTGAAGCAAAAATAACACCACAAAAACATGCCAAAATTGCTGGATGAAATGCATGAAAATACGTACTATATCCAACGAAGAATATTAGCAACAAGAGGATCTGGACCACAGAGCTCTTCCGTCAAACTCCAGTCAGTGGAAAGAGTCTCAGTAACTTAAGGAGAATGGGCCAAGCCTCTTTCACATCATCGGCAGCTCTTCATGGGAGTTTTGTGCAAGGTGATGTTTTTGATGTATGCGACATCATGTGATACTGGCTAATCCTGGGGAAAAAAAAGCGTGGTAAAAGTGGTTCCCAAAGAGGAAAGCCTAGGATGAGAATAGAGAGCTAGAGTGTGCGAGGCCAGGATGATCACAGAGGTCCTCAGGTTAAGTGTGTTAATAACACGAGTCCTCATGTTATTAACCTCAGTTCTTTATTAGTGCAGAATCTGGATAGATGCAGGTTTAGGACATAGCAGAGAAAACAAAGAACAAGCAAATAGAACATCACATTTATGGCAAGAAGGCAAAGGAGCTAACAGAAACACACGAAAGACAGTAACAGCTTCCTTAAGGATGGGATTAAAAGCGGAAGAATGGGAGGGATTACTCCAACACTGCCTGCCTTGGTTAACTCCACAGATTATGCACAGTAATATCTCCTTCACTGCTTTTTGATTTGCCACTCACCACTGCAAACTCAGGAGTTATATATAAACTATTATCCTTTACTAGATAACTGGGTTAAGTAGATGAGAATTTTAAAGGCCAGTGTGTGTGTGTGTGTGTGTGTGTGTGTGTGTTTTCTGCCCCAACCTTCCCACGCACCGAGGTGACAGGTGGTGCAGCATCGAGTCAGAGTAAACCGGGATAAAACCGTCCCGTGCCCCTGGTTAGCGGCCACCTACAGAGGTGTCTCGTATAATTCAAAGGAATGCAGGTCTTATGGTTCTGGCCTAATGAGTTGTACCCAGCTCACATACCAACTTATTAACAGGGAACTTAAGAGCTACGGGCATGATTTTAGTTATTGTTAACTACTTTCCTCAATATGACAATCACTGTGGGAGAGTATTGAGTTAGAAATGGCATGTGAAAAGAAACAAGAAGAAACAAAGTAGGTGGAGGAAAGACACAGAATATTAATAGTATTTTTTAAAATACTCCCAGCTTGCTGGTAGTTATTTCAGAGGGTGGGTTGATTATTTAATCTTATCAGCTTTTTGTTTGCTTTTTGATTTCCTTTTTTTTTAATTCACTTAGAATTTTGAGGTGATATATTAGCCCTTTTCAAGTAAGTGATGAACTTTCACTGACCTCAGTGTCGATAGAAACAGAAATAGTAGCACTCAATTGTACCACCTATTTTATTAAGACTGACCACAACTTGAGTAAAATCCTAAAGCCAGTGGCTGTACAGATTATTGCAAATATGCTCAAAATCTAAAGAAATATGAACTTACATACACATGAAAAAAAGAGCAGGGGTTTTTGTTAACATTCTCAAATATTTACTGCCTTTCTTCTTCCTACTGGCTATTTATTTTTCCATGATTAAACAGTGAGCTCCATGGGACAAGCAGAGTGCTTATTTCAGTGCCTGAAAATCATATAACACATTGTGCAGGTTATTGCAAATAAATACTAAAGCCCATTATGGGAAGATGAGTCCTGCCATTGCATTTTGTCTTTCTCTTTTAGCTGCTTGAGGAATGGGCGTGCTTTATTTTCATTTTCTGCATGTGCTTATATAAATGCTGGAGAACCCCAACATATATATATGTCCACACCTAGGGCCAAACATGCAATAAAGCTGATAGGCTCATTTTTTAGTATGATGGCTACAATGAAGTAAATTCTGTGCCTAGTAAATAAGGGGGAAGGCAGGGAGCTGCCGACTTAAACATACTCCTCCTCTTTAGCACCTCGAACTCTCAAGAAGAGGTCTTTCTCTGTGTCATAAATCATTGAGAGATGAAGAATAATTGTCTAGTTCTTAATCGTCTTCTATTGTTGAAACATTTGGAATTTTAAGATAAAGATGTACAGTTTGTACTGAAAAAAATGTTGTTTAAGATTATCCTTTCTGAAAATGTGAGTTTATTGTTATAAATGCAAAGCAGATGACCTAATGTTAATGTATTTTAGTCCTATTTTAGTGCTGCCTATTCAAATTGTGCTAGAAAATAGACTTCATTAATGTCACAAAGTAATGACTTTATGCATTATTTTTATTAAACTTAAACATTAATTAAATTTAGAAATACTTTGGATCCATACAACATTTGAAAACAGGATTCTACCACATTATTGTAATAATGGAAGGGAACAGTTCTAAAGCCACTGAAAGCTCATTCTTCCTTTATACTTTTTCCTAGGAGTGTGCCATAAATAAAAAGAATACACTGCACGTGATTACAACCCAGCCAGGAATACACGGTTCTGTGTAACTCAGTTTTTAGTATTCTTGTAGGACAAAGAGAACAGCTTAGCAGAATTCAGTTTTATTTTTCCTTCTACTTCGTAGCACAGCAGAACTTGAAACACAGGATTGCAACGCGGGCTACTGAGGCCAGAGAGAACTCTCTACTGCCAACCTAGTCCAGCCTATTTATGAAAAAAATAATGCAAGATCTTGTAAGTAAGATATTTTCTTTCAAGAAAGCCTTAATGGTTTACTGTAAAAATGTAGAGAAATAGCACCCTGGTTTGCAAAATAAATGACCTTGATCACAGAATCCCTGAAAGCAACTTTCATGATGAAGAAAAGCTTTGGTAAATGAACAAGTTTTTTTCTCTCCCCCCTGTCCCCTGAACTGTATTCATATACTGTGTTTATACAGAGAGAACTATCAGTTCACAATTCAAACGTAATTCAGATCGCACATATTGTGTGAATTTAAGAGAAGAGCTAGCACACTACGGCACAGCGTCCATGGAGGAATTAATTCTTTCTACATGTAGCTTTGGTACGAAGAACTACTAGTTAAAACAAAACTAGTACTTGGTGGAGGGGATTCTGGTAAGAGGAAAAAATTGTCTGCAAAACCTATAACCAGGCATACATAATTCTTGACCTGCTTCTATTGCAGAGGGGGGGAAAACCCCTACAGCTCTAATGTAATAAAAACTGCAACTCTGAGAATGTAGAGCTCATCAATCAATCTGCGCTAGCCCTTAGGGCCAGCGGTGGGGAACGGGAAAGGAAAGTTGACTATTGAGAAAGAAATTACTAACTCTCAGTCTTACTTATCCCCAATATAATTACAGAGCTGAAAATTTGGGGAATCTACATCTGTTTCTCATCCCTCCTTATGATTTGCCTTTATAAAAAAGGCCCAGTCAGCCCATGACTTTGGACAATCCCTGTTACCAGCAGGTGTATGCTCTAGTAAGGCTCAACACTTCTCAGTGTTAAGATTTTAAAACATTTTTCACAAACACAGAAATGTTAATTTTTCAGCCTGCACATAAGGAAGCCTGAAGGTCTGGAAGTGAGCTACCTAAAATCATATCGTTAGTCTCCATCTTTTGTAGAAAAAAAACCCATAGCACGAGATTATGCCAACTCTGAGAATATATGTATGGCATGTGACCTGGTGGGATAGAGATGCATATTCTGGAGGAATAGGACTTTAGACTTAGCTTCTTTTAGTCTGTTTTGTCTCACAAAAAGTCATTGAATCAGGGCGGGCATCATTTACGCCATTCTTTTAATTTAAACAGGATTTGTCCAAATTTTATTTGTCATCTTGGCTAAAAATCAAATGAGAAATATTGCAATTAGATGTGGCTATTTTCTAAACCACCTTGGGGGAAGAAATAGTGATGCTTCTCCAGTATCTCTCTACAATCTGTAAAGTAGTGGTACAGCCACCACAGGTAAGGTTAAGATAATTTTAGACTTAATTTTTCAACAAAATAATTTTCTTTCATGCTGCCAATGAAAAAGCCAAATGATACAGGACCTTCCTCCTTTTGTGTGCTGCCTACATAGGGAAATAGAAGTGAAAAATGTGTATACGTAAACCTCAACCTATGTCCAAACAGTTACTGTCTGCTCAAAATAACAATAATATGTGATCATTAAGAAAAAAAAAGACGAACCAAAAATAATTTTAAATACACCAGCTACATTTACCTGTGATTATATACTCTACTGCTTCATTAATATCCAAATAAATTTATTATGAAAAAGAATTTATTACCATATTTATAATTTTACACTTGTGACTGGCCAATAACATTTGAGTAATCTTCTGTTTAAATGTAACCACCTTCCCTGTTGCAAAAACCAGTGCTGACCGTAATGTCATGCAATATTATCTGCTCAGCAAATTGCACCAATAGTCTCATTGTATTTTTTAGCGCATAAGCTTATCAGGAAAAGTCAGGAAGAGAAAAATTCACAGTTCTTCAGAAAAGAAATTGAAGTAATAAAACAAAGATAGCATTATTAGCAAGTCTAAGTTCAAACACAGTTATATTAGCGGCAGGAACCAGAGAGTCCTTTAAATGGTGTCTTATTAAAAGAAGTCCCAAATGCTGGTAAGTCAGCCAAGCTTTTCTCCTTGCTCTGTTCCCACTCTTGTTTCACCACAGACCCCGACTTCAGGAACATGAGAAGTTGAAAAAATTCAACTTCTCGGTATTACGAGCATCACTCATTACTCAGAAGCATAAAATAATCACACAAAGGGACAAACTATAAAGCTGACATCCTTATACTAAACCAAAAACTTCCTTTTTCCCCCAGCAGGAGTACATGCCTCAGCACTACCCTGCATAAATGGATGGCTGATGTGGAGTGGTAGCAAGGTTGATAAATGAGGCAATGAAGTGGAAATGTATTTGTCACATCTATGTTTCTAGCATGTCCTCATCCTGAGTAAAAGAGATCAAAATATTCTTATGGATTGCCTATACAGAGCGTATTTGAGAAAGAGGAAGTCTGCTATGCAAAGAAGTTTTGTGACGGTATCTAAAGCTTGGACTCTTACCAAAATGTGAAGAGTCAACAAGTCAACCCATCCACCTGGTTCTTAGTTGATCCTGAATGGGACAATGGCAAACCAGGACCTTGTTGCACCACTGTAGGATGTAATTCCATAATAGGGATAAATTGATGTGTCTGTTAGCAGATAATACTCGCATTGCAATACGTCTTGTCTGATATATCTTACTGGGAAGGGTAAACCCACTGAAAAAATAGCAAAATGGATCAAACTGCAGATTGAGCGTATGAGCATTGGAGGAAGGGAGGCCATATTACAGAATTTCATAACTACGGGACTTGGAAGTGCAACACAGTATTTGACTTTTACAGCTCATGTTAGACCATACCTAGCCTCAATTTAGTTCAAGTAATGACTGCACATGTGACGGCAGAGAGCTCAGGGCAGATTCAGAGCTGCTGTATGGCACAGAGCTTCCAGAGGAACCTTCTGCCAAGTAGTAGTAGGAGGAGGACATGATCTGCCTGCGTGGTTTGTCACAGGGATTCATCCATAGCGCTCCTTCAGTCCCTGGTGGAAAGTGTCCCACCACCACTTCAGCCTGGAAAAATACTTCTGGGTTTCCCAGCTGTCAGATGCTTTGCTACAACCAGCAGACACCTTCCCCAGGAGAAAGCAGAGCTTTTGGAAAGCTTGGCTGGCAGAGGGAGCTGGCCCACAGGAGTAAGGCTGCGTTTATATATAGAGCATCTTTTCTGAAGTACTCTTTGTTATTTTATACCTTCTAGATGTAACTAGCTTTTGACATTGGTAAAGTGCCTGTCAGGGAATAGCTATATAGCTTTAGGATACTGTAGCCATAAGAGTATTATTTCCCTGAGAGGTTGCAACCCGCTGAAAGGAGAATGGAAAATTAGGGCTGAAGGAATGTCAGTCTGCGTGAACTCACTTATGGATGGAAGCAAAAAAAAAAAAGATATTGCTGAATCAGCACAATGTGCCTTTCCATCCCACGCTGCAATCTCTGGCAGCTCCCTCATTAAGGTATACATTTTAAACCTGGAAGTCTGAGTTTTCAGTGCTTAAATAGAAAGCCAGGCTCCTCCCCAGATTTAATGATTTCATGAGTCTATAAACACAGTTTACAGACAATACAAAGTATTTTCCATCGAAAAGTTAATAATTTCCAGCAGTTGCAATTCTTCAACATGTGAAATATACACATAAACACACACACAGAGCAGGATATCTTTGTCAGCGACATGGACGGTGGGACTGAGTGCACCCTCAGCAAATTTGTGGATGACACCAAGCTTTGTGGTGTGGTCGACATCCTGGAGGGAAGGGATGCCATCCAAAGGGACCTGGACAGACTTGAGAGGTGGGTCTGTGCAAACCTTATGAAGGTCAACAAGGCCAAGTGCAGGGTCCTGCATGTGGGTTGGGGCAATCTCATGTACAAATACAGACTGGGGGATGAAGGGATTGAGAGCAGCGCTGAGAAGTACTTGGGGATGTTGGTTGATGAGAAGCTCAACATGAGCTGGCAATGTAGGCTCGCAGCCCAGAAATCCAACCAAATCCTGGGCTGCATCAAAAGAAGCATGGCCAGCAGGTTGAGGGAGGTGATTCTGCCCTTCTGCTCCACTCTGCTGAGACCCCACCTGTGTCCAGCTCTGGAGTCCCCAATATAAAAATGACACAAACCTGTTGGAGTCAGTCCGGAGGAGCGCCACAAAGATGATCAGAGGCTGGAGAACCTCTCCTATGAAGACAGGCTGAGAGAGTTGGGGTTGTCCAGCCTGGAGAAGAGAAGACTTTATTGGGACCTTCAAGTACCTAAAGGGAGTTACAGAAGAGATGGGGAGGGACTCTTTATCAGACAGTGTAGTGATAGGACGAGGGGTTCAGTTTTAAACTGAAACAGGGTAAATTTAGGTTAGACATAAGGAAGAAATTTGTTACCGTGAGGGTGGTAAGACACTGGAAGAGGTTGCCCAGGGAAGTTGCGGATACCCCATCCCTGGAGGTGTTCAAGGCCAGGCTGGATGGGGCTTTGAGCAACCTGGTCTAGTGGGAGGTGTCCCTGCCCGTGGCAGTTGTGGTTGGAACTACATGATCTTTAAGGTCCCTTCCAACGTAAACCGTTCTATGATTCTATGTTATAACTATTGATAAGTGTGGACTTTTTAATAGGTGACCTTTGTAATCCCACATAGAAGATGTGCCCTGGATATTAAATTCATACTGCACCTAATTTCTCCCACAGTCTCAATTCCATAGTTCAATATTTTTCATTTATTTCAGGTTTTCATGGTTTGTTTGTACAATGCTAGAAAGTCGTTTAAGTTATTCTTCATGCCACAGTTCTCATTTTGGTATTCATGAAAAACTTCTTTTCCAAACAAACAAGAAAACTCCAAAATCCTAATCTGCTTTTTGCCCCTCCAGGGTGTGAAGACTAAGAACTCTAAAAAGAAGCATTTGCAACTCAGAAAAGCCCACATCTGTAGAAGCATATAAACTGAAGGGAGAAAATATCTTTCATTAAGTCAGAACAGATCTATTTTGTAGTCTAGCCATTTACATAGAACAGGATTACACTTCAGTGCTAAATAAGTGGTAAAGTAATACTTGGTAAAGTATATATTATCTTCTTAAATATAATCTTGTAATCAGATGTAGCAGCATCTTAAACAAATGCATTCCTCAATAGGTGATGTTACACCATGCAAAGCCGGGGAATCATTTCACAGGAATTTGATACACTGTCAGTGCTTTTATCTTGTTCCTAAGACACAGCATTGTTTGGGCATTAAAAGAATATTAAGTCCAAAGTTGCAAAATGCAGTTTTTAGCCTGTTTCAGTGTTTTTTGTTATGTTCTTCATATTTTGGTTTACAAACCCTTGTGATAGATTTGAAAAAAAAAAAAAGAATGAACAAAATCCCAGTGACAGAGCACAGTTGATACTTCTTATTAAGCTTCTACACATTTGCTTCTATTACATGGAGTAAATTTTTCCAGGTTAAGGCTGAGTGTGAAGAAAGCAAGGTAGACTATGGGTAACCAGACATATGCAAGGAAATCGTGTTTTCTGAATAAAACCTGCGGACACTGCTGAGACACAGTTTTCTAGGATGTGAAATCCTTTTGTAATTCTCCAAAGTATATGAGAAATGCGTTATGTCATGACAACTGCTGTCTTTGACTCCACTGTGCCATGGACACATTTTCAGAGAAAAATTACGTACATTAAGTGTCTTCAGTAAATTTGTCATCAAACATTGAACAACTGGTTCGCAGCAATGATCCTTCGGCAGTATCTACTCATTTGCCTTTTCATGCCAAACGTTCTGCATCCAACTGACACCTCACACAGGACTATCTCTTCTCATTAAGCACAAAGCAAACTCACTACATTGACATAGCTTGTACATTTGTGTTAGTGCAAAAGGATATATCTCAAGGGATTAAGTAAGAAAACTTGGACATTTTAAAAGGGAAATCTTGGAGCACTGTATGAAAAATCCCAAGTTTATCTCAGGAACATATAGAAAACTTGGGTTTGTTATGTATGGCACACAGTGACCATGGCTTTGTGGTTTCAAGTATACAACTGAGGAGGTATCAAAGTACCTTAAATATGGGCAGTTTGAGGTTACCTGTGGAAACTCCATCTATTATGTAAAAGAAACAGAAATGCAACCAAACCAACCAACCAAACCCACCAAACACCAAAACCCACCAAACTGCAGCAATCCGTTCTCAGTTCCATTCTCTATCTATCCACATACGTGTAACTCACAAAGTGCTCATTAAATCCCTCCCTCCCATTTACCCCACAGCCTGGACTACACTGATTGCTCCTTTACAAATCATTCCAAGACTAATAAAAAGACTGGTTTCTGCAGTTTACTTTTTTTTTGTTCCCCCCAGAATAAAATCCACACGGTTCTTTCCCATACAGTTGTCTCAGAGTACAGTTGCCATTTTTGTATTTTCGCTATTTGCACAAAATAATATGGGCAAGATAGGTGCAGGCCGATGTTTGCTGTTGCTTCCTTGTACAAAGCCTCAAATACTCACCATGGTGTACATGGAGCAGCATCAGAAATCTCTTCTAAATTTGCAAGGTAAATATACTCAGTGAGGTGATGTTAACCATCTTGCTGGTAACGGTCATCACATCTACAAGCTGCAGAGTGCCCAGGTTTTCAGATCTACTGTGGTGACCATGAGTTTCCTGAGGCAGAGCAATGACACTTATAGACCGCTATCAGCAGCTATAAGAACAGAAACTGGGGGGAAAGAATGGACCTTGAAAAATAAATGGAGTCTATTAATATGTATGAACAACCACTTTCAACTGATAGTGTTGTTATTCTGTGTTAGATTCTGGGAGTTTGTATTTTTAAAATCTGAATATTATAATGACAATCTGTTAACCAATATATGGTTAGTTTATTTCACTCTTTTTAAATTACTGACACACCTCTTCCCCCCAGTATAGAAGATGCTTGTGCTTTTCAATCTTGATTCATGTACGTTCTTATTTTGAATAGGGCTTTCTTCAGATAAAGACAGGTAAATACCGTTACAGGTAAATACAAAGCCCACTGCTGTATAAGTTAAACACATGTTTTCTATAGAGAAATATTGTAATTAAGACCTCTATTTTCCTAACACAATCTGGTTTAATTTTAAACATACCGTTCCCCCATCAATGTCAGCAGGATTACTCTCATGCCTAAAGATATGCAGATGCTTAAGTGTTTGCAGGATTGGCTATTTAGTTAGTAGTTAGCAGTTAATTGATTCCACCAACTAATTAATAAAGGAGGCAACATTGCATTTCCTATTTCAAAATCCAGTCATGAAGGTTGCTCTGTTAAAGGATTAATGAGATTTGTCCTGGCAATTCCGTGTGCTTATCCTTTTTCCAGTGCAATGGTTTCTTCCCAAAAGGAGCTACCTCTTAGAGGTAAGGATAATTTTAGAATCACAAAATCTGGGAATGGGAAGGTGTGTACATGGAGACTACAGAGTCTTTCATTTTTTTCCAGTCTAGAAAGAATCAGTTTCAATTTAATGAAGAAGCCATTTCTGTAGAAAGAGGGTCAATGGGAAGATAAACAAGAGATTTTGCCACGTAAATTGACATTTGTAAAGAATTGCAATCATTGTCAGGACTAACTTCACTGATTTCAGAGGAGCTCTATGCACAGAGCATCTGCAGTTTGGGCTAATTTGGGCTAATTCTTTATCAAACAGCACTAACCTGTTTCCCTGTCAATATCTGCTGGCTGTGAATTCTACAGTTTATAGCTGTGTTCATTTCTCATCCACTTTAAATTTGCAGAGGATTAATTTAATTGACTGTTTTGTTAGCCTTACGATACAGGAAAGGATAAAAAGTAATCCCTAGCTGCCAAAAGATCATTGCAATAGAAAATGCACTTGCACTCAAATAAATATATATATTATAAACACATGAGTATATTCATGCTGTTAAGGACAGATTTTTGTATCAAGAGTCTGTTCACATAGCATTTAATTTCTCTCTGTCGTTCGCTGTGGTGTGCCCACCTTCACTAGTCAATGGAGACGGAGCGCAGCGCTTAACTGAGGTGTTCCAAACTGCAGGGCAGGGGATGGTGAGCAGCATCTGCTCTCCTGCTTTGAAGGTGCATGTGGAGGCTGACTTTCCTTGCCGTGTAAAGTTCTCATTTGCAGATGTTCCTATCTCCAAAACTAGAAGAGCTAATTATTTAAAAATTAGGCATCACTTTCATCAGTCAGTCAGTAGCTTAAGAAGTGCGATGTTTCTGAAATACGTTCATTTGTCTAGACTACATCAAAGACATAAACCCAATTTTTTAAAACCCTGATGTGTGTGACAATTGCGTATTGTTCCTCAGATTCTCTTTTCAGATTGAAAATCGCTCAGTGGTTCAAAAGAAAGATTCAAAAAACAACTGAACTATAAAGGGATAAATTAAGATTCTATGTAAAGATTCCCAATGCAGTTAGGAGGTTTTGAAAAAGCATACATATCAAATGACTTGCTAAACATTCTGTCTGCCAAAAGTAATAAAATAATAATTTGTGCTTGTTAAATATCTTTCATCAAAGAATCACAGAATGTGCTATAAAGCTGGCAGTAAACTTATTTTGACTAGGAAGAAATTAAGATACAAAGAGGTTTAGGCCCAAATACTGGTCACTGTCACTGATGTGATGTTATTCTGTGCCAGTATGGAAGATGTGGATGGTCTTTACATCTTCAGGAAATCATAGAATCGTAGAATAATTTGGGTTGGAAGGGACCTTTAAAGGTCATCTAGTTCCACCCCCCTGCCATGACCAGGATCATCTTCAGTTAGATCAGGTTGCTCAGAGCCCCGTCCAACCTGACCTTGAATGTTTCCAGGGATGGGGCATCTACCACCTCTCTGGGCAACTTGGGCCAGTGTTTCACCACCCTCATTGTAAAAAATTTCTTCCTTGTATCTACTATAAATCTGCATTCTTTTAGTTTAAAACCATTACCCTTTGCATCTACCTGTACAAAACAAAAGAATCCAAAATCCTAGATATCACCAATTAGAAACAAATCTGAACCAAATTGCTTTTCCAGGGGTTCTTGTTCAGACTCTGAGCAGAAGACTGCAGTTGGCAGCTCTGTCCTGACAAACCTGAGCAAAACCCTCAGATCAGGCAACCTTTGCTGCGTAGATTCAAGCATCGTCATCTCTAATTATGAAGTTGTGAACACTTGGTGGAACAAGCTAAAAGAAAATAATTTAGCACTGGACTAAAAGCGGCTAATTTAACAGCAGATGCTGCAAGATTACCAGGTCCACTAATCCTTAGTACTTGTGCTAATCATCTCTATTCACTGCAAGTTCATTTTGCAAAGAATAAGATGCATCATATGCTAATTTATTCTCAAGTATCACCTTTCACAAGTAGTGCGGTGTAAAAACTGTCCTCACATGAGTAAGTGTCCTTTAAACTGTTTTTTGTAGGAGCTTGGAAGCCCAGGTTACCAGCAAATTAATTGTGCTAAAAAAATGCTCTTTTCCACTTCTCTCATCTTGGAAATCTAAATTAAACCCCACTGCAGGACAGTTTTTTTCTGTGTGGCTCCTACCGGCCACATTCAAGTCCTATTGAAGTCTGTCTAGCGCCACCGCCAAAGTCCTGCCTATTTCTGGTTGGAGAATCTCAGCACCTAATGAGCAGGAGGTGGCTGGTTGAGGGACTTTGCAGCAAAAGGGAAAGGCAATTGTGTTTCCAATGAACTTAAACATAAAATAAGGGCAGCTGAGAAGGCAGGAGGGAAGAGACACCGGGGAGGTGAAATGACTGTCATGAGATGACACAGGGGGTAGCAGGTCAGCAGCGGAATTAAGAAGCGAGACCAGGTCGCTGGCCTGAAGCAAAGCTCTCCTCTACAAGGCTACATTTCGAGGCTTAATTGTCACCAGCACCGTTTGGAAGGGGCAGTTTCCCACAAAGTGCTGCGCTATCACCACACAGCTTGATGGAGAGCAGAAAACAAGGCACTGTGTCCATCTCCCTCTCCACACACTTTGTCCAGGTGCCAAAGCGCTCCGCAGTGGTCACAGCACTGCCCATGTAAAGTGTTTCTATAAGTAAAGGTGTTTTTAATACGCTGTAAAATGCAGTCTTCTCATAAATGCATATCGCTGGGTCTGAAGACTGTTTTAACACAAGGGGTGGGGAGTTGTTCAGGAATTTGTGCCTTTATGTGTTTGTTCGCGGGGAGTGGAGGAACAAGCAATCCCATACATTGAATTTCAATGTAAATACAAAACTAAGCTGCGGTTAACTATGGCTTGGACATCTAAAACTAGGAGCAAAACCTCATGTTTAGGAACCTTAATTTTATTTTTCGAGAGAAACAAATTTACTGGACACTGTGAATATGAAGGGTGTCTGAAAATCAAGCCTTTGCTGCTGTCGAAATTTATCAGTGCCTTTCTTTAAACCCTGAGTTTAGGAAATCTGAATTAAAAGCAACAAATGCAATACACACACAGACAAAATCCAAATCCCAAGCGCCAAGTCCCTTCCTGTAATCTGATTTTTATATCACTTGAATATTCCACATAAACGTGGCTTTACAACTTTACTGGCACTACAGTATCTTTTTTCCTATATTGGGTCTATTCGAGTCGAAAGTCACTTATTTGCAAATACTGGCCTAACGTGCTTCTTAAATAGTAAGACTCTTATAAACAAGCTGAAAAACATAATTGCAGGCATTACAGGAATAAAACAGAAATGCAACTAGCTCTCCAAATTTCCTATGAAAAATTAGCAAGACACAATCTATTTATATTTTACTTGTAGGTTGCTTTTTCTTCCGTTTGATGTTGTTATTTTTAGACCACTTTTTTTGCAATTCATGAGAATACAGGATTTTTTTTTACCCGGTTATCTAAAAACTCTGATGCATTACCCATGTGGGAATCCTGGTGCTCCTTTGTAATGGAAGGGGAAACAAGAATTAGGAAGAGAAAAATGAATTTAGCCACCAAGCGTAAGGGTCACAGCCAAATTAGTTTCAGTACTGATGGCGAAGTGCTATGATTTGAAAGGGAAACCCGATAAAGTAAGAAAGAGGTAATAGTCAGCAATGTTTTAAATCGTCTGGAAATAACCTGGGCCATGACACGGCACCACTGCATTGCATGAGCACTACAGGTATTCTGTTTTTCTATCACAGCTTCACATTTCTCTCACAAAATAGGCATACTGAATGTTTAAAGACCTGAGTGCAAGGGAAATATGTCACGCAGCCAGACATCTGCCAACTTTGTGTTTCATAGCACTACCGGAGCAGAGGACATGACTCAAAGTAGAGCAGAACGAGAGAAGAGACCAAAGAGAGAACATGAACACGGCAATGAGACATCATTTATTCATACTTTTACTGCCAGAAGTAAATAAAGTTATGCTTGTAATTATTGCAGCATATGTGGAACTAGAAGCAAAACTGCTGAAGCTTTATTGTCCAAATAGCACTTAAAGGTAGTTAATTTATACGCAAACACACTAAAGAAACAGTACCCATTATCACTGCTGTCCACTCTAACGCGTTCAATCTTCAGCCAGATTTAATTTAACAAGAAGAGCCTCAATCTGCCACTGCTGCAGTCTCTCCCTCCCGCACTTCACAGCTTCTTTTATGTGTCTGGAGAGAGAAGGAGGCGCTGTAATTAGCTGCTGATATTAACCGGCTTTCTTTTGCTTTATGAAGTTGGAAATAAGTGGTCACATTACTGCGCAGACTGCTGGATGCTCATCATATTTTGTTTTAAAGAGTTATTTAAACTGGGAGTGAGAGCTGTTGTTTCTCTGCTGCTTCCCTCAGAGTCCCTTCCTGCCTTCATGTAATGGAATTTTTCATTCCGTATCAAAGCAAATTGGGGTCCCGGTTCTGTTTGTGTTAACAGCGTTGCTCCAGCCAAGGAGATTACAATCTCTAACATGAGAATATGAGGAGGAGCAGACAGCGCAGCAGCACAGAGATGTGTACAGATATCTTCTTCAGCAATTTACAAATCTGAGTCTGAAACGGGGTTGCGTTGTTTTTTTTTTTTTTTTTATTATTTTGTCTAGTATGAAATCAGATAAAGCTTCCTAGAAAGCAGGACATTCTCAGAAGTGCGTGGCAGCAATTTCATAAAAGTGTCATATTGTCATTGCTTTCCACAGTACTTGTAGGAACTTAATTTTCTGCAACCACTATCTCCAAGTTGGTTAAAATTGGCCAGAGGGCTAAAAAATTATTGGACAGGTCAGGAATACAGGGGAAGACAGGCAGAGGACTGAGTTTAATGGTGGAGAGCCCACTTTTATGCTCAAAACAGGGCAGAAGGCAGCACACCTGGCTGAGTTACAAAGGCCTCAGCTGCCAGAGGCTCACGCCGTGGACAGATTTCTGTTACATGGGCAGAGCAGTCAAAGAAGAAGCTCTACCAAAGAGAAAATTTCTCCTTTAGCCATACAATTTCAGCTTTTCCTGAAGCTTCATGAAACACCTGCCACTGCTCGCCTCTTAACAGTTGCAGCAGCAACCGTTTTTCCATCAAGGATTTTTTTCTTTTTTCCTCTCCGCATTTTTTATTTAAAGAGAGAGAACTGCGATGATTTAAGCCACGGGAAACAACGTCTATAACATTAAATGAAAAACAAATCATCTTGCCTAACTGTTGGCTATCTCATTTACATAATGGATGATTTTTGTGTTTCAGTGAAGACATTGCAGAGATCAGGAGAGAGACGTTAACACTCGTTCTCAAACATACATTTGCACTAATGTTTGCTTATACTAAGTACCTGGGGAAGCTCCTTCAGAGATTTGTTGAACAATAAGCACCGTAACCTTTCAGGCTGAATCTCTGCAGTGGGAACCTTAGGGACAATATTAACTGACTTAATGGATGCTTGCATTTGCTGTAACATATATGCTTTTCTAACCCACTTACACTCCTGCGCAAATTAAACTCCAACTCTCTTTTTAATGCTGAAGTTTTCTCTCATATTGTTCATACTGCGGGTTATTTTATCCTGTTATCTACTCATTTTAAGCCCTCGCTAAGCAATACTTGACGGAGCAGCTTCCACCGCAAACCGTTTGGGAAGCTGTAAGCTCTCTGGGCAGCGCTGCTTCCTTTTCCCAGCCCACCAGTGAAAGCTCTCCTCGTCCCTGCTTGCCTGCGATTTATGGGTGTGGGAGCAGCAGCAAAACCTTGAGTTTGCTACAAGCGTAGAATAACACCATCTACAGAAAATTTGTAATAGACCGAGTCTCTGTACATCCCTGCTTTTTCAATAAATGATAGACATCTTTTGAAACCCCAATTTTTATCCTTGGTTATACAGGAGTACTCCAACTGATGATATCATCTACCCTTTCTTAAGCATATTTTCTGTGATAGAATGAAGAGCATGATTAGTTTAAAATTGAAGATCCTTATTTTACATAATTATATGTAAAGGCAGGAAATGTATTTCTATCATTTATTGAAGCTTTTTACAAGAATTCATCCCTGAATTCTGAAGGAAAGTACATTTTATATGTATAGAAAATTCCAGCAGTAGCAGTCAAGAATAGCTATGGTAACAAGTCTAAGAGATTTTGACTCATATCATAGTCAGTGAATAAAATCCCTTTATGTGAAATATCCCCGAAGACTTTTTCTGAACAAAATTATACAACTGTTTTTCGCAGAGTGTGGTGGTGTATATCACGCAGCTGACAAGACCTGGGGAACTGGTACGCTGCTGAGGGCTCTTTTCACAGCACATGCTTAGCAATGTGTGTGCACACGGGGTCTAAAGTCACTGCATGGCTCACAAAAGGTGTTGCTTTTTTTAAGGGAAGTTCATTTCATAAGGAATCTTCCTTTAGAAATTACAAGTGAAATCCTGAAAAGGAAAAGAAAGAGGCCACTGAAAATCCCTTTGCATAGAAAGCTCCTTCTAAACTGGGATCAAAAACTAGAATAGCATGTTTATTTTACATGCAAGATGAAGATCACAGGTCCTTATTATTGCAATATCAGTGAATTTCAACAGGTTTGTTCTCATTCTTGAATCATTGCTGTAATTCAGAATTGTAAGAAAAAAAAGTTTTACTTGATATTATAGACAGTTTGCACTTCAAGGTCATCTGCTCTAGGGTTCAACAGGGACACAATCTATTGTTGAAATGTCTATGTAAATTATTACTAAGTAAGCCAATGAGGAATTTTATAACAATAAGGTGATGATAGTTTTTTATCATCAGTCTATTTACAAATAGTTTAATTTTAAGTTAAAAAAAATTGTTTGCTGCATTCAGATAATGCCTCAAAGAGTGAAAATCTGTGCTTTTACTGACCGCCGTACTTGTGCTTTATTGGAGACTTAAGTACGTCCATGTCTATAAACAGGTGTCTTATGATAAGTTTCATTGGTGAGTCAAGCCTGAACTAGTGTCAGCCTACACATGTGGCTTTGCCTCTGCTCACTTGACATTCTCCCGACTTATTTCCTTGGGGATTTGCAACTTCCACCACTCGAACCTCTGTAACAGAGTTGTCTTAAAAAAGAAATAAGCATCATCACATACTGCACTTTCTATCAAATGTCAGAAAATGAGAACTTGCCCGGAAAAAAAGTTTTAACCCAAGGCTTGCTTTTAGTAGGAGACGCAGCAACACGGTGACTGTTTTACTTAACCTGTATTTAGAAAGCTGTAATGCACTTTGGATGCTCCCATGATTTGTGCTGTGATACGAGTAGCCCAGGAGGCAAGTAGTCAGATACACTCCGAGTTTTTCTCTTGCTTAACAGAGGATCTGTCATAGTATGTCACCTGCAAAATACATCTCTACGTCCTGTTTCTGACAATGATTGGCAGGTGATTCTCTTCTGAGGAAGATAAGCCTTCATTTGCTCCTGGTTCCTAGTCCAGCAGAGATCACTCTCAAGTGATCTCATAAGGTCACACCAGCAATTAGTGGAGAAAGAGAAACATTGCCCAGCCAGATACCTCCAGGCTGCGTTTTGAATGCATCATCAACACTCTTGATTTCCACAGCTTTGTGATCCACCTAAGCACCAAAAAGCAAGGCATCTTATCGCCAAAAAAGGCTCAAAACATCCTCCTTGGATAGATTTTTTTCCACTTTAATTTTACAGTCTTCCATTGGAAAATTTTCCCATGGATCAGTGAAAAGTCATTGCACTTTTCTGGTCGGTTTTATAGCAAGAGGATTCCTCTTACTTATGTTCTCTGCACAAGACTGCAGCTCTCTTCCATCTCCTCTGGATATTCTGATGTTCTGGCCGCAATTTTTTCTGCATCTTTCCGCTTACAGATTCTCCCAGCAAATCAAAGAACTTCTCTCTTTTGTCTTCTTCTGACTGTAGCCACGAGGAGGGAACTTAATGGGGAAGTTTCAGTCTAATTCTGGTCAATAATATCATACGTCTTTGCATAGCGCTGTTGGGTGGCACCACAGGATCCTTAGATGCTCCCAGGGAGTGCTGTGTAGCCAGGGATACAATGTCCCTGCTGGTTCCTTCTTCTGAACCTCCCTTCTGTCTTTTTCCTCATTTGTTGTCGTGCATATTCGTATCGACCCTTAGTTCCCAGCCCCAGCCCCTTTTCAAGGGCTCTTTGTTATGGATTCCCTACAACTCTTTCTCTATAGTCTTCAGTAAAGATGCTTAGAAGAAGAATATCAGAAATGGGCAGGCGCACAGCAGCACGTTCTCAGCCCTGCTCCCACTGGCCTGAGCCGTGGATGGATCCTGAGGCAATATTACATTTCATCACTCTGCTCCCATGCTTCCATCTCAGTTACAAAGGTGCATAATACACAAACTGCCTTTGAATTCCAGGAGAAAGAAAAAAAAAAAAGAAACTGTATATAGAATTTTATGTGTTTTGATGTATCATTATGCAGGTACTTCTACACTTCTTTAGAACTCAACAACACATGATTGTTCTGGATTATGGTTGCTGATCCTCGTTAAAACTTGTGGAGACAGGAAACCCTTAAAAAGACCTCTGGGAAATTCTGTCTTTGAAGCTACAGTTTATCACTGTGTCCTCACAGTTGCCGCTCTAGGCAATTGCTCGCTTTGCTTATATATAGAGCCAGCCATATCTCCAGACCTGCTGTGATGAGTTTTTTTCCCATGATGGACAGAGCCGCATCAGGATAGATACATTCTACAAAGCCATAAAGTTCTTATAGGACAAGCTGCAAATACCTCACAGTTCTGCCATAGGAACTACAATTATCTCATGTTTGAGCAGTTTATGAAGATGTGTGCCCCATTGGATCCTCCCCTTTCCTTTATCTCCCCAAAACAAGAACAGAAAAAATTAATTCTTAATTTCTACCTGCCAGTTACACGTTACTTTCATCTAAGTCTTGAGGAGCATTGCCAGAAAGCCAAAAAGCAACACGTAGTACGATGTAGGCTGACTGGCTTACGTGACAGAAAAGTGACCCGCGACGCATGTATTTCACTTCCATCCTGCAGTTTTCTAATTACTGTACCCAATGCAAGGACAAGAAAACTGGGTGATTAGCAGAGAGTGGAGCAGCCCTTTTTGGCAGCAGTATACCTCAGATGGAAAATGAAACTACACACTGAATTTACACACACACATTTCAGCCAGCAGAGCTGTATTTGTGTAATAGATGGCAGTATTTGATGTTAGCTCCTCACATGCATCACACACTGAAAATCATGTTCTATTTTTTTGGCATAACAGACGTACAGTATAAAGCCTCCTATTCAAAACATTGATCAAATTATAGCCATAAATAAAACTATGAGTTCAAAGCGAAGGGGAATTTGGCCCAGGGACGGATTTTGTCTGGGAGATAGATTTATCACACAGAGTTTGATCATGCCAAATCCTTAACAGTAAAATAAGTAGTTCAGACTTATCACCCGGTATTAAAAAATAATCTGGATTTCACTATTCTTCATGCGCAAGTTTTCTTTGCCTCTATGGAGCTACACATTTGAGTTAAATGTCAGTGAAAATCACCAGTACAAATATAAAATGTGTCAGTGTGAATCATATCACTAAATTTATATAGTAATTGACACTGGCACAAGCTTCATCTCGTTCATGTATGACCCAGTCTATTTTGGGCAGTCATTTCTCCCACCCAGTTTCCTGAGAGTTATGTGGGTATTTACTCCTCTAAATGTCACCTTTAAAGCTTCTGGGATTCTTTGGCCAATTTCAGCCAAAGCTAATGGGCAGAAATTTCAAAGATAGTCTATACCTACATATTTTATGGAAAAAGGTGACCACTACTGATCAAAGACCTTACTGCTGTGCTCGCAAGGGAAAGGCAGCAATATGATCCCTTTATTACACAGCAGAGTGTATTTGTGACCATGAGTCACAGACCCACAGGAAATCAAATTTTTACTATGTTTGATGTGTTTGCACAATGCTTCAAAACCAATAAGGATTACACATGTCACACGGTGGGCTCCTATTGTGAAGTTCCACCACTGCATTTCATTTTTCCAAGTCTTTATTGATGGTTATTATAGATTCTTCATTTATAATTGTCACACAGAAGAAAAAGTTAGATGCCTGTATTACAAAAATACTTTTATTCTCTAATAAAAATCTGATTATCTCGTTAAATGCCTATTCATACATTCAATTGAAAATTATATTATTGAATGCTTGTTTTTGAAATACCTTTTCATTAAAGCAACCAATCCAATAGAATTTGTTTTGCTGCTTACAGACTTATTTCTGTATGTGTTTTTCCAAGCCATTTTAAGTAGGGACAATATTTGGTATGGCAGGAAAGATAAAGGCCAGATTCTGATTTGAAAGAAACATATCCAAGTTTGTCTAAGGAAAAGATTGGTTCAGATTGTCTTGCTTTTTAACGTAACGTTATGGACCCTATGTATTGGATTGTTTATAAAATCCATTCCTATTAGGGAGCAGCTCATTGGAGTCCGAGATAGCTAAAATCAAATTAAGTGCATTTAACTGACCTTGCCAGTCTTCAAGATTACAGACTGGTTTGTGTTTGCTCTGACATACAGATGTCCAGCTTTTGAGTTGAAATTATTCTGATTTCCAGGCCATGCAATTTTCCACTAGAAAGGAAATTTACCCATTTGAAAAGGATGACTTGATATAGCGGTCAAAGAATATCATAATCTAGGGAATCGCTTTCTTTGTTAATTCCACTCACAGTGCCCCATGAGTTTTCTGTCTTTTTCAGAGTTGCACAACTCTAAAGGCTTCTTAATGAGTGGTCTTAAGACTTCGGTAGTCAGCTCACTATTTGGAGATGGGATTTGGAGATGGGATCATGTAGTTGTATTGTCAAAAAAGGTATGTTTTCTGATATAGAAAGAATGGAAATATTAGCAGTGACTCAATACAGAGAAGGAACTACAAAGCACCTGGTATCAGGTCCAGATCCCACGACATGATATAAAGTATGAAATGTATACAGTTGCATTTCAATGGGCAAAACTTTAAGTGAAGGAACAGGCTGACAGGCTTTTCTACAAGTTAATACCTCAGCATTACACGTCTGTGTCAGAGAGGAAGGAGCTATGATGTGAAAAGCCCCACTATATTGGGATTTTTAAGCAAAACCAGTTCCGGAGACCAAGATAGATCATATACAACAAAAGCACCATCCTGAGTCAAAGTCTACTGAAGGCCATTTACTTCCCCAAGCATTTGATTAGATTAAGGTCATATGTGCAGCACTATTTCTGCTGGGCTACTGCTCATATCTTAAGGGAAATAGAAAGGGGAATTCCTGTAGGAGACATGGGAATTTATACAGCTACTTAATTTGAGTCTTGTGGCTCTCCCGCATGTTCCCTGTGCACAGAAGAAGTGGAGTCAGGGTCTCATCTCATCCCTGCTGCTGAGCAGTCAAAAGGCACGTGAAGGGAACAGGCTTTGTCAGGAACTGACGGGGATTGAACTGTCACCTGAATCTTACAGGGAATGAACAGGCAAAAACTTGTTACATAGGATCATCACCTGAGTTGCACTTTGCAACAGACATGGGTAACATTATCTGCATTTACCCACAATCATATGCTTTTGCAGAAAGCCTTGTCCTTAAATTACAAAGACTAAAGCATAATTTTCCACAGAAACAGATACAATAATTCTGCAACATCCCAGTGCTTTAATATTTACTCAATGAAATCTTTCTGACTGCAATGTGCTTCCTTTGTACAAAAACATACTGGAAAATGTGAGTAACAGCAGAATGGGATGTCAAATTAGCAGAAGCTGGGTCTTTCAATGAAACACAGAGCGACCATCTCAAGATGCTGTTGATAAGAAGGACTGTCATTGGCTGCATGATTACATACGCGTGTATTTCCATACAGCGTACATATTTATTTAGATTCTTTCCATTAATGTCAAGAAATTGCTTAGCAATGCACAACCATGCCATCCTGTAGGACAAGTAGCAATATTTATGACGGTGCTGAAGAGAGGAAACAGTGCATAATTAAGTGTCATAACTGCTTTTCAAAAAAAAAAAGAGAAAAAAAGAAAAGCCTGGGTTAATTTGTCAGCTACGTTTGCTGTGTAAGCATAATGATCCAATACAAATGAACACTACATATGTCATTTTCTGGGTCTCTATAATGAATTTTTTCTTTTGCATTTAGTTTTCCCATGTCTTTATTGATTGCCATTGTGGATTCTCGTGTTACAATCGTACCTGCGTTAAGGAACTACCTTACTCTTTAAACAAAACCACATTACCCAGCTTTACTCCTATTCCCATTTCTAAATGCAATATGATAACATTGAAAATGATAATATTGAACACTTACAAATTAAACAGACTTTTGTTTAAGTAAACAAAAGAAACTTGCCTCTATTCTATCACTAAACTATGAAATAAACTACCTTTTCCTCACAGTTGTTTATCTAGTGTAGGAATGGACTTTATACAACAAGAACCTCTTCAGTTTGGTATTATAGCCAAGAGAAGTCTTTCATAATCTAGCAGCTCACCACCACCACCGAGACCATCCTCACTAGAGAGCTAGTACCTCAGATGCCTTCATTACACAACAGCTGGGATTACTACATGAGCTACATTTAATGAAAACAGGAGCAAAATGGAAGCATAGAAAGTTAATGTAATTTATGTGTAGAGACTGGAAAGGAATTTATTTGACTTTGTAATCCCTGTACTATGCTATAGTGCTCTGTTTCTGGCATCCTCTAAAACAATTCTGGAAGAAAGGTTTTCTTTGAAGACTTAAGGGACGTAAATAGTTTTTTTCAGCTTAAAAACAAACCAACAAACAAATATACTAAGCAGCAAATCCATATACTAGATCCTCTTGTCTGCAACACTCCCAGCAATTCTAGAGAACAAAAAATCCCTATGGCATTACCGTTTCTTTACTGTACAATACGTTTTGATTTTGTTTTAAAACAGCATCTTGCTATTTATTTTTCTATACTGGCTACCACAAGCACTCTGTTCCCAGTGAAAGTTCTCCTTAAGAGTAATAAGAGACCTTGTCCCACTTGGGCTTAGCCTCCCTTGGAGCAAACGCTGTTCTGGTGCGAGGTCTGTGGGGAGGAATCAAACAACATTAACTGTCTGAAATAAGATGTACAACGGCCTTGCAACCGGACTTGCCTTTTTTCTTCCCAAGGAACAAAAACATTTATAAACTCCTCTCACAACGTACAAGCTAGCAATTTCTTTGATTGAACAAGCCAAGTCCATTGGTGATTTGCTTAGGGAAACTGCGTTCAAATATAAAAAAAGCAAATGGAACTATAAATATTTACCCTTGTATTTACTTAGGAACTTTAGTTTTACTAAGCGTACCATGCTATATAGAGATATTAATCTGAGAGCAGAGTATGATCTACAATTTTAACAGAAGCGCATCCAGGGTTTTATTCAGTTAGTCCGCTTCAAATTGAACTCTGCAGATAACACGGCTTTGCTTTGTAGGATATCACCATAGAAGCAAACCTCATTGCACCCTTGAAACTTCCCTTTTTTTTCCTTTCGCAGATACTGCCTTTCCTCACCCAGATTTTTCCCACTCAGATTTGATGGAGCTCTTTGCTCACTCACTCGTCCCGTCCAGCTCCCAGTATCAGTTCAAGCATTTCACATGCTTTTTCAGTACTTGGTAGCATACAGACTTCTCGGCTTCAACTTTTAGTCTTTGTTGGGTTTGTGCTTGGAGCCCGCCTCACTCCTATCACCCATCGAGTGGAAAGGCTCCGCTCTTCCGTCTTTAGCGCTGAAACGGGTATTTTATTCTGTTCAACAACGTCTCCCATATCATTTCATTCTCCAACTTTGTACCAATTTCACAACCCCGAGTGAAATTATTACTTTGTCATTTCATCAGCAGAACATTAAATGATGGGGAACTTTTCTCTTTTTGACAACCTTTACCTTAACCTTCAACGACTCTATTAGAAGGCAATGATCATTGCTACAGAATTTATTACATATATTCGTATCTTATGCTGACTTCCAACTTTCCCTTTTCCCCTTAACTTGAGTTAAAGTGCTAAATATGAATTACTTTACAGCAGTCTGTAACTAAATGAGGGTAAATAGACAGTTCGTGTTTTAAATCAGTACCTTGCCTGTGTAAAGGAATTTCATGTAGATTTCCACTAGAGACGTTTCTGTTCAGGAGATGAGATTTTAATGGAAATGCTCTATACAGACGTTCATTAGATATTTCGAAATTGCCCAATGGGATTGATTAAAACTTAATATTAGTATGAGCGACCTGGGAAAACATGGGCATGTATTTATGCATCCCTGGAATCTTTTCCTAATTGAGATTTTAATTAATTAAAAAAAAAAAAAGATATCAGCATAAGCAATGTGTATTTTAATAGAATTTTTCATATTTCTCCCTCTTCTCTTCTGTTTTATCTGCTGGCAGCTACACTGACCTATGACTGCTATTAGAGCATAGCTAGTAACTAAGTTTTTTCCTCTGCCTCAGTCGTTGCTAAACCTGTTGCACTGAATAGAACAGCTTCACCTTCAGATTCTTCAGTTATCCACATTAATCAGACATGTTTTATTTGTAAAGAAATAAATGCCTTTTGCCAATGCTATCACAAATACTTCTGCTCAGTAAAAAAAATGAGAAACTTGGTAGGATTGATGTGTCAGATCTTTTACGTGCTAAAAGTTACAAAGGAGGCAACTCCAGGGCTCAAGCCTGGTTTCCTATGACACAATTTAGAGTGAAATTGTCCTCATTTAGAGATGTTTGGAAGGAGATCTGTATTTGTGGCCTTCAGGTAGAAGGTGAGGTGGACAGAAGGTTTGATTTTCACTGATCTTTAATAAAGTTTACAATAGCTGTACTTACAGTATTTTGACTCATGGGCAGAATGGGTATTTTTGCCTTCATTTCAAGCTTGGATTTGGGTTTTAAGAGACTGGAACAAAATTAAAAAGGAAAAAAGTTAAATCAAGGGAGACAGAGCGTGATAAAACAGGGTAATCAGAATATGTACAAACCTATGCAGGCTTTTCAAGATACCAAAGGAGAAATCAATTCTTTTATTTTCATTTTTAAAAGCCACACCTCTTTTAATTTTGGAGGTTACTTCAAGATTTGAAACCACTGTCAAGGAATTCTTTCTTTCCAAAAGCAAAAATAAAAATAATACACAAAATCACAGGCTTTTGCATTTCCGAATGTTCTTCTTAGATGTTTTACCTTCTATGTAGTAACCAAGTGTGACATTAAATACTTCAGCATAGATTTTATGTCACTGATAACTCCCAGTTCCTCAGTATTCCTCTGTTATGCCACCATTCCTGAATGAGGAGCATGTGCATAACTGCTGGGTTTTGCTGCCATCCCCTTCAGGAAGCCTCCTGGTGTTCTGGTGTCTCCTCACTTTGCTCTCTGCCTTCTACCTCTGTGGTCCTGGGAAGGGAAGCCCCAGTCATGGCGATGCTCCTCGCAGAAATACCTGGGACACCATGTGGGAGGAGGAGATGTCACCTGCCTTTGGTCCCAATGGAAGTTGTATTCTCCCTTGCAGAGCCCCTGTATGTTCCTTACAGACATCTGGGCAAAACTAATTTTACGTTTCATAGGGTCAGTCTTCCCTCCCATTTTGGTAGGAAACATGAACTGATTTGGTGAATAGAAAATTGGGAATTTTGCAGTCAGTATTTACACGCAGATATTAACAGTTAGGGTTGTTAGTTTCTAGGGTTTTTTTATTTGTTTGTTTGTTTGTTTTTTTAACTTTCCAAACCTTGGGTGATTAGCCCATCATTACCTAGAGAAAGTAAAATCCTAAGACTTTAAATGAAATAATAGTTATGGTGGTATTGCATGCAATCTTCCTGTAGTAAACAAAACCTGACTGTGACAAAAGCTGTTGTCAGAGCCTGAGATCCACAATTTTTACTCAAAAGAATCACTTAGGCCAACAGGGGGTTTCGGTGTGGGTTTTGGGTTGTTTTTTTTCGTTTTTTAACTTCAGTAAAATCTTCAGAATTTACTGGCTACACAAAACAAAATCAAGAAAATTAAATGCATTTGCTGAAATTTTAAAGCTTTATGACAAATTTAAAAATGCTTTCTATTTCATAACGAGAAGCTGAAAACAGAGTATCCCTTGGCTCTGAATTTTACTCATACTTTTCAGGAAACGCTCAATTTTAAAAATGAAATAAATGTTGCTTGAATCTCTGCTAGGTAGCAGCCACCCTCCGTGATTAGGATTCTATTCACTGTTGGCTTTTTGCAGGTCTTGTAATTATAGCTTGCAAACTGAGAGCACAAGATAATCATTACCTGCACATGTTTACAAGTTAAAAGAAATGCTGAAATGTATTTTATTGCTCCACGCTGACAGTGAATGTTCTCACACATTCGGTATCCCACTGTATTATAGGGATATTGGGTGTTGCTGCACAGTCTCCTGTCCAAACTCACTCTTGTGCAATTCCTTCAAAAATCTGATGATGCTTCTATGTACGTAGGTAACAAAAAGCCACACTATAGATTATTACAGCTTTTTCTACGTGCAGTTCTGTTTGGCTGCAAAGCAGGGGCAAATCCTCGCAGCTGTAGCTGGTGTTTTCGAATACATGTAATTTGAAGCATGGTTCTGTTTAACACACAGTAGTTGAAAGAAAAAAATCTCTAGAAATGCCAGCCAGTTGCCTATGTCCCCTGTTACTGACCAAAAATCCTAAAAACCTTCATATGTTTGAGCCTATGCATTGATTACAGCTGCCAGAATCCTACAAGAAGCTACATTTTTTCTAACCTTTGAAACAAAACCAAGAAAAATCACCACCAAGAAAAAAGGGTTTTCCCAATCTTTTTTTTTTTTTTTTTTTTTTTTTTTTTTTAAATCAATGTATTTGCAAAATAATATGTGATCAGGTCAGTCTTCTCCAAAAGTGGCTCCTAATTCTCCTACTTGTTGAATCCCTGTCCTGGGAAAAATCCAGACAGGAACAGAGAGAAAATTAGGTCATTCCTTCCTTCCCACCTAGGCCCTTAAAAAGTAAGGAAGTCTTGATCCTCCAAAACAGAACTGTGCAAAAAGTAACGTCAAAACACACTTATACCTCTCTTTTTAATGCCATAAAGTGACGATTCCAAGGGCTACGCATCCGTCATTGTTCCCCACAAATGCTCAAACAGTAAGCTGCTAACATAACACACTTTTTCAGCTGCAGAACCGTCTATTTTCTGAAGAGATGTATTCATGTGTGTGGCGATTTCTTTTTCAGAGGCGTATGACCATACTTCTACTTAAATCAACTGCAGAGATGATATATTCTGCGTTTCTGTTTGTCTCACCTGTACACTGACACAAGGGCTGCGTTCCACAATGAGCTGAGGCATCAGGGGCAAATTCACCTCTGTATTTTGCTGTTTTCAAAAGTGAAGGTTGAGTTGATGCAAGGTAAGTATAACTTCATTGTAGTGTTTAGCTGATATAGTTGGAAAGTGGCAAATTTTTAATTTCTCCGAGGCTGTTAACAAAAGCGCAGTCAGTAGGCTGCAGCTATTTTTGTGGACCTTTTGTGGAGACCTTTGCAGAGAGCTTTTGGAAATGAAGGCACTTACCACCATTAGAATAGCAGTCTTAATGCTTTGGGAAATACTTTCAACTAACGTTCCCGCTGGCAAATTGACTATCCATTTCTTCTCAAAGATGTCTAAGATGTAAATGGTCTTTTTCAGAGTACGGAAGTTGTGCGTCAAAACCTGCTGTTCAACAATCCCAGCTGCATGCATGTTATTATCCCAGCACTGATTACAAGATCCCATTGACCACAAGCTGCCTGTCTGCCTGTCTAGATGGTGTGATTAGTGTATAATCAATCTTTAATCCAATCAGAAAACTCTCTGCCTGCAACTGATAAAGGTCTCGGCAGGGTACTGATGAGGCCAGAGCCTTGGTATCTCTAAGGGGACACCTGCAGCATGTGAGGTGCAGAAGCTAAGCAGGCTGCTCTAAAAGAAAGGAATTAAGGTGGTCTGTAAAAAATCTGATAAACAGCATTCAAACAGAACAAACCAGGCAGCTAAAGTGTGGGGCTCAACAGCCCTAAATCCTAACACACGGAGAGCATCACCTTTTAGAACAGGAAGACCATTCAAGACATAACATTTAGTTTCTGGTCATTAAAAGAAGTATCCAACAAAATAATTTATCGATAGTATTATTTCCTGCTCTGACAGTATTATTTCCTCCTGTGCACGAATTCCTCTGTGCTACTTCAGCTTTGTACTTCACCGTCTGTATGTCTTTGCAGGATTCTGGAATGGAATATGACTGTGACTTTCCAAATCGTGGTGCCAAGAAATAATTGCCTGTTCTTTGCTTCTTATTTTTTAATTTCTTGACCCAAATTTAATTTTTTTTCCCTCTCTTTATCTTAGTATTCTTTCCTAATTCTGCAGATGGGATACTTATAATTACAGCTCATATTAAAGCTGCTAAAAAATAGCACATTATTATGTGATAAACCCGATGTGCTTTATATTAATCCCCATTGCTCTGCTTCAGGGCAAACAGTTTCTCATAACTTCCTTTCTATGATATGACCTGTTCCTATTACATTAACATTCAAAATTAAGAGAAAATCCTGACTAACTACCTTATTGAAAGCTAAAGAACTGCCAATGTACCTCTCTTTCAACATCTCTTAACTGTTTAAATGGAAACCGTTATTTTTATCAATTGTATAATTATTTTAAACACAGTTCTATGAACTATCTTTATTTCTATAAATTCAGATTATTTCCACACACTACAGGATGCAATCCTCTCTGTAATTTCTGGGTGAGCTGCTCTCCTACTTTTATGCTTTCCAGGGTATCTGGCACCCATCTGAGATACCTGCAGCAAAGCTTACATTTATCTATGTTCACAATAAGCTTAAGATCAAAAGAAACAAAATCATTCTGTCTATGAAGTCTTTTTTTTTCTAAATGACCATTTCAGATTTAATAATTTCTCTGATTTCAAAGTGTCTCTCTAATCAGTAAACAATGAACAGCATCACAGTGAAATAATCTAATTGTCACAGCTCTGACTTCCAAAAAAAGCTTTCAAAACTACTTTAAACTTGATAATTCAGGCAAAACCTACTGTTGCCATGTTAATATGGCCATAGTGCCTACAAAAAGAACAATGATCAAGTATGTACAGGTATTTGAAATATGCACTTCAAAGTTGATATGCACTAAACAATCTTATAGCATGCTCAAAGCGTAGTTTTGAGATTCACAGTGAACTAAAATAGCTTATGCCCAATTGTGCCATTAAAGATATATGGAAAATATCTGCTCTTCATAGAACATGACCTTCATAACTCAATTTATGGGTCATTCCCTCACTTGTGGGATATTTTCAATATCGTAATTGTAGAAAGAGAAAGAAAGGAAGGAAAAATGTTCCGTTATTCATTTTGCAGGGCCTTTTTATTAAAAGCAGAAATAACATTAGATGAAAATCATTTCGCTGATAATTTTAATGAAATATGAAGTGCTTTGAATATATTTTATTGCAGGCAATATAGAAAAAAGGCACTGGCTGCTTAATGTGTCATTTAATGAATGGATTCCACATTGTTTTACTTTGCTACATTTTGAAGTGAGGGCCATGCACAGATGATAGCAAGTGCTTTCAAAAGGGGGCTTCTTCCCGCATTTTTAAATTACACTTCACCTAATGGAAAGTGCAAAGTATAATGCAGCAGAAATGAGGCTGAACCAAAACACTGGAGCTAAATACCTTAACAAATCTCACTGAATTTCATCCTGTAAGCCCATCTCTAATACGGAAAAAAATCTGATGCAGATAATGTCCTAGCACGCTGAAGGTCAGGCTGCTATCAGAAGGATCCCACAAAACCAGAAATCTCATCTAATTTGCAATGAGCAAACATCGCAGTTGCTGGGTTAGCCCAGATGAGGGTGAGGAACCAGGATGGAAGCTCTGCTTCCTGCTCTGTGGACTTAAGGTGGAAGTGAGAAATGGGTTGTAGATTTTTCATTGGAAATACTTTAATCGGGCTTGTTCTGACAGAGAAAAAACCCCACAACATTTTAATCTCACTACTACTGTTGTGATTTCTGTTCAGATAGAGTTAACTTTATTACTAGCAGCTGGTATAGTGCTACGTTTTGGATTTGGGATTGGAACAGCGTGATGGTGCACTGTTTGGCTGTTGCTAAGGAATCAAGGCCATTTCTTCTCCTCACACAACCCCACCAGCGAGGAGGTTGGGGGGGCACAAGAAGTTGGGAAGGGACACAGGCGGGACAGCTGACCCCAACTGACCAAAGCGATATTCCATGATATGTGACGTATGTGCTCCCCCAACATATAAAGCTCGGGGAGCAGGAGGAAGGGGGGGACGTTCAGAGTTGTGGTGTTTGTCTTCCCAAGTAACCATTACATGTGATGGAGCCCGTCTTTCCTGGAGGCGGCCGAACACCTACCTGCCTGCTGGTGGGAAGCAGTGAATGAATTTCATGTTTTGCTTCGCTTGCGTGTGTGGCTTTTGCTCTACCTATTAAACTGTCTTTATCTCAACCCACGAGTTTTTTCTCACTTTTCTGATCCTCTCCCCCATCACAGTCAGTGAGCAAGCAGCTGTGTGGCCCTAGCTGCTGGCTGGGGTTAAACCATGACAACTACTTTCTGTTGTAAATACTAGTGAACCTAGTGTAGACTGATGTAATTTTGAATTTGTGGATACAAATATTAGATTCACATTCCTACCCCTGTAAGGGTCTAGAATTACCAGAATGGGGAATACTTATCTCAGAAGTTCATGAGATTTGAACCAGCAAAAGCAATCAATGTTCTTTCTTGGTAATGATGCTCAGGCAGTTTCCCAGCAAATACATTGAACCTGAATCATAACTTTCAGATAGCTTTAAAGGAGGTCCCAAGCACACACACTTGCAGGGGGCTACTTTCAGTCAGGTCTGAAGGGATGTTAACACCACATCTGCTAAAGGTCTGCAGCAGAGAGGAGGCATATCTCCTCTGCTGCACGGGACGCCGTGAAATGGATGAGTGGCAGGAGATTCAGAATGGAAAGACAAGTGTCTCTGGCCTAGGGATGTAAGGAGTGGAGACAGAGAACAAACTTTTACGCTGGGATATTTTCCACATTTCCCTTTCTGGTGTCTGAGCTCCATCACCAAGTTGCTGGCTCCACATTAATGTCAATGAATAATGGAGACAAAAAAAAAGCTCTATATAACAGACACTGCTTGTTAACAGGAAGAACACCTTTCCTTCAGTGCATCCTAATGAGAAGGAAGGAATACATTTACTAATATAATCCACCTTTTTTAACTGTTTTAAAATAACTTTTTCCCAACACAAAACCTGCAAGTTTAACACCATATGGTCTTAGAAACAAAATCAGTTACATACAGTGTCAATTATTGTTAGGGATCACATTATCATACAGATCCATGAACAAACAGCTGCATAATTTCTCAAACAATTATCACCCCTGTACACCTGGTGTGTATGTTAGATATAAAAAATTAACAAACAAAAGTGAGAATTTTACTATATTGCAGTGCTGTCATGGCAAATTGCACTATCAAAATCTAATTGCACAACGCAGCTTTAGGCATCACTATGACGAGAGAACTGCAGTATATAACGGTAGAGACAGTGCTCCATTAAATAAGATGTGAAACAGGCCAGTGTGGAGCCTGAAAAACCCAGGAGGTGCTGAAGGCAATGTAATAGGACCCCACGGTCAACAGTATCAAAGGCTGCTGATAAATCAAGACAATGAAAGAAGGATCTTCTCAGTTAGCTTGAAGCAACAGATTCTCATTACAAACTCTCACAAGAGCAGTTCCAGCACAGTGGCAATATCTGAAACAAGACTGAAATTTATTAGAAAGTTTTTGTGTATTGAAGCCACTCTGTAATTTCAGGACGACTCTGTCCAGTCCAAAGAAAAAGGATGGAGAAATAAGGTAAGCTGAGAAATTACCAGTAATTACACCTTTTAATCTATCGCAATTAAGAAAAGGATCATTTTGGCAGCGTTTCACTCCTCAGACATATTTTCTTCTGGCTATCCAGTTTGTGCTTTGGTCTGAGCTACTAAACAGGAATTGACATGTAGGAAAAAACTAAACATCATCTCCAAAACACCCAAAAGATTCAGGAACAGTGTGACATAAAAAGACCGGTCAGATGGTATTCACTCCGCGCCTGTCCTCTTGATCTCAGACTTCCCTCAATGCCTACTTATTTTCTTTGTAATCTACAAGCTTACTCTAACTCAAGAAGCTATGAGCTCTGGATGCCTCTGTACCTCATTAGGATGCAGAAGGGAAGTGTGAAGGGGCCTACATGCTTTCAGGCTCCGTCTGGCATACAGAAGCAGAGTCGGAGCACATCATAACTGCTCTTGAAAAGACAGCTGGAAGACAAAAATATGGACCTACTAGATAGAGTCTTCATCAAAAGACAGGAGATATACAGTCATCCAAAGACTGAGGTACACAGTTTCCCTCATGGACAGAGGTTTTTACCAAAGTGCTGGAAACAGAGACTTGAGCCCAGAACTCTCTCAGCGCTACCTTATCTGCTGGGCTGCAGTTTCAATAGGACAGGTCAGATTAAGCAGTAGAGGCAGTTTCCTGGGTGGTGAATGCCATGGATTTGAAAGCCCTCAGGGTCCAGATCCCAGCACTCCACCTTCCGTGGTCAGAATAACAACAATCCCAAAAATAACCTGTTGAGTTCTCACCCCAACAAGTCAACCTCATCCTTAGATATCTTCAAAGGAAAAATGAATTCTGAAACTTAAGCAGAACAACATGATGGAAGGAAAGCAAATGGAACCAGAAGACCCTCCCAAGGATACCACTCTTTATTCCACCCTCCATCCTTCTCATGAGCACTATTCCAATTTGGGAATCTCTGAAGATGACAAGGGCACTTCTGGAGCGCTGTAGCTTAGATCCCAAATCATGTAGGGTTTCACAGACAAAAAATATCATAAACCCCTACCGTAAAATACAAAGTGATGCTAGTGTGAGATCTGAGATACTAGATATATTCATAACTACATATGATAATAAGGGACAGGACAAGGCATGCCTACAATTTCCCATATTAGAGCAAGTCTGAAGTTTAACTTCTACCATGAATCTTTTAGCTTACGATATCAACTTTTTAAAATGGTTGTTGTAAGAACTTTTGAACTCTTAAATACAAATCACCTCTCTGAAGCTTAGTTTAATTTTTTTCCATAAGAACTGATAGCAATTTAGTATAAAAATCAAAACTAAGTGTTTGCAATGAATCCGACTGAAGCATATGGTAAGAATGAATTATAAACCCATAAGGCAGGGAAATACAAAGTCATAGCCTAAATCCAAATCCTCTGCTAGCATGAGTTACTTAGTGCTAATGTTCAAATGGGGCTCCATTGTGCCTGCACTGTTTAAGTTAGAGGCAGTATCCCACAACAGGCTTCACAGCACACAAGCTGCTAAACATCCTCAGCTTCACTGTATAAATATGAGGCTGGTGGTAATAATTTACTTTCCATGAGAGTGCTCTTTGACATGAAGGATTGGCCTCATGCTCCTACAGCTATGCATTTCCAAGGATTTGTGGGTATGTCGTAAGCATTATGTGGTAAATAGAAACTAAAGGTAATATAGAAATCATACCATAGATATTCTTTTGAAGATATTTCTCACTCTAAAGCTTGAAATGGTTCAGAATTTAGCAAGAAGCAAATTAAATCACAGTTCAATTGTACTTAAGTTAGATCTATTGCCAATAGCCTTATTTCAAAAGATCTGGATACTATGTATGATTTGGTATAGACTGGGATATACTCAAATTATAAATAAACCTGAAAGAACATCACTAAGCTTTTATTTGCTGTCATACCAACACAGATATATTTACTCCAGCATATTTTTTATATTCTAAAATCGTGTCCTGTTTTCAGCTCTTCTGTTGTTTGTCTTAGCTCTAATGCAGTCATTTTAACTGATGTGGGAAACGGCCTAAAATGCCCCTCTTCATGCCTGTGTAGGCTTAGCATAAAAATACCAACATTCTCATTATCAAACCAAACACTGGCATTCCAAAATAAAAAAAGTTTACACGTTTCTTTGAAAGTGGAATAGCAAATTGTTCACAATAGGCCAGATCCTGATAACCCTCATTCAGTTTTTAATCACTGCCCATAGAAATGCTGGAAATTTATTTCCCGCGTTAGGAATTCTGTAAAACTCGCCAAGTACATTGGAAAAAAAATAATATTCAGAAGACATGACTAATAACAGTCCTATGCTGTTAACAGAAGATGGATGCAATGCACCTTTCTGTTCCTCGTATCCTCTATTCACACAGAAACAAGTAGCCTCAGATTATATTAAACTAATCTACAAGTCTGAGTTGTGGCGGATAAAATGATACCCTTACAGATGCCCTGCTGATTGGAGGGCACTGAAGAGCACTGCTGGATAGTCCTCTCCTCTCTCATGAGATGCTCTTCTCTGCTGGGGACTGCAAGTACTAGGTAATTTTTGTAGATACAAACCAGAAATTGTCTTTTATCTGCGCATCACTTAACCGATGCAAAGATAAATATGCTGAAATCTAGGACATGTGACCAGAAGCTTCTTTCTTAACAACACAAAAAGGACAAAAACCAAGCCCACCTTTCTTTGTCCTTAAAAGCAAATTAAGTAAGTGACATGACCCCATGCTCTGAAATGGCATCCATCAAAAGTTTGTAACATTTTTTGAAGCAGTAATGATTGAACCTGCTGTGACATCTTCATTGCCTCTAGGGTGCCAGAAATTCTGCTGCTTTCCCAAACTGACAATCATATAACTATTTAGAAACTCTCCAGGGAGGTCAGCATTAAAACAGACTGCAAGGAGCCAAAGTGGCATATTCTTGAATTGAAAAATCTGTTCAAACCAATGTATGCATAAAATCCTTATTTTTGGTGTGTAAATGCAATTATTCTTAGCAACAGTGTATTAATAGTGTTATTGAGTTGGTAATTTGAAAGTGTCTTTAGTAGGCAAAGGATATGAGTTCACAGTCTTCCTCACAGTCACTGGGCAGTCACTGGGCATAGAGTTTGCAGAGGAATACGTGTTGCTCAGGGCTCAGCTGCTTGCTAACTCAGTGATCCTGTGAAACACAAAGGTTTGCCACTCAATGGAAACAGTTAATTCATGGAAACACATGGAAAAATATATAGCATTCACCAGGACTCTGAATTTCTCAACGAGAAGCAGCTTGTTAGCTACATGTAAAGCAACTTCATAAGGACAGTGATGTGGTTTGAATTCCTCAGACCACTTGGCTTGATACAAGCCAATTGACAATTCACCTCTCAGTCTGATTTTCACATGCAAATAGTTGTTTTTGGTTCCATACAAGTTTTAAACAAGAGTGCAAGAGACCTTTTTAAAAAAAAAAATAAAAATAATTGCTTTCAGATTTTTTTTAAAGGTGAAACCTTGGACAATACATTGATGTGCATCTTTTATTACATTGTTGTTGCGTTTGAAATGCACCTTTTTATATTTTCAAGTTAATTCAAGGTGGTTTGTGTGTGAATCCAACCTGTTTTGTCATTTTGCCGTCTTTATTTTAAAGAGATAGTGGTGTTAAAAAGACAGACTTCTGGAGCAAAAAGATGTGTTTACCACAGCCCAGCTATATATAAGCCAGTGGAGGTCTTTTGTAAGACACTAGCAATTTCTGTTTAATTTTGGTGAATCAAGATCAAATATTTATACCAGAAGCTAAGCAGGCAGAAGAGTCTGTCAAGGTACTAACAGTAGGATACGTGCATTTCTTTTCTCTTCTGTAGAATTCAAGAGCAAACTTCAACATGGACTTTTTCTGAAGAGCAGCTGCTGAGGTCTTCCAAAGGCTGGAACAGGTAAACAGCAAGACACTATCATGTAGTATAGCTGCATTACTGCCGTTATCTGTGACAGCAGAAAAAGCAGTAATACATGTAATCAGATATTCTGTACTTCTACAACATCATTTTCTATGCTTAGGCAGATATATCAGAACAAAAGAGACAGGCAGCAACTGTAAAATAAAATTCAGATTCTTCTCATACTTGTGCCTGATTGACTGCTACACACTGACTTATCAGGGGAACCAGGGAAAGATGTGTCACATATATACATCCCATTCTGAAAAGCAGTCAGTTAGTTGTGATAGATAAACAGAAATGAAACATCACAGGCAAGAGCTGAGTGAAACTTTACACTCAAATTAATGGGATCACGCTGTGCTGTTGTTACATGCTGGACTTGGAAAGGCCAGCTGTGAGATTCTGGGAATAAACATCAGTCAGCACAAGCTTAATGACGGTGATGCTCCATTCGAAAGCTCTGTTTAGAAGCCAGTCACAACATTCCACACTACAGGTTGGGGAGAAGTTCTACCGCCCTGCGCTACAGCCAAGGGATGTACAACCAGCAGCAGCGTAACTTCCTACAGGAAGGGATCACCTGCAGCTTACTCTCTGGCAAAAATAAAAGGCTTAGGTAAGCTGGTGACTGAGAATAGAGAAGAAAGGGACTTGGGGAGTGAAGAGGAGGAGCAATAGCCTGGGGTGCAGGCACAAACGAGAGTCAGGAGTAGCAGAAGGAAGGGGGAGCAAAGGGCAGTTTCATGGGAGGGAGGAAGGGGTCGGGAAGAGAGCAAGCTGGGGCACAGGCCACTTGTGGGAGTTGGGTGGGGGGTACTGCCAAGCGTGGGCTAAGGTTGGCACTCTCACAGGACTGTGTAAAGGCTATGAGGCAAGTATGGACCATGAACTAGGTGACTGGGTGTGTTAGCAGAGAGCTGGAGTCATGGAGAACAGGGAGAGGGGAGATAAAACAGTGGTGTGAAGGTGACAACGAGGTTGAGGAGGACATCAGCTGGAAATTTTTGTGTTAAGAGTGGGATGGGATCAATGCTATGGGACAGGAAGACATGGAAATCATGTCAAAATCGTCAAAAGAAAGGTGAAGAAATCCTTGCGAGGTTAGGGAGAATGGAACGCAAGAAGTTGTGGCGTGTGAAGTTCTCAGGCCTACAGGAGCTACAAAATGTGTCATATCACTCAAAAACAAGTGTGTCTGATTTTTCTTGGCCCAGACAGCTCCAATCTGCTCTTGTCTTGCACGTACTACTCACTTCAAACTCACAATATCTCCAGAAGTGCAGATGGCCCTGTAAGTAATTGAGGATCCCTGCAGAGTGAATGCTAATGGAAAAATACCCCGCTTTTATCCTTTATCTTAAGCCAAACAAAGTATTCTTTACCACCTAATCCCACTTTCATCTCTTACTTAAAGTAATATTGCAGTAAAACCCATACAACTGGAGACCATTTGACTGTCAGGTTACATTTAACATATTTAATGAAAATTTAATGTTCTCACAATTGATTTTTCTCTCAGTGGCACTGAATTACTTATGAATAACCTCATCTCTACTTAAACAAAACATGCTCCTCTAATGAGGTACAGCTAAATGGAGATCAAAATGATCTATAATACAGCATCTAACTGGCAACACTCTGAATTGAGCTGCTTCATATTCTGGGGACAAGCAAGCTCCAAAAGAGGTGGACAAGGGACAAGGAAGATGGAAACAGTTCCCCTTTCTGGAGGGTGGAAAAGAGAAGTAGCCAGGCTTGAGTGGAAAGCCTTGGCAAATGCTAATGCTAGAGCTGAGGACTGCTTTCACTTGTGCTTCCTCTTCCCTTCTCCCACCTGCATTTTCTTTTCTCTGGTGTCCTTTTTCTTTCTCTTAATTTTCTTTCTTATCCGTGAACAGTCGTGGAATGAAGGAAAGAGCCAAAGTAGGGGCTCTATTTCTCTGCAAAGAGAGGTTGTACCTATTCCTATGATTTCCGTTCACAAATTTTTTTCTACATGGCTGTGCAATAAGATGGACTTATTTCATGAGATGGAAAGGGCATTCAGCAGTTATATATAAAAGGATGGGGTAAGCTGACTTGTACTGATAAATAGCTTGTGTTGTCAGCCCTTTACAGGCAAGAGGGAAAAAAATCCACTTCATAAGGGCTTTAAATCTGCCGGCATGGCTTCTACGTCCTCAGGGAGTTTGGAGGCACCAAGGACAACTTAGTATTGATTTCATTAAAGTTGCTTCCTAGACGTGGTTTCTATTAGAAAGCTACCTTAATCTAAGAATATGTAACAACGAAGAAATAAATTGCTTTTTGAGTCTTCCCTGAGGCTGTTGATTCCCACCCCTGGGAGCTGCCACCTCCTCGCCATACTGCATGCCCTTGAGAGGACCACTCCAGGCCAGTAGGAAAGCACTCATTTTAGAGAGTGCTACGTAGATGCCAATTGGTTAAAAGTACTAAAGCGGAGGTTTACTTTAAGGCAGGTTATTATGAAACACCAATCTGACTGCTAAAGATGAAGAGGGAACAAAAATTAGAAGTCATGTATTTATAATAAAAAATGAAACAAAGCTAAGTTAGTCAGACAATAAGCATCATTAGGGCAGAAGTTAGTATGCACACAGACTGCTTGGACAGAGTTGTTTACATTTTTCATAATGAGCTAGTATCAGAAGATGAAACACGTCTTTCGCTGCTGGATTAATTAGGGTTCACTTTACATGGTAATGTGAAAGCCAGCAGTTATTAGAATACACCCAGAGAACCAGCATTGACTAAGCAAAATCCTCCCCTGAGACAGAACAACCCATTCTCGGTTAGTGTCGCTGATCATTCATGATGCACAAAGTAGGACAACTGTGCCAACCACTTCAGAAGTGGCTCAAATAACTCAGGTTTCAGTCAAGTACTCAATTGTGTGACAAATAATGAGAAAATGGAAGAGCGATGAAATAAAGAATTAGCTTATAAAAAAAGAAATTTAATGAAAAACTTTCTTACAAAGATTTTCTTTCCCATTTAAAGCAGAACAGCACTGCATCGTATGTTTCAAAACCATCAACCTTAAATTCTGATATATGAAGGCAAAATTCTGAACTGTGATTTCTGCACCAGTGAGTATCAATCCATTATATAATGACTAATGAAACTTCCTGGCACTTAGGTCCTTGTGACAAGCTTATTAAACAATAATTTACTGAAGTGTGATGCTTTATGGATCATCAAAGATAAAAACAGCTCTTTAAAGTATTGTTCTAACAGCTGATTACAGAAACAGAAGACAAAGAGGTAGGAATTCCAGTGAAGAAGAAAAAAAAGTCAAAGTGTTTTCCAGGACAGCTATGCTGACATTTTTAAGACATCAATACACATTTAATTGTATAACTGTGCAAAATAAAAGTTTTATAATATAATTATGGAATTGATTCAAATTTTAATTATAAAGTTTATCCTACTATCTCACAGATTAAACTTAGAGTGGAGAATGTAAAGTAAGAAAAAGGAATGAAAGAAAGGTATTTTTTGAGATGTGTCTATGTAAAGGTATTTTATTAGAAAATGATGATATGAACAAAATAGCAGCATAATTATACCAGAAAATCTTTACTGCAAATTAAACATATCTGTGGTACCACCTACTCACACTTTAAGATCAGAATGACATCTCCAAGAAACAAAACTTCTGTAATAGTTTATCATAACAAAAATATTTGCTGGATCTACTGTGTTCTGCCTGCAAGATTTTAAGAAGTATTAAATGTTCACCAAAATGCCAAAAAAGGAAGTTATTAGGCTACCTCAAAGATGCTCATCATCTCCAAAATGCAAGATAACAAGTCAAGCTCTGAGTTGAAATTATTGAAGAATAGTTGCATAAATTGATGTTAAAGGAGAAAGTAGAAGAATGCGAGAATGAATCAGTTCCCAACTGGCATCTTTACTGCTGTGATTTAGCTCTAGCTGAAGGACATTTAGTTTAAAAATATGACAGTGCGCATACGTTTTCAGGAAGTATTGCAACAGACATTACAGGAATCAAAAACTTTCCAAGAACTGGGGCATATATTGTTCACGAAAATGCAGGCGTATTTGACTCAGTTTGACACCAAAAGTTAACATGATTTACATATTAGCTACTTGTGTACAAAGAAAGGTTGTTTGGATGTTCTACTGCTAAAAAGAAGGCAACCCCATATCACAAACTTAGGAGCTAAATAAAGAATTATTAAAACTAATTCAGAAAGTTCTTCCAGAACTGAGAAAGGATAATGCCTGTAAACAACTAAAGGTACTACATTTCAGCATTTCACGAATGCATGGTATTCAAATGCCTATCAGAAGTTGTAAGACTACATCATGCTTTTAATTAGCTCTTCAATGTTCTCATCATAACATCATCAGCGTCAGTGCTCGGGATCAGAAGTATATCGGTTTCCCTGGCTGACATGGAAATTAACGAAATCCCAATGAAAGTGCACAGGTTTTAACACAGCTCAAGAAAGAAGTTTGCATTATTTTGTATAACTGGCAATTCTGTACAGAATGACCAGGAACCTCTAATGTTTGTCAAGGATCTTAAAAAAAGTTCATGCATGCTGGAATTGTAAAGTTCCAGCAGAATTAATTTCAAGCATGTTTTTAAGAAAAGCACATTTAATAGTGTAAGAAATTACATACCACACAAAGGAAGAACAGGCCATTCACGGGAATATGTTAGAAAAGCATAGGCTTAACTCATTTTATCTCATTATTATCATTTTACAAGAGGATATTCAATTCATACCATGTAAAGTTTTCATCAGGCAAAGTACAGAATCACAATTTTAATGCTCCAGTAAAGCAGCATTGAAGCTCCTTTACTGGAGCATTAAAAGGAGAAGCTTTAAAGCTTGTTTACTAGAGTCATAACTATAAAAACAGAAATTAAGTAAATTTTGGCTATTAAGAAAATGCTTAGTGATGAGGCCTATTAGACCACAGAGGTGTCTCCTATGAAAGCTCTGTGCACCAAGATGTTACAAAACCATATGAAAAAATAGACAGGAAAAAAAGGATTGCTTTTTGTTAGCATTAAATATATAGAGTGGATGAGATGATTGTTCAGCTTTGACTTCTGTTTTCAGAATGCTGTCTTCACAATAAGCATTGACAAGAATCACAAAGAGACATCAGAGAACAAAGAAAAACTACCAAAGCCGTTCAATTTTGTGCAAGGGTGGTTACCAGAACAGAACCTAGAAGAGATGAGGCATTCTTCAAAACTTTCACAAAAAGTCAGAGTTTTGGTATGGACAGTTCTGAAGACAGCCACACATGCCTGGGACACTGGCACCGACTGTACTTTTCGGCATGTGTCTTCTGTAGAAACAGGAAGGAACGCTAATTTCCTTTAATTAGACAAACTTTTAGGCAGGCTTTTTCCATAGTTCAAGAAAAGCAATAGGAAGGCCCTGTGCTGTTTACTGACTGTAAGCAGCCCATCTTTATATATGTAAAAACACCTCTGTATATAACAGAAAGCAGTAGGAGAATAGTTAATTCAAGAGTTCTGGATGCACAAGCTAAAACAAAAGCTTCAGGGTGAGCATATTCTCCCTCTAACAGCACGCAGCAGAACAGCATCAACCAGCCTTTTCTTTTAAGGAACTAAGAATCATACAAAGTTATCGAAGTTTTTCTCCTGATTGTAGAGAGGTAACAGACTAAAAACATTTTCTTCTGTTGTTTGTTTCTTTTTTTGGAAAGGTCATTTTCACTCCATGGACAGACTTTTCACCCAGGTCCCAGAATGAAAGTACTCCTGCTTCACATGCAAATTGGATAATCCTAGACACCAGATTAACAAAACCCACAGTGTTAAGTCAAGCAGGAAATGGGTTTATAGTTCTGAGGTCGTTGTTCGAATGAAAGATTTCCCTAATGCAAGAAGAGAAGAAAGTTTGGGATGAGTATATGTTATACAATGATGTCCCAGTCCACGACGCTGGATTTTGCTGAGAGCTACAGCTTGTGCAAACATCAGCAGCCTGCAGTTGATGTGAACATCCTCCGTGTGTACACAGCACTGTTCTCTCCATTGCTGTGATGTGCAAACACCAACAATTTGACAAACAAAGCTCTTAATTATGAAAAATCAGAGCATTTGATACCATAAACAGAACTACAGAATTCCTCTTCATATGATAAAAACAGAAATTAAGCAAACATTATGGAATAAATAGTAGTTTCTCAGTGCAAAATTTTCATTTAATAAGAAGGGTTTTAAAGTTGAATGCCTGGAAATTTGTCATTCTAGAATGAGCGATGCCGTGCAATTTTGCTTCCCTCTAGAAACACAGCGTGGGAATCATCTTGCAAAGGGATGAAGGACAAAAGGATAAATGATACAGCGTTAGATCGAAGAATGAACGGGGCCAGCAGCCATCAAATTTTTGCTTAGTTAGTAACCCCTGTTATGCACCTTGTTTCCTTCCTCCATTTCCTTCCTCCATTGATTCATACCTACTTGAAAATACGTCATTATCCTGTATGGTTTAGTTCTTATGCTGTTAAAAGCATAGTAAATAATCCGAAAACATGGAACAGAACAGGGACAGTTGAAGGGACTCACCTTTTTAGTAAAGTGTTCTGCCACTGCTGTCCTACGTGAGCTCTGCAGCCTACACTCAGCCTCAAGAACGGCTGTCATGGTTCTGCAAACAGTTTGAGCCTGTCCTGAGCCCACTGAGGTCAGTAGTTGGTCAGGTCGTCATGGGATGGAAATGGTAAACAGCTGTTCTAGTTCTTGGGCCACAGAAACGAGACACCAAATTAACGTTTTGCTCTTCTCCTTACAGCAGTGACCTCCTCTGTCATCTCCTGTATTCTTCATCCTGCCCCATATCGGAAACTCTCCCGTTATGCTGAAAAAGGACTATTGTTTGTGGCTTTTTGCTCAATTATCATCATATGTATTAATCCACTCACCAAAAGAACAGTATCATTTTCACTCCCAGTGTCTGGCAACGATGGACTGAAGGGCTACAAAAGTAAAGGTGAAAAACCTTGGTCTTCCTTCATGGCTTAGGAAGCCGTCAAATTCTCAGGCTGCCCTAGTGGGACAGAAATATATCACATGCTAGCTGAAACATGTAATGCAAGAGAAAATTGAGAAATTTTACCAGGCCATCCACCAGTGAGGATGAAAAGACCCAAGGGAGTGAGTTCTTTCAGATTTAATACAGAAGTTGTTCACATTTTACAGCGAGTGTTCACTGAAACTCCTACTAAGCCTCAAGTTAAAACTATAATGTGAAACCAGCCACAAAAATAGCTTCTTCCCTTTTGTCTTTATTTTATAACACAAGAAGTCCCTTGCCACAGTCAGTGAGGTTGTATCATTACGGCTTTTTTCTAGATAAAAAGGACTTTCTTCATATGCCCCATTTCAGAAGAGTTTTATTATGGGGTGTCTGTGAAAGGGACGCAAATGACAGGCAGGACTTGTGAGCAGATGTCGTTTTGTGCTGGATAGCCATGTTAGGACTGGATTTGACTGCCTAGCACAGCACCTCTTTTTAGTAAAAATGACTCAGTGCCACCAGGACTGGGATGGAAGGAATGGCTTCATCCCTTGGCATGCACAACTCATTTGTAGTCTTGGGTGTCCTTGTGACTTTGGGCACTCAAGTTCCTTCTGGATAGCAGAGCCTAAGGTGGTAATAATAATAATAATAATAAAAATTAATAATAATAAAATCAATAATAGTAGTAGTAGGTGTGAAAGAGTGACAAACTACTGTTGCCTGGGCTGGTAGGCCTGGGCTTCTTTCTCTTAGCTTCTTTCTCTCTTGGGGAGGAAACAGTCTGGAAAGTCAGTAGGGAAAATACTACAAAGCAACATCAGTCTGGAGTAAAAGGCTGCAGTGAAGCTGAACAGAGAAAAGCATATATTTCTTACATGAAGAAGAAATAATGGAAAACAATTTCCATAGCACAATGTCAAGACGGAGAAATGGCAGGAGACAGACGCAGTCTTCAGGACTCACTCAAAGATTAATTTGGAGGTTTTACAGCAGTCTGCAATGGTGTTAAAAACTGAGAGGAACAGCTGGGAAAACAAACTGATTTCTCTTCATGTAATGCCTATATATTGGTAATCGTGATAGCTTTGGAGAGTAACTAACAGTAACTAACACCAAACCATACAGAGTCTGGTTGTCTATGGCCTGACTGGAGAAACATGCTGCTCTAGTCTAACTGACACATGCAAATTATTACAGACATTTAAGTCTTGCATTATAAAGACTAAAGCTCCAAGTTAAATTTGGAAAAGCAAGCATTACTACATGACCTGGGATGAAGAGAGAGGGTCAAAAAATCAGACTGGAGAAAATTCTCTGAGTTTGTATTGTTGAAAAAGTGATTAGTTTAAATACAGGGTGATCTCTAACTCCTCTGACTTCTCTTGCCAGTTTTGATTTAACCACTTGTGTCCTGTAAGAGTAAAATCTGAGGGCACTGGAACAACGACTGTCATGTTGGGGATGAGGCAAGGCTCAATATTATGTTTTTGTCTGCAAGTTGTCCTGATAGGCTTCTTGCAATAGTAACAGTAACAAAGCTAATGGGTAACTCATAGGTTTTTGTCGTTTTCAGAGTCAATTGCCAGACAACTGAAGAAAATGAAAGGCTTTCCCACTTCTATGATATTTTATTTTTCCCCATCAAAGATCCACTTCCTTCTGTTCAAACAAGGATTTGAAAATAGTGGCTTTCACAACTTTTCTCTCACTAGTCACTTTCCCCATTAGCAGAAGGGTTCATTTGTTCTCTAAAAAGAGCTCTTTCACAGAAATCCAGCAAGGAAGGATGACTGGGGACCAGCACCTATCAGTGTGTACTGGTCCTGAACACAACTTGTTTCTAGGAACTAAAACTTCCCCGTGGGCCACTTGTTTTAGTCCAGGCTTTGTGGCCCTGTCACTGAGCTGGAAAACTCAATGTCTCTGATGCATAAGTGACTTCATCTTGCATCTACATGAAATTACGTCTACATGAAGTTATTCCAGCAGGGGAAATCTTGGCCCCAAACCTCCCTGAATATGGCATTCCACACCTGAGATTTTTTAGCAGAATACCAAAACCAAAATCTTTTTCATAATTAAAGGGACTTTTTTTCCTTTGTCCAAATTCCACTGGCATGGGAACCACAGACACAGGATTTATCTTCCTTTTCTGAGAGAGTTGAATACACTGTACACTTTAATAAGTACTGCAAAGTGGCTAATTTTTCATTTGGAAAGTTCTCAGTGGTTGCTGATATTTGCTAATTAGGGCTGCTACTTTGTCAATCGCACCAGCAATTTCTGAACTGCATGAACTGCTTCAGTCTGAACCCTGCAGGTGGGAATTGTAACAGAAATTTTTCTGGAATGACAGGGAGGGCTGTGAGTCAAACGGACAATACTTCTTCTCAAATGATACCTGTCCCAGCTGCCTGAGCCCGTGCTGGTGCACCCCTGGGACACCTCCGTACATCGAACGCCACCCTCTTGAGCAGAGCAGGAAGGATAGAGGGAAACTGGACGTGGTTGCGAGCTGGAGGATTTTAGACTGTGGTGGCAATAAACTCACAACCCTCAGTGCAAACCATACTCGTAATGCAAATTCACCAGATGCTTATGAAATGAGAGACTCCTGCTGTATATTCAAAATCCAAAACTGAAATTGAAAAACGCTGTTAAGATGCCTGTACATAAATATGGGGAATATGTTCAAATAAAAGTTGCTCAAATTCCAGAGAGGTTTTTATTTCATCAATAATTCATGAATTTGTAAATTCATCATTTGTAATACTTAAATGCTTCCTTGAAACTAAGTAGCTTTCATGTCTCTAGTTAAATATAGTGAGTGCAGGTTATTGCAAAGCTCTCTGGGATTCTATATTGACCCTTATTTCTTTATAATTGCTGCATATTTATAGAAGAACAGCTGAATTACATCTTTCAATTTTGATTTGAAGCTTTGGAGCCACAGTAACAGCTTTTGGATTTAAATCCTCAGACGATGCCCATAATATAGTGGGTGAAATGTCAGGGGGGAAATGAAAAACTTAGGGAATAAGGGATTTGCCAAACAATCAGAGAGGATAAAATATGCAATATTGTTAAGAGGCCCTTGTCTTCCATGAATTGAAGTTGATTGGAGAGAAGCAATTCATAGGAGAGCAAACTGGAGCCTTTTGAGGAATGCCTAACTTGCCCCTGAATTACACCAGAAAAAGGAAGAGCAGTCCCAGGAATCTAGCTGGCATCAGATGGCGGTGGTCACTGTGAAAGCCTGAACGCTTTACGAGCCTTTTGGTGATGTGACAAGACCAGAAATATCCTGCCAGTCATTTTTAAACAGCTTGTGGTTTTGCCTTTCTGTCAGCTGCTGTGAACTGTTTGATTTTGTTCTTAACATGAATTTTGCATTTCCAATAAAAAAAGGGATCAATCCTGCAGGTACTTTGGCTGAAATCTTGTAAAATGCTAAATGAGGAGGCAAGCTTAAAGGTAAGCAAGCATGTAAGCCTGGGCTGGCACAAAGTCAAATGCTAAAGCACCTGGTGGGGCTTCATGGAGGAATAGAGCCAACATGACACACAGATCTTGTGTAGTAACAGGGCTTGTGTCAGACTCAATTGCCTTCAACTTCCCTGTTACTCTCCTTATGTCATCTGACATAAGGTCACGTCTTCAGTTGGTAAAAGTTGCTCCATCTCCCACGAAATTCATGCAGTGACTTCATCAAATTCTACTAAACTACAGATTATTATTTTGGTTGCTGTCCTCAGCAGGAGAGAAAAAGAAACACAAATACATGAATTATTTCCATTTTTTAAATCCTTTCACTGAACATTTCAGTAGAACAAACCACGTAGTGCCCATGTGATGGTATCTTAAGAGTTTGCTAGCCTGGAGGTACACTGTGAGCACACTGCAGTGAAAAATTACTGTTAACAAATTTTTCTCATAAAATCTTGCAATTCTGTTTCTGCATCTTAGTCTATCCAAATCTCTTTGCTTTAGAGGATGGTGATGTAGTTAAGTTCAGATACTTTGAGTTGCACTGGTGACACCATGCACTGATGTAGTTCTGCACATTTCCCAAGGTGTTGGGGGATGTGAATAGATGTTCTTCATTCTGGGAAAGTACTTCTTGTTGAGCTGGTTTCAGTAGTCTTTTTCCCTACTCAAAACATATACTAAAGTTCAAGAGGCCTCTTTCATATCTCTGAATGAGCTTTGCCATGTTATACTTAAAAAAAAAATAAATAAAAATTTAAACCTTTTTTTAATGACTAGAAATTAACATCTGGGAATATTTCAGTGTTCTTGCTTGTCTGAGTTTTTGTCAGATCAAGACTGGTGTTACCGACTGTAGTAAGTCCTCAGGGTGACAGGATCACTCAGTTTCATTTCATGGTTTTCATGCTTTAAGAACATACGATTTTTAATCTGACAAGAGACACTGAAGCACATCCCAAGAGTTAGAAGAGATTTTTGCAAATCCAGAGATATTTAATCTGTCACTTTGCTTTTTGGCAGCAATTCAGCAGCATATGCAAAAAAAAAAAAAAATAGCAAATTTACTATGTAGGAATTTGTGGAATTCTCATTGCTCTATTTTTTCTCTAATTGTTTTTTCTAGTGTACTACTTTCAGCTTCTGGAGATTAATGGTAACATATGTATTGGGTATCAGTCTTATTAGAATGGGCAGGAGATTGGTTTGTTGTATGCATATATGTGCATAATTTATTTCTTAAGGAAGTGAAAGAAGTGGAGTCACCTCATTGTTCCCGTCATGGTGACTGGTATCTTAGTCTGCCTTTGCATTCATTTGTTTTCTGGTAAAATGTTCCAAACAGAAACTAGGTATTATGTTACAAGGTGAAAAATACGCTTGACACCAAGTATTTTTATTTTTTTTTTAATTTTTACGTTTGAGACAGAAAAACCACAGACTTTTCGTATTGGTTTTGATAAACTTATTAGCAATATATCTAACAAAATAATTAAAATACATATGAGTGACTACGCAACAAGAAGACATGCCACTTTGTCATACTTGCTTTTTTATATCAATTCTCTAGTGTTTAATAAGAATTATATTGTTACTGCAGGCTTTCAAGCACTGAAGGTGTCTCTCTTCTCTCTCCGATTTCAGAGAGACTTCAGGAATTTAGCTTCAATGAGATTTTTGTTATATTAAATCACAATTGTGTAAAAATATGAGAGAAAAGAGCAAATAAACTGTCAACGTAATCAAATAGTCTTTGATTCCTCCAGAAGCCAGACGAAAACCAAAATCAACCAAACAGAAAATTCAGAGACAAAATTGTAACGCAAAATTAAAGTTTCACAACCTACGCAGCGAAAATAAAGGTCACTCCTCTAGTTTACCCAGCCAGGCAAAGAGAATTTTATTCCAATAGTGTTTTTGCCATTGTTACTCCCTCACAATTATTGGACTTTTGTATAAATTAATTCGACTAATTCTCCAGTGAGACTACATCTGACATTTTTTCACTAATGTGTTTCCTGCTGAGTAGGAATACAAGCATGTTAAAACTATCAAAAAAGAATATGTCTTAAACTCCAGTGCTTGACTGCCAGTGTTTCAGATTTCTGCCTGAATGCAAAATGGAGTGGCATTCTTAGAGCACCTAATTATTTGACGTTTTTGCTTCTTGCTTCAGTAGCTGTTACCTTCTTTCTTTCTTAAGTCTCTCATTTATTTTGATTGGAAAATATGATGTTTTTGAATGCAATTTATTATGCCTTACAGCCTAGAAGACCTGCTGCAGAGTGTTGGCTTCATTTCAAGCTGGGATGGTCTCCGACTGAGCCAAACATCCCAGATCCCCTTATGGTCACTGAATATCTGGTCAATAGAGCTAAAAGAAGGTAAGTGAGACTCACCCTTTACTAAAGCAGATCAGATGTTTCACACCTTAAAAGTGTATCTTTCTCAGGACAGTAACATTTGATGGTGATTTGTAAAGTTTGTAAGTGTCTTTAATGTAACCATCTAAAACTAGGTGAGAACAATTCTGCTGTCTTAGGCCACCCTGAGAACACCTTGGATGGGTTAGGCTAATCCATTTCAATGGCACTTTAATAATTAGCATGAGTTATGTATTTCAACGTACATGAGGAATTTGTCTCAAAATGCAAAATTTAGCACTTTCTCTGTGATTTCCCTTATCCTGATAAGCAACTAGGGTAATCTCACTGCAGATGTACAATTCAGCTATTAAATCTAGTTTTTCAGAGACTTTCATGATAATGATATAATGTCTGTTGTGCAATTGGGTGATCTAAAGTCTTAAGTGTGTATATATGGTTTTTCATACTTTGATTATATCTCAAATTCTATCAAAAAACACCTTTCAGACGTCATATAGAATGGTCTTAATAGAAGGAATCCATACTTTTCAGCAGTGCCAAGGCAGTCTTCACAGTGACAAGGGAGACTTACAGGTTACTATCTACAAATAGATTTTCTATGAAGAGAAACCCTGGAAAACCTAGACATACATATTTATCTCAAGATTTTTTTTCCTATGTTCTTCTCAACTTTCTCTTATCTCACTGTCATAGGATGCAGTGGGTGCAGAGGGCATAAACTGCTTTTTTAAAGTTATCAAAATGTGGGTTTTATGAGAAGAGATTGGTTGAAACGAATGTGATTGTTTGTTACTGAGTAAACACATGAAATGTAACAAAATGGCAGACGAAATTCTGTGTTCATTAATACAAAGTAGTACAACTGGAAAAAAACCCCCAACATTATAAATAAACACAGATAGCCTCTATATTGCAGATTGTGATGTGGGAAAAAGATGTCAGAGTGATAGTTGGCAGTTTTATGAAAATAACAGCTCCACACTGAACAGCAGTCAAAAGAGCAATACAAATGTTAGGAATTATTAAGAAGCAACAAACAATCATGACCACCACACAGACCAGAAAACATCATGCCACACTGCAGCTCAATGGTTTGCCCGCTCTTTGGGTCCTGGTGTCCCTTATCACTAAAAACATATAGGGAACTATAAAAAGTAGACGGAAAGGCAACTAGTGAGATCAAAGGTAAGGAATGGCTTATGTTGATTAGAGCGCTCTGTATTGGAAAAAAGATGATTAAGACAGAGATCTATAAAATCGTGAATTATTCATAAGGTATGTGAACAGGAAACATTTATTCATTGTTTCATGAAAGATTTAAAGGGGCTCCAACTGAAATGATCAGGTAGCAAGCTTAAAGAAAATAGAAAAAAATACTTTTTCATAGTGCATAATCAAACCATAAAATCGTTGTTATAGGATACCATAGAATCAGTCCATTTGGAAGGGACTTCAAAAGATCATCTCATCCAACTTTTTATGGGAAAACCTCTGGTTAGGTTGTTTCAGTGAATGATTGTTCTCACTGTGAAAAAAATCTTTCTTATGTTGAGATGAAACCTCTCCTGGTGCAACTTGTCTTGTCCGTGTGGCTCCTTGTGAAGAGAGAGCCTCCATCCTCTTTGTAACTGGCCTTTAAGTACTGGAATACTGTGATGAGGTGCCCCCCTGAGCCTTCTCTTCTCTGGGGAGAAAAGATTTAACTCCTTCAGTCTTTTCTCATAGGCAGGTTTTCCAGCCCTTTGGTTATCTTCATGGCCCTTGTTTGGTCCCTTTCCAATCTGTCCATGTCTTTCTTCAATTCTGGGGCCCAGAACTGAACTCAGTTCTCCAGGTGCAGCCTGACAATGCTGAGTAATTGGGATGATCACAACTCCATCATCTCTGCTATCAGTGCCTCTGCAGATGCAGCTCAGGATCTGATTTGTCTTTGTTCCTGCTAAGTTTAACATGAAAGGCAAAAATGGGTTAAAAAAGTGGTGAGACAAATTCAAGAAAAAAAATCTTTTAAACAAAAACCGAATGCCATTGTTAGCAAGGCTTTGTGAGCTGGTGCTTGCTGTAACTAGGAGGGCTTCTTGTATGAATTTCATTGCACACTTGTCAGTTCTTCCTGCTTTTCCTGAACAACCCCTGTCAAAAACAGGGTACAAGGATAGCTGGGCTTTGGTGTGGTTATGGTCATTCTTATGGTCATTTTCTCTGAAGTAGCAGCCATCATGGTAACATTAGGAAAGCAATTTGCAGCACACATTTACATTTAAGATAAAGCTTTGTCTCCTTTTGACAGGTTCTTCTTCCAAGATCTGTACCAGCTCTTAAAGATTCATCTGTAAAGTAGCCATGTGCAAAAGAAGTTCCTTCAGGCTGCATATAGAAGCAGTAAGTAGTCAGTCCACCTACCGTAGATCAACATAATCTTGATTTCAAGAGCTTGAACAAATGATGTGCTGCTTACCCAAGAGATGATACTGTCCCTCCAAAGCATGTGTCTTCCACATGGAAAAGTGGGCTGGCAGGCATAGGAGCCCCACACTGCTGGGTGATTAGCCAGCATCCCCAAGTGCTGATCCTGATCTCCCCCCTTAAGTTCTCAATTACCTTTTTGTTTTTTCAAGATGACTGTTATGCATATTCATATTTCAGAAAAGTCAACCATCAGGTGAAGAATTCTTATTTTTTCCTAGTACATCTTTGTTTTGACTCATCTGTAACCCTCCAAGTTCTTTAGAGAACTTTCACTTCACTAACACTGCCTCCTCTGAAGATAAGGAACCACGTGCTGGTTGTCTGTGCACTTTTACCCCAACTGATTCACTTATTTTGTAAATGAATGACCTTTCAAATGTTAAGGGCACTCCATTCCTATGGAGGTCTATGGGAACTGAGGCATGCAATAAGTTTAGTCCCTTGAGGAGTAAAACTTTTATGGACATACAGCTGAGCATGCTCATTACTGCTGTATAAAATACCTAATAGCTAGAACAAGTAGAAATGCACAAATGTCCTGCTGGCATCTTCTTATTTTACGTGTAGAGTTAAATTGTACAGGTACACCTACTACTCTTTCCTAAGTATCTACATCAATTTATTTGCTTTCAATTTGCACTCTGATTTTGAAATTCACTCATCCACTGCACTGAGGAGTATTGGAATATGTCCACAAGAAGTTGTCTCTCAAATATCTCTATATCATTCCTGAATTATCCTTTGCAACAGTGTTGAACCCTCCCACTATGCTCTCCCCCTTTTCCCTCCCTCCCTGTCTTCTCAAAACTCTATCTCCGTTCTCAGTAATCTCCCCATTCTTGTTATTTTCTAGCCCAGTTGGACTATTCCCACAATATCACAAGTTCCAAATATGTGTATGCCGTCATCTCTCTTATCTTTACTGCTAAGCTCTTTCCATTTGTATATAAGCACTTCAATAACCCTCTTTATTTATTTATTTTTCATATTAGTGCTCATAAATCCCAGAATTAATCTGACCTTCCTTTAACTTCTTTTGTGTAAACATGATGTTTTTCTTCCCTTTCTGTTTATCATCTTATGTTCCCAGTTTTCTTTTCTTTGTATTCTGGCTCTTCCTCTGCAACCCGGTTTTCTCTCATCGCTCCTTCAGTTTTACGTTACAACTATTCATAAAGGGAGACCAGTGATTGACAGGGTGACTATAATAATGATCGGAGCTTTCTAGCACTTGCTCATTCAAATCTGTCCAACTTTGGAATTTCCTGAAAACTGTCTTTCTTGGATGACTGTTCAGTGCTCTGCACTCAGTATCTTGGTGTTCCCAACACAGTTCCTGAATTACGAGTAACAAAAGGCAGGAGAGCAACATTATGAGCTGTCATGAGTGAAGATGACCTTTACACCTGCATTAGAACAGCAGAGAAGACACACACTGAAACTTTCTGTTCAAGCTCAAACAATCATCTTCTCTCTTGCAGTTGAAATTAAAAGATATTGAAGTGAAATGCTGAAAAATCAAAGAAGTTATGGGGGACACGAAAACCATGCAGGGGTTAAGTGCTCAAGAGTGTATGGGCTACTGTATTGATTGCTAAAAGTTACTGAATCCTTAAGTGAAAAATCTACTCAAATTGTACAAAAATGCCTTAGTTTGATGGAAAAAAAACAATCCAGACTCAGAGACAGTGAGAGATAACAAACGCTTAGGCAGGAATGGATACAGCTTCCACGGTAGACGATTCCCATTTCTTTCCCTTGGTGGCAGTTTGTCTGGCTTTAATTATCAAGAATTACTCTATCTCAGCAGAGTTTCCAATGCAAAGACTCCCTTATGCTGTCCTGAAGCCTTGGAAGATCACTTCTTTTACTGTGCTGGTACAAAAAGGATTTGGACATGGACTTGGCATTACTTCTGGGAAACACGAGCCCAAGACAGTTTTTCAGCCATGCCAGTAGCAGAAAGTGCTGGGAGTCTATTGCCTGGTGACAGTGGCAGGGCTGGCGAGGGAAAGAGGAGGTCCCTTTGCCTTCAAAGAGAAAAGGCACAGCTTTACCAGGCCGTGGGACCATTTCAGTGCCTCAGCTTTCTGGAACTGTGGAACATTTACCTTCATGTCACGTAACAAAGTGGGGCATTTTCATCACCCAGCCTTACAGCACAAATAGTACCTCCCCCAAAGGCATTCTAAGTGTCATCCACATGTACTGTTTCCTGCTACAGGACAAAGCTACTGCAGTTACTATTAAGCATGACTTAGAGAATTTATGCTTATAAAGAGTTGAATGGACTTGCTTTTCTTAAAGTATCCTGCAGCACTGGACACAATGAAGACCTTCATCTCAAAGAACTTATAATGTTAAATGAAACTTAGTCATGGAGAGCGGTGGTCTGGGGATAAGGGCTGGATGGTAATAGGTACATGGTGCTACTGCCTTACACTTAGCCTCTCTGTTCAAAGTAATGAAAAAGGTGACTAAAAATGGTACTTATGTGGGAAAGCTGCTGGTCTTCAGGGAGAACATGGTACAGACATAGAACTTCATATCCAGTTATATCACAGAATCAGAGAATGGTAGAGGTTGGAAGGGACCTCTGGAGATCATCTAGTCCAACCCCCTGCCAGAGCAGGGTCACCCAGAGCAGGTTGCACAGGAACGCGTCCAGGCGGGTTTTGAATGTCTCTAGAGATGGAGATTCCACCACCTCCCTGGGCAGCCTGTGCCAGTGCTCTACCACCCTCAAAGTAAAGAAGTTCCTCCTCATGTTTAGGTGGAACTTTCTATCTTCATATTTGTGCCTGTTGCCTCTTGTCCTGTCGCTGGGTACCACTGAAAAGAGCCTGGCCCCATCCTCCTGACACCCACCCTTTAAGTATTTATAAGCATTGAGAAGATCCCCCCTCAGTCTTAAAAGAATTACGTGATCTCCTCAAGGTTTTAAAAGTTGTCTAGAGGCTGTCTGGGTGAAAGGGATCACTGTGAAAGATCCCACAGTGCCTCAGTCCAAGTTCAAATACTTTTTTGTCCCAATAAAAAAATACTATATTTCAACATTTTTTTCTGATGAAAATTGAAAAAGAACTGTTACATGTTCCCAAGGCTTTTCATTTTCATTTATTTTGCCTATAAGAGTTCCAGTATTTGGTTGTGCTCAAATGTTTTTGTTTTAATTGATGAAAGCTAGAGAGATTTTCAGGTGTCAGAGATTTCCTGTTAAACTAATTATCTCGGCTAGAAGTGCTCATGAATTTGATATTCTATTATAGCTACTTTCAACCAAATACTTTCTGATGTGAGAATGACAGGGAATGATTTCTTTAACCAAAGTATCTCATGTCAGTACTTACTTATCCCTCTTCCATACTATTCAGGAAATTGCTGCCAGGAGTGAAAGGACAGAAGCCTACACTGGTCTCACCTCTTATGCAGAAAAGCAGGTCCTTCAGCTTCAGTTTAGCTTAAAGCATTATCTGTAATAATGGTAGTTCTTAGAATCACAGTAAACCAAAAATTATACTGGTAAGAGAAGCCAATAATTTCTTTTAACGTATCTGGATTAGGTATGTGGTTTTGAATTACTTCAGGCTTCATATTGCTATGGCTTGTTTGAAGAAGCATGACTGCAAAAATATTTAGCCTTATGTTTATTTATTATAATCTTGTTTTCTTAGCACTTTTTATACTACTTCATTGTGTGTGAGCATTTGAATTGCTGTATGATAGGTGTGGAATCAGTATCGCATGGCTGTAGGAAAAGGAAACTCATGAAAGAAATTGCGGTTTAATGTACAATTCACAATGGAAAATATCTGAGAGCCATTTGTCAAAGAAAATTAGTAATGCTCTTATCACCCTACATTAGCCACCTTTCCTGGTAAGCCCTAATAAACATCATATAAAAAGCTCCATGCTCTGTGTCAGACAAAGAGCTCTTTTCCAGCCAAAGATATAATTTCACATTAAACACTAGCATCAGGATGGTGATGCAGTTTTTTTTGTCCTCGGGCACTTAGCTGGAGATTGCACCCAGACCGACCATTTTTAATAACATCATCACAGTTCCAAGCCACGTTTTCTTCCTTTATCTAAATTCATAGCAATCCAGTTAATACAAGGCACCTTCCCATTCATCTGTCTTTTTCTTAGGCAATACCTTACATCTGGTCTACTCGTCTCTGAAGAGGTTGCATTCATAAAATGGTGCTCCACTGAACTTAAAAATACCTTTTGCCGCCCACGAGGGGCTCCAACTCGGAGAGCTCATTAGCACCATTAGACACAACACCTGACCTTAGCCTAGCATCGCTGAAGTACACAAAACATCTTCCTCATCTCGCAGAGATCACTTTCATGTTTTACAGGAAGCAAAAAAACAGGCACAAAACACATTTTGCACCCTTGTGCAGCTTCCAGCCATTTCCACTGATCTCTGGAGGCCTATCTAGAGCGTGGGCTGCCTCACTCCCTGCTCCTGCAGACAACAAGTAACATTCAAAGTGCAATATATAAATAACTACAGGGATCTGAACTATTGACATTTTCTTGACTCTTAACTTCAAGAAAAGTCAAGAAAGATTCAGTCTTTGCTGCCAGGTCCTACATTTACTGTTAGTTTTGCTATATTATGAATAAATCCAATATGTCCTCTAGGCTATAGTCCTCTTACAACAGAGAAGTCCCAAAAAATGGTAAAGAGCAACACTTTTTTTTTTTAACCTTGTAAAATCTTTTGTCTCCTCTGAACACTTATGCCGGTATTTCTGTATGTTAATTTTGTTGTAGCTTGCCATTGCACAAATAGAGCCACAGCAGACAACTGGGGTTCCCTCTAATTTGATCCTCTGCTATTACAAGCTGGCAAAGCTCTGTTCATCCCTTCTGTGCCAACAACATTGGATCAGGTTATGTTCTTCCTTTTGACCGATCCTGTTCCGGGGACAGCTGCTTTGCCACAGGGGGACTGCCTCCCATCTCAAAGGGGAATGTGGCATACTCTGGCAGGGCGAAGGCTAAGCCTGAAGTTCCTAATAACTACAACAGAATATATTCACCCTGGAAAAGTTGACTGTGTCGTATTTTTACTCTAGCCCTTTCTTTTTCCTACATATTTTCTGAGTACACTTTTTACAGGCAGGTTCATACATGGTACTGAGACAATTATTTGTATCACTGATGAGCGTGCCTTTGAGCATAAAAATTGTTATGTCACCTGTGCAAACAGCATTACCTCCAGAAATAAGGATAAGTTTCTACTGATAGGAAGGATTACAATGAAATGAGCAATAAGTTATGGGTTTTTTTTTTGCTTTCTGCACCCTAGACTTAAACACTGTCGAAGCAAACCTTTCATATATGCTGCTTTCAAAGACACGATGACGTACTCAGTATCTCTTTCTAATTACGGTTTATCTTATTTCACCAGTAGAGTGAAACCATAAAGATTTATAAAAAAAAATGTTTTAAACATTTATTTCTTTGTTTATCAGGACAAGGTTATAGAAGACCTTTTTACATAAATAAAATGCTGCAGGCCTAACTTGTTCCATTTCTCTCCTTCCGTTTTACATTATTGATGGCATAATTTTTCATTATGCATTTTCCTACACTTCATAGGAATTCATAAAACATTTCTTATCTGAAAGAAACAATATGTTCTTCACATTACTTCCACATGAATTTTTTTCTCTCAATCTACATAACTAAATGCTGAGTAAACCCGTAAAAAACGTGTCCTCATTTCTAAGTTTATTTGCCTAAATATTCTGGGAGGTCTTGCATTATAACCCCAAATTTGAAGAACACATTAAAATAGTTGCTTTTCATTTGCTTGGGTTTCTGATCTGCAAGGTGAGAATCAGCACACACTACAGATTTCAGCACAATAAGGTTTAGGCGTAATCCTGCCCGTGCTAGACTCCCTCTAGGACACCAGCTTTGTTTAGCTTTTACTTGGTATTTGCTAGTAAGCCAAGTACTCACTCGCCTGCTATAATTTCATTATATTTTACTACTAAAACTTAAGGTAATTTTTTATTGCTTGTTAGTGACAGGAAAAATGAAGGCTTTGCATTAACAGCCTCTATTTGCTGCTCTATTGTGAGAATGTGTGTATCACAGATACAGTCATCTCACTTAACTGAAGTCATCTTAAAGTTCACTGTCTAGTCCAAACTAATTGTCTAGCTTTCCCTCTGAGAGGCAGAAGTAACTCAAAAGAGCAGTTCAGCTCCAACACCTGACGTGCTTATCTTCAGGTGGGATATATTGTCCTTTGGAGGTGTCTGCCTGTCTGCAATGAATTCAGAGAAACCAGCTAGTAGGAAAGGTAGTAGGATGCGTTCTGGGCTAGTTAACATCCTGCCTTCTCTTCATGTCAGTTAAGGACTTGCAGCTGGGGCAGAGTGCATGAGCTTTCTAGAATACGTGATCCTTGATGGCTTTTTTAAGCTTTTAAAAAGCATTTAAAATTTTGATTTTGACTATAAAGACCTGAGATTGGCCTAGTCGTGAACATGCTTCTTGATAGAACACAATAAAGTTACAGTGAGATGAACTTCTGAAACTTGCCTGTAAAATAAGAAATGGAGATGTACATTTTTATAAAAAAGAATTCTTAATTTAGGGAAACACTGCAATGTTTTGACTTTTAAGAAACAAATGTTAACAGTGGTTATGCAGATATTATTTTCTTCTGTTCTTTTGTTCTTTTTTCCCCATTTCCTCCGCCCCATATATCTCTAATCTTTGGGCTTTCAGAAACTCTTTGGATCCTAATTCAAAGGAAATGACTTAATCTTTTAGTCCTTGAACCTAAGGAAGATGGAATTTGTCCTCTGTTATTAACCTACCATCACCTCTGAAGTAGCTTCTACATTGTAAATCCTAACTTTCCTTGGTAATAGCCTGCAGGCAGCACTTATGCATTTAATTTACGCTAGTTTGGGTAAATTTATCCATTTACACTGGTTCAGATATGTGGTACTTCAGAAAGAATAAATGCATTTGATGTAGGACTGAAATGAGAGAAAGACTACAAAATAACTTATTTTTAAGCACAAAATAGGTATCAAAGACCACTGTAAGAAGTCATTTGGTCTCATCAGTTAATGCTTCACTTAGGGTCCTACCTGGGCCTCTACGTGGAGGCTAGTTAAGTCCAGGCATTGCCTGCCTGTCATCAATGGTGTGCATTCGCATACTTTGGCCTTTTGGTAGGTTTTTAGCACACTTTGCCCCACTGTGGGCATGTGCCAGTAGAGCATTTAAACTATTTTGCGGTCAGTCTGAGGTGCAAGTTGCAGCCTTGTTGAGGGCAGGTGCTATGGACGTGCGCTGGGGACACATGCTATGAGCAGGCTACCCCATGGCTGTTAAGTATGGCTTACTGCTCTCTTTGGAGCTGCTAGGCGTGCAAATAAGAGTGACTTGGCTACGGTGGCCTAGGCCAACTTTGAATTATATGGACAAAGACTTTGGGGTTTTTTTTTGAATCACCTTTGCTTAGAAGAATTCTGCGTATGGAGGAGCTGGAGTAGAAGGCAGGTGTGGAAGGAGTTAAGTTCTCTCTACTTTTGAAAAAAACCCAAACTTCACGCCAGTTTATTACTGTAGCTTTTGCTTTCGTTGCTGGTATGACTGCAGTATCACTCTAATTTCTTGCAGAGTTGTTTTTTCTTCCTTTCAGTGCAGTTTTCCCTCTCTTAAAAGCCTACCTAGAAATTTCTCTACCCTTTTTGAGCTGCCAAAAGAATTTTTGAATCTCTCCGTTCTGTTTGTCCTCTTCTCCGTCCTCATTTATGTCATCTAACTCCTAAAAAACAGTGACCAGATACAGAAGTGTTTTGCTTGTGGTCACATTGCACTGTTTGAATAATTCCTTCACATTTACATTTGCATTTGTCATCTCTGTGTGCATACAGGAATTTTATTTGCCTGTATAAATTGCCATTAGGTACTCTGGCAGAGGGCTTTCAGCTACCACAGCTCTCATTCAGTCACTATTCTCTTGATCAACACTTCGTGTCTTTTGCACTTTGAAAGTGTATTTCCTTTTCATTATTATTTTCTCCTCTTAGCTTCCTACCGAGATATGTCTGAACTTTGAACTGTTACTACAATTTTACGTAAAAATGGAAATTAGATGTAGAAGTAACTCTGTGTGACTAGGTCTAGTATCTGGTCTATTAAAGTTACTCTTAACAACTTTACTTATGCATTCTGCACAGATGACACATTTTGGTGCATCATGAAGACAATCAGTATGTTTTCAGTGGAGAAAATCGTGATCCAATAGATACCAGAATGTGATGCCATATGTTAACAGGGTTGGGTTTTTGTCAGGTGCTGTGTTCCTGGACTAGACATCAGAGCAGAAGTACAATCTAAAGTAAAATAAAAAATATTTCCATTTATATGCACAAATTTGCAGGAGATGTCACTGATGTAACTAAGAAGGGATGTTCATAAAACCATACGTGTGTTATGAAAATCATTAGATGGTGCCTGTCATATATATCTATATATGAAAGGACTTGTCACACACACAATATATATGCATATATATATATATAAAAGGATTGTCACACACACAGTCTTTCACAATACATCTTCATAAAACAGAAAGGCAGATGATAGTGACCAATAAACCCCTACACAGCTGGACGCAGAAGATTTTACCTCTTGCGGAAGGCAAAAGCCGCATCAGCAGTTGGTACCACCGACACATGACAAGTCTTCATCGTGCCTAGAGGACCTTTAGATAGTGACGGTATTATTGTTTATAGTGCCTACCATTTGCTGCTAATATTTCACTGAAGTATAATCAAACCCTTGTTTTCTAAGATATAGAAATATATTCTATATAGAAATGTATACAGAAATACAACCCATATTCTTACCGGGACTCTGCTCTTATGCAAACCAAATAGTCATCTCAGTAGTAAACTCCATGCACTGACCAAAAATGGGCTGGAGGCTAGATCCTCAATACGCTGTTGATGCTCTCCTGATTATCTTGTTGATGCTTTCTGTGATGTCCACACATTATAGGTGTAACCTGTACTCCTAACGGCCCCTAAACCTCAGCAGTATAGCTGTGAGTTGGTTCACAGTACTTGGGCTGTGGATTGCTGGTTTTTGCTGCCTTGGCTAAAAAAATGGAGATGTAATCAAAGAGAGCAGGACATGAAACATCAACTCTGTTTGGAAATCTAACTCCCATCAAAGTTCCAATTAAGTTTAATAGAAGTAAAAATGCCTGCAATGTGTGTTCTAGACCTAACCTTAGGCTATCTTTATTGACAATGGAGATAAATAGGCACTTCTGGGGTGTTATATATGTGAATTATTTTAGGTGTTTATTTTAGGATAAGATGAATTGCATCCTAGCAGTGCTTACTTCTACCCATTCTGTAGAGTAGGAAGAGACACAACTACCTCATACACAGATCTCAACCATCAGTCCTACACAGTGCCTGCCTGATATTGTGAGCTTATATGGAGAGGCCAGACTGAGACACAAGTTGTGGATTTATCAGCTGGGATATGCAAAGTGCTGAGCTCGTCTCTTATGAATGAACCACAAAAAAATCTGTGTAACGTGTATATCTCCCTATTACATGATACCAACATGCTCAGGTGCCTGTACCAGTGTGCCATTGACACAGAGTGGTGGCCCAAACCATGGCATGCTGCCATGAACAGGGCCACGTAAGAGTTAATTAAGTACAGTGTACTCCTCTCAGGCATTCATTAGACAGTGGTTTATACGTCGGCTTGGTGTAAATGTACTGATGCCCTGTATCTTTATCAACTTAATTGACCATTTACACTATTTATTATTCAGATGGACTGTGAAACTGCAAGGAGTCACCCCTGATGCTCAACAGTGCAAAGGGCCAAGTTGTTATATTATCGGTTTTTTCCTTATTGCTGAAGATTACGTTAAATTTTGCTTTCAATAGAAGCCTAGAACATCTCCAGATATACCTTGTAGTCTAATACTGGACAGATGCCCCTTTCAAGGACTTTCTGTCCTTGCTGATGCCTTGCACGTTCTTTTGAATAAAAGGACTGCCCTGTGAACAGTACGTTTATTCTATTAGTGTCATTATTCTACCTTTAAGTGAGTTTCAGTGTAATGCATACAGGGCTGTTCATAGACTGATAAGTGGATATTAATCCGTTACAGCATACTGTAATAGTAAATTATAAATTCAGCTAACATAAATACCATTATATAAAGCTGCAATTATGCAATTAACATACCCACTCTTTTCACCAACATGCTGAAAGCTCTAAGTGCAGTCTGTTCAGAGTAACATGGCTGTGGACTGTGCACTTTATGTATTATGTGTAAAGAATTGCAGTTTCTCTTTTGAAATGTCCTTTGTGAAGGTCACCTTGCTAAAATGATGGTTCTTATTATTTCCTTTTTATATTATTTTAATAAATCCTCTAAATGGGAATGAAGGCTTAGTAGTAGCTTTTGCCTCAAGGTCCTTGTCTTTTTAAAGACTTTTTTTGCTGTCATAACACGTGGACCAATTCTACTGGAGTCAGTAGGAAACAGGATAGTTCCTGTAGAATCTCTTCAATTTAGATTAAGCTATATTATATGTAAAAAGCATGAGTCCCATCAGCTTTTTCATAAATATAATCCCTCAGAAGTTGGTGCTTTTTGTGAGGGACAGGATCAAGTGCCCACAATTTTGCAAGTTCTTTTAGCTTATGTATAACTGTAACCGCGTTTGCAGCCTCCCAGCTCAAACCGGGTGTCTCTATCCTGTGTGATGGGTATGGTCAGTATATTCCACTGTGCAGGTCCTCTGATCATCTAAATTACAGACGTTATTGGAGTGTGGAGTGGTCCCGTGTCTCCTAAGGAAACTAGAGGACGTGGTAAGATCGTGTACGTCAATATGATCATGACAGGACATTCGTCTCAGGAGTCAGTCTGGGGATGCATATATCCTAGGGCAGATATTAAGTGCTTAAAGCTAGGAATTTGCTGAAGTACATTGTTGATTCAGGACCAATGTGTATGAAGGAAATAAGATTTGGCCTCCAGTGTGTCACTGTTTTCTGAGAGAGTAGACTGTTAGCAGTACAATTCATATTGTCTTTCCTGACCTCTGACTTATTGACATAGCAATAAATGCATGGGGAGCTGTAAAAAGGATACTGCTGGTAGCTAAACTGTTCTATGGCAAATCCACAGGTTTCTACACAGTAATTCTTTCAAAGGATTTCATGGGGCTAACACAAATATTTAGAAGAGCCAGCATTCTGTTCTTCAAGTTTGACGATCTATAACACACTCTTATTTTTTTATCAGGAGCAAGTATTTATTCAAGAAGACACAGACCCTTCCTGCCTTCCTTATTCCGAAAGGACCAGTAAATGCAATTTTTCATTCAAATTCAAAGCCCAGAAAACAAGCAGGCCAAACAGCCCTCATGCCCCTAGGGAGTGTTACTCTCCTAGCTTAAGGTGGGAATTACTTTGTCATCACACTACTATGAATTATATTCTATGAAAGGTATTTGTAGAATGGGCTTGCTTGCAAATGGAGAACACATGTTATTAGTTGTTAGCAGTAGCACAAATATTTTAAGTCTAATTTTCTATTTAACCCTTTTAGTCACCTGTGCCACTCTTTTCCTGGACATTTCTATTTGAATCAGTACAGTGCCCTTGCAGAAGCAGTTTGCTTTTCAAAGGCATGAGTATCACATCTCATATAAAGCATAAGAAATTTCAAATATTAGAGTTGCTTTTAATACAGAGGTACATTTGAAGTTTTGCATTGATTTACATTTCTAGAGACTACTCAGTGTTCTAGATAGGGCACAACATTCAAGAAAGGACGATTAGTCAAATGCAGCAAAATTGATCCACTATGATCTTTCCTGTGCTGAAGGACTTATTGTAATAACTAAAGATTACTGCTCCTTCAGATGCCTGCACGCAGTTTATACGCTCTAAAGAGAATGGAAGTGGGAGGAATGGGCTTCCACCACTGACAGCAAAATAAACAAAACAAAAAAGCAACAGGAAAATCAAATCCATAAAATAACATTTTTCTACAATGAAAATTTTATGAATCAAATTAAGGAACAAATGTGTAAAATACTAGAAAGTCCTTCCAAGCGGATAAAAAAAAATAATTATTTATTTTGCTAGGTTGAATTAGGTAGATACTGGAAAAGAGTATGTAACTTGTAACTGATGCAAAAAACCCTCATGTATTACCCCGCTTTTTACTCAAACCCATAATTTCATTTGCCATATGTCACACGTACAGGTAGTGACAAAATTACTAACTTAAAGGAAATTATTTTTAAAATAGATAGAAAACCAAATAGTTGCTTCAATGGTGGCTAGCAGATTGGCTCCCGTCTCATCATGAATCTTCTATCTATCAAATTGATGCAGCAGAATGGTCGCGGTGCTGGGTTTCTCAAAGCACCCTGCCTTGAGGAACACAATCTTCATGACCTTTGGGAAGGATGGGAGATCATTTCTCTCCTCGTTAACAGTGAAAAAAAGTGCATGTACAACTCCTAGTTGTGATGGTAGTTCTGGACCACATCGGAATTAAGTTTTTGATTTTTTTACGTGGGCTAAGTAACAGCATATTGGAGCACAACAGTTTCCAAGAAATTCAGTCTGCTCTGAATTCAAACAAGCTTGCTGGAGAAAGTGCTAAGCCAATCAGTCTCCTAGACAAAATTCACATTTTTCACTGCACATTTTCAGAAAATATTTAGGTATAATTATATGATCAGTACTGTCCCTGATTTAAATTGCTTAACTGTCCCTTTAAAATGTGTGCAATCGAGAACATATGGATGAAATGCTGTAATTTCACACATTAGGTGATTGAATCTTTGAAGAACATTTCAGTCTCGCAGCCCGCTGCTGGCTGCAGTACTGCGAGTGCGTCTCTGGCGGACTTGGATTGCGCCACCAGCATTTTGCAAATGAAGACATTTTGGTTTCCTGTACTCGATAGGGCAGCATAAGTGAGGTTATCTCTTGTGCGCTTCGGATCTAGCATCAGGAGGAATGCTTTAGCATCAGGAGAAATGATTGACATTGGCATAAATCTTCATGCTGTCATTCCTGGGGAGTGTTAGCTATTGAAACAGCTGTTCCGTTATCCACACGTACTGCAGGAGGTGTGCTACGAGGGTCAGAATTATTCTGGTTTCAGAACATACCTTCTATCCTCTTGGCAACAAGCTTCATAGTCAGGGCATATTTTCTGGCACTTACATGCTTCCATTGACATATTATATAAATTATAAAATGCAGGTATCCTATCCTATCCTATCCTATCCTATCCTATCCTATCCTATCTAAAATATGAGAGAATCATTCACTAGTCTGAGAAATAATTTCAGCTTCTACATTAGTTAACTTTTTTTTTCTGTTACTTAACTAGAAACGTCATCCTTTCTAATTTAAAATTCACGGGGCACTTGGTAAAATTTCACACCATTCCTCTTTTCAAGTCAGTGGCTAATACTTTTGCTTTCTAGTGGTTTTGTTTTTCAACTTCCTGATGCAAACACAAAGTAAGATTCAATAAGTATCATAGGTAAAGTTCCAAACTGCTCCTCAGTTCCTCTATATTTGCACCACTATCCTAACAGAAGATCACTTCAGAGCCATTTAGCAGGGACGAACACCATGCTTTACTGCTGGAAAGTGCTAACTTTATAAGAACTCCCATTGGTTTCACTGGCCCAAACCATAGCTTTTGGCCAAAAGTTGACCTCCCACTACCTTGCAAATCAGGGCAAGGGAAACCAACATTTTAAATGCCAAAATTCTCTGTTCCAAGGAAAAATCCAAGTACAAAAATTCATCTTCAGGAGCTGTTCAGGGTATAATTTCACTTCAAAGGAATAGGATACAGAGCACCCCCATAGTTAGGTGACGGCACTACCAAAGGATAAATGCAAAAAAGAGAGATGTATTCCTCTATTCCCATAAAACTAATCTCAAGCGACCCATCCTCCCGCATTCTTTCTTCCTTGCATTAAGATTTTCTGCAGAAATTTGCACTAAAGCCTTACTCCTTGGTCCCCGCCCCCACCTCCCCCCTCCCCAGCAAGGACAAGTACCATTTCCATAGAACATTGCCATGGGTGAGGGAAAGGAGAGTGAAGAAAGACAAATGGAGGTGTTAATGAACTGGTGAGCAGCACTAAGACGGTTCACATTTGACTCGTTCCTCTTGACAGTGACATCTGAAAACTTACCTTGTTTTTCTGTAATCTCATGAAACAACACACTTCTGTAGCCAAATAACCTTACATCTCCTTTTATAATTAGTGCTATTACATAGAACCTAAGCTTATACAAATGTCCCTAGTGACATGATTAACTTCAGAGATACTAGTCAGCAGGAGTCAGTCACAAAGCATAAACTAATTAATGTTCGAGGACAAGGATAGGACAAGAGAGGTCACCCATCTGATGTGCTTTTGAGGATTGCCAAGTAAAAATGGAAAGGAAGCATAACACATCATCTTCAGGGAGCTATTTCAGCAGTAACTGGAGAATCTGTGATTGCTTTCCTGAGTGCTTCTGTGTTCTTGGTTTTCTCTTCCTTGATCATATATTAAATGTGGCAAAAAAGGGAAAGTACAGTTGGGAGAAGGTAACAGAAATCTTTATGCAGACCATTTCAGCTGACCAAGAAATGTACCCAAGAAAATAAATTTGCAGAAGGCACCAAATTTACAGAAGTACACCAAAATTAGAAATTGTGTCTAATATTCAGGTATTCAGTTATGACAAGGTGTTGCGTAAAAGAAGAATGAATCTGATATTTTTATCTCTTCAGATTTATTTTACTTTTTGCACAGCAGACTGCTTTTCTTCTTAGGCCCAGATGCTTCATCCTAATTCTATTACTGTAAGCATTTAAAGTCGCTCTTATATGCTGACCTCTGTGAGAATTAAAGTAAAACATCTGGAGAATACCTTCTTGAATAAATATAGATGATTAATGTATGCTTAAGTGCCCTGATGAAATGGGGGCTGTGTTGGCAATGTTCTTCTTTCATACCCAAGGATGGGAAGTTTGGAAATACAAAATAATGAAACTATGCTAATTTTTTACTAACGGAAGACCCTGCGTAGTTTGGTTGGTTTCACCTCTGCATCTGCCAAAGAGCTTTTTTTGATTTTTTTTTTTTTTTTTAATTCTCCATTTTAATATACTACAGCCACCTCTGATTCACTGTGGTGGACTAATCTTGCTGCTCGTGTCTGGGTAGGAACCTGGGAGACACAGGTGCAAAAGCCCAGCAGCAGCAGGCCAGGAACAAGTCATTTACTCTTGCACCCAGCCAGCAGTGAAAGCAGGGCAGGGGAAGCAAATGGAGCCAACGTGGTCAGCGGGGAGAACGAGAGATGTTCAGGGGCTGGGAAAAGAGTTGGGAAACAACAGCTGGTCCATGGAAGGACACTGGTGAGACAAAGGTACAAAAATTGTGCAAGCAAGTTCTGGAGGCTCTCAAAGGATCCACAGGCAGACTGTGAACAGGGCTGCTTTGAGACATATACAGGCTGTAAGTCTGGCAAGCCATTAAGCTGGAATAAGCTAGATGGGGAGGGTAGAAAGGTGGAATTAATTCCTTCTGTGCCAGCTACGTTCAAATAGGACGTCCATGTGAGAGCTGATGTCACCGGAGCAATGAACTGGGGTTGAGGGCAGCAGACAGGTGAGACAATATAAGTGCAAAGAGATGTTGGAAGGGGTGAGGGTAGCAGAGATCCAGTATCATGGAGATGGAAAGCGAATGATGCCAGGAGAGGCACAGGGGACCTGTGACCCAGAGGCTGTGCTCCCAGGAGCTGGGGCAGATGTATGGCCAAGCGTCTGTATTTGTTGCTGTAACTCTCAGAATAACCCAGACTAAAGAGGTAGTCCATGAAGAAGATAAATAATGTTAGCTATTCCTCCACTAATTTATATGACAGATGTTGGTTGGTAAACTTAAAAACTACATCACTTTTTGGTCCATATCATTATCAATATTTCAGAGAAAGATATTTTTTTTTCATGAGAAGTAAGAAGAATCTTTCCTTTCACACAACAACAAATAAGGACCAATATAGAACACCCAAATTACCCGATGAAGATGTAGGAAGCTCTGCAAAGACATATTTGAGTTTGTCCAAGCCATCTTAATTTGATCTCAGTGTGCATATATAAGTGCAAACAGTAGTTTTTTCCAGAGTCACAATTTATACAGAAAAGCATCAACTATTTTACTTCTCCTTTTATGTCTCCTTCCTGAGTTGTTCTGTGGAAGAACAAGAATTCTTTCAAGTGTGGTTTTGGTGTTCAGTCTACATCTCTCTTTCCTCTGTAGTCTCCCTTCTTCAAGAAAAGAACTATAGGCAGGCTGAAATCTTGACACAGAGATTTTGCCTGAAGCAAATGTGACCTTATAGTTCAACAGCTCCATTGGCTTCTGTATTTCCAGAAATAAATAATGGGCAGGATGTTTATACAAGAATTGTGCACGTTAAATGGAATTGTTCTACCTTTTCCTTAGGCTTTTGACTAACAAAAAACCTAATAAATGCACATTTGGTAAAAGACAGGCAATGAATTTGAAAGATGCTCCAAACATGAACTCCTTAGTGAAGTTCTACTTGAGGTGCAAAAGTTGGTCTTTTTGGCAGTGTCTAAAAAGAAAACAAATTCATATTGGATAAAGTTGTTGAAAGGTCAGTGGGCTGCAAAGATTTTTTGACAGTCATGCAGACATTTCTGTTTATTGCATTAGAAGTGACATTGGATAACATTCTGGTATAGGAAAAAAACATGCCCCTTTCAGCCTTAAAGTACCAGTGCAGAACAGTCTGGGAATTACGTGGAGCTATAGCGTTTTCATCCTCACCCTACTTCCCCAGTCAGTACTCACCTGCTTTTATTCTCAAGGCGTACAAAGAGGCAAAAAAGTAGATGCTATGCTAGTGTGATCTTGTGTGTATAATTTATTGGGCAAAATTACCTCCCTTTGTGCAAGAAGGACTGTCGCTAATATTTATTCCAATAAATGTACCGATGGGTGAGTCTTCTGTCTTCCACATCTTCTCAAAATATTGTCTTGTGCATTGCCTCATTACTTGAAGCCCAAAGCTCCCTACGTCAGTGCAGGCTGCTAGAAGACACATTCCCTGGGTCAGATCGTTAGAGAAGCTTTAATCCTTTAGAACAATTTTTCAATACTGTTTACACCAGGGACTTCCTTGTACAAATCCTCTTTACACAAGACAAGAATAACACAGGAAGAAACTATTTGTCTCTGATCTCTGCAAAGAAGGAGAGCAAGCCTAAGTCCTCAGGGGGCTTTCTATCACTTAAACTAACCAGGAGGGGATTAATCAAATATATCTTTGCTGCATGATGTACAGCCAGCTTCAAAGCTGCAATCACATTGATCAGTGTACAACAGAACAACACTCATGGCATCTTATGTTTTAAGTTGAGGTAGCACGGAGCCTGAAATGCCCAGTTTGTTTCATCACTCCTTCCTTCCCATCAAAACAACAGCAGGGTACCGTGATGTCCTGGAATCCAAAGTGCACTGGTCAGGAGTTTGCGTAGGAACTCAGCCCTGCACTGTAATGAAGACCGAGCACTGGAACCTCCATGGTGATTTTATGTACTATTTCCTTGCAAGCAAATCTAACCTCCTTTTACGTGGCCTTTTAAAAATTGTCTTGTATGCAAACAGGTTTCCTCCATTCATGGGAGGTTGATTATTCCTGCATAACTCTATTTTTACCATTGTATAAATAGTGTTATTTCCATCCTATCACAACAGCACACAGGTGAAATACTGTAGTGGTGAAGTAACTCTTTGCCGTCAATGAGAAAAACTAGTAACCTCTCAGTTACAAATCCTGAATGAAGAATTGCCCTGGATACTTTTTACATAGAGTAATAGATATAAAGCTCATTAAGAAAGTGGAAGAAAAAATTCTGAGTGAAAAACATTTTTTTTTCACAAATCTCAATTTAAAAAAATGTATTTTACTAAAATAATTTTTAGTTTTCTATTTTTGCTGAAAGTGAATAACTTTCATTACATTTGAAGAAAATATGCGTATTGCAAAAAAGTTTCTCTCATGAAACACTCATCCACTTTCATCAGTTAACTTTACATAAACCCCAGCTTTTTCCACAACTGGTTATAAATTTTTCAATAATGAGTCTTGTCACTAAAACTTTCAGAATAAAAAAGGTTTTTTGAAATGTAGTATCTTCTCGGCAACATGTATAGATTTTCTTGGCATCAGGGAAGGATTTTTGGGGAGACAAAAAGGGTGACCTTCATAACAGGAGAACAATATGCTGGTAACTATGAGATTCCAGTGGGTCTTATGGGTGGATCAAATCTCTTGATTTCCATAATTAAGAAAAGTGGCTTTTCCATAATTAAGAAAAGTGGCTTTTCCATATGTGTTTTGCAGCCTAGCCAAGACCCTTTATCATCAGCCCATAGATAGCTAATTTCCACCTTTCTAATGCAGTGAATATTTAATTATTTATACAAAGAGAAACAGATGAAAGAAGAGTTCATATCCCTACTAAGTGACCTAGTTAGCTAGGCCGTTGGCTCTATTTCCATCGCTATTTGCCTCATGCTTTTTTTTTTTCCTCATTGAAAAACTTTAAAAATATTTTGGTTCTAAGCCAATATTGTACGAAACCAAATGTCAAAACCAGAAAATGTTTCAGTTGAGTGGAGTTGTTTCTCTATAGATAATGAAGCTATTTCTGAACTCTCGGAAGAATGAAATGTGAAGCTGAGAACAGCATCACAGACTTTTTGTATGCTTTTGCTAAAAACTATACCATTTGTCTTTTTTTTGGAGATATATCCACTTCCTCTGCTGCTGGTCTTATAGGATGGCCGAACAAACCTCAATAGAGTAACAGCTCCAGCTCAGGTTGCCGTTTCCTTTGAGAGGCAATTGCTCACTTCTGCCCCAAAGGATATTTATTGCTCAGGCAGCTGGGAAGACACAAAGAGGAAGATCATAAGAAGGGAAAAGACAGTGCTTGTTATTTAGGCTCATTAGCTGCTACGTTTGCTCCTCTTTCTAACAAATCTGCCATTTCTCAGTAGGCCACAGCCAGTTTTGTTTAGTCCACAGACGTTCACAACCCCTCTTCTTTACGTCCTCTCTCTTGCGACCCCTCACTTCGTGGGAAACTCCCCCTTTACCATGTTTTTGCCTGTGATAATTGGAAGAAAATTACCTGTTGTGAAGAAAGGATGACTGAAATTTTTTTGCACTTTAAGAACATCTTCATGAAGTGGAGCCGGTCTCTGCAGTCTCCCTGATTTTTGTAGCTGCTGAGCCAAACACTGGAAGGGGAATAAAATCAACTGAGCTACATCCTGAATAGAAAAAAGGAGTTGTTCAAGGCCCCAGTGGAGTTAAACCCCTTGGGAAACGTGGAGGACAACTCCATGAAGGAGGAAGCTTAAAAGGAACTAGAAGCAATGGACAGCAGCAAAAAGGAAGACAGAAGGCAGCCTTATTTCTGACAGTAGGTGGTTTTGAACTACTTGCTCGTTTAATGGTTTTCAGTAGCTCAAGCAGAGAGGCTAACTCTGAAAGTGCAGTACAAAATTCAAGGAGTACACTTCACATAAAAATGAAGCATTTGAACAATTTTTGGACAGACTCAGAAAAAAAAAAGTTTGCAAGGATTTGTGGAGGAATTTGTACAATTTTAAGTTGTACAAGGATATTTTTCAGTTTTGGAGTTAACCGAGTCCTTAATATCTGACTAAATTATGAGACCATCTAGGGCAAAGCACTCCGAAAGAGGCTGCTAAGAGATTCAGAATGCAAAGTAATTTTTTCCAGGTCAAAGAAAGCTGAAGACCCTGAGCTGTGGTAAGTGTTTGCACACGTTAGAGGTATGAAAGATCTGAAGTGCTGCAGGGATGGATACCTGAGGCATGAAGACATGTGGAGCAGTTCACAATTAAGAACGCAACGGTGGTTCAGAGGGGATGGAAAATTGCAAAAAATACTTACGTGAATTATGTCGGTATGTAAGAGTTTGTAAGTGCCAACAGGGGAAGCACAGCTCAGGCAAAAAAGATAATGGTAACATTTTTAGTTCAGAGGAACTCTTCCTAGGAAAAATCAACAGTGCCACAAAGTGAGATAAACATACTGTAAATTTGAAATCATACGGAAAATGTATAGATTTAAATTCAGACAATGCAATGAGAGAAACAAATTAGTAATCAGCACCTGAAAGTAAACGGATGGAGTTCAGTGCTTAGTAGTGAATCAGACTCTTCTTTATTTTGTCTAATTTTAGACAAATAATCAGAGTGTCTAAATAGGCAGTACCGATGCCTTCTCTCTGCAAAGGTCTTTCCCAGTCTGTTGTCAGTGGAGAGAGAAAACCGCCTGCAGAGAATCATGTAAGTCTATGACCTCCCCCTCTGTCTCGCTCCCTCTGACTGTGAAGGGAACCCTAGGTGACCAGGGGCTCAACACAGGTCTTTCTTCTAAGTATTGGAAGTGGAATCACATGGAATAAATCTGAGTTCAAAGAAATATGCAAAGAATAGGCTGGAAAAGATATGTTTACTTTCTACTTTGCTACTAAGTAAAGAAAATCCAATGTAGGTGAGAAACAGACAGGGCTCAATCAGATGGTGAACTGAATGGAAGAGCACAGATCCAAAATCATTAAAGATGACTAGAAGATGCCTTCTGGTTATAGGAAAACTGTCAACAGAGTTTCAGAAGCCATCCATCTTTCAAAATTTTAATCCTTAAGTCAAAGTCAATGGACGTATTTTTCTGAAAATTGTAATACAAGTAGAAAAACTGGAATGAAAAAAAGCATTGGTCATTGCAGAAAAAAAAGCGTAACGTCACTTCTTAAGCAGAGCTGAAGAGTTAAAACATGCAAAATGGGAATGCAAGGTATTTCTCCAAGGACAGAAATTTTTTGAGTGATGGTTGATGCCAAATTGTTTTTCTATGCTTCTTGTATCTGCTGCCTTCCAAGATTAGCTGAGGCTGTACGCTGGTCAGAGAAACATTAAAGTATTTCTGTGACTTCAAGACTATCTAAAACAGACTACAGACCACTAATTTAACTGCCAGAAGTGAGTCCCTGTGCCTCCCACAAACACACAGGGATCACTTCTAAGCTGATTATAAATATTTTCTTAATTGAAGTCAAAACAGATTTTTTTCTTTTAAAATGCAGACACTCTGTATCATTTGTCTAAAGCACGCTGCAGTCAGTTCTAGGGCCGAAGTATGTACTTGCCCTGTCAAGAAAGGGAAGTGTTCATCTTTCTCAGGTGAAAAGTGAACTGAGACTGCTGAGGACAACATCTTACACTGAGAATAGATCTATTAACACAGTATTGCTGGGACAAGACATTTTAAGGCCATGTTTTCACTCTGAAGTGTATCTCCATATTATGTAGGACTTTTTTAAAAGATGTCAAAAAAGTTGTTCCAAAGGGGTTAACATCAAAAGTACACACATGATATAAGGATTGCAAAATGTAAGGAAAGCACCAGAAATGTTTTATACTGATTGCAAGTGAATAGCAACATTGAAGATAACATTAAACCTTGTTGTTTGGCAAAGCACATTGGTCAAATTAAACAAAAATGTAAGGGTAGAAGAACAGAAAAAAAATGGTCTCAGGACAAAACAAGGAGAACTGCTTACATTGCACAAGAGCAAATGCACAAACGAGCAGGCCCTTGCCTGTTACTCTCACTTTGCCAGGACTGTCTTCCTGGAGATTAAACTGCTGTGTTCAGGCATATCAATATTCTTCAACACACATGATAATCTGGCATAGTAATGCCAGTGGGATGAGAAACATGAGTCTAAGCAGTTTGCAAGGAAATTATGGGTTTAGACATTTCACCACTTGTCTTTGTTGTCCAGAACCCTAGAGGCCGGTACCGTTGTTTCAACAGTGTTGAAATAACTTTAACTTTTTGTTAAAAAGCTGTTAGGTCACGGTCTGATCTGTCATTCTACAAAACAGCAGGAGGGAAGTATGGGTGGTTCCCTGCTGAGTTTTCTGCACATCAGAAAAACAACAAAAGTCTCCAGTATTAGAAACTCATGATAGAAATTGGTGGAGTAAATGGGATTGCTATGTATTAATAATAAGAAGGGAAAAAATCAGAAACTGAATAAAGGAGAAGAAGGAAAGAGCATTCCCTTTTGCTTCCACCCAGGAGCCCTGTCCTGGTGTTCCCAAGGAACCCTTCCCTTCTTTCAAGCATCTTCCCAGATCCTAAAACTCCCAGGAAATAGTGAATCTCAAAAGAATACATTCCCTCAAATTGACCTGTTTGTTTCTTTGTTTGTTGTAATGGTTGAAATACCAGTAAAACCTCTGGTAGGAATTATTTTGATATAATTTTCAGGTTTTAGAGACTGTGTCATCCAGACTGCACAGAGGGCCAATTGCTATAGGGAACGTAAAGAACAGGAAGTAGCTTCATTGTCTTCTCAAGGCACTTACCATGATTTTCACTAAATTTTGCCAGAAAGGTTGTCAACTGTTTTATACTGGAAAGTAACTGATTTTTCAAAACATATGACTACACAGTCTAATCTAGTAGGAAAAAAGCTTAAGTTATGCATACAATTATTATCCATTTTAAGTAAAGATTCCTGGCTGTCAAAAGTTACAGATGGAAAAAAACAGTCTTTGTCCTACTTGGCCAGTTCTCCTAATAATGACGTGTGCCTTATATACCCTATAGATATATAGAGAGAGTACTTTAGAATAAGCTTTTTCATACCCTTAACTTCAGCTGATTAAATACAAATTCTGTCATAAAATATGTTAATAAATAAACTATATGTCCCTGTGTGTTGTATTCAGTTTTTGAATTAAAAGGCTATGAAAGCATAATAAATCCTATCCATGTGGTTTGAAAAACCAAATTTGGGAAAACTGCACCCCAAGACTGGAGAGTTATCCTTCAAAAACATCCCTGGAAGTCGAGTATGGCCCTCAGGCTGCGAGCGGTTAATGGCTGCAGACTGGAGTGCAATCCGCAGTTTACAAGCTGGATGTGAATTTGAGCTCCTGAGCTCGTAACTATAAAACTAACTACCCTGCTAACAACCCACAGAGACCAGATGGACCTGTAATTAATTGGAAACGTATGTATTCATGCACTTCCAAGGTATGATTGCCTCAACACATTTATGTATGTGTGCATGTACCTATCTAAATGTATACAAACAGTAAAGACTTTTATTAAAAGGTGGGGTAATTTCTGAAGTTCCATGGAACTTTTATAAAAAAGCATCTCTTTCATAATGTATTTCTTGTTCCCTCCTTGGGAGACCATGTGGAGTATTAATTAGACAAAATAAGTGATACACAAGGAATGTGGTGTTTGTTTCACCTGCTTCTGGGGTGAATTTGCACAGCTCTCAGCGAGATGTGTGTTTGCGGGAGCCGCTGATAAGCGTGGGGGTACAGCAATGGCTTTCAGCGCAGCTAGGCCTGGGTGAGGGCATCTGCTCAAAAGTAGTGTGAGGGAGCAACATGGATGTATGGCCTCAACCCTACTCCTAGGAAAAGAAGAGAATTAAAACACTCGTAAGTTACAGAAACCACCTCCAGGCAGCCATGCTGCTGCTTCATGGGCCGTGTTCTTTGTACACAGCTGCTGAATTCAGACAGGTGATCCCCAAAGTGGTCAGTTCTAGGGAATTATAGGGGGTGAATCACTCCCTGGAGTTGTCCATTTTTATAGACTGACTAAAGGGAAAATTTGGGGAGACTATTCTCCTGATTTAGGGCCTTTTGGTAGGTGATATTGGGGGAGATGAATATGGGCTCAAATTAATTTAGTAAGATGGAGAACTCATCCAGCTCTCACCTATGCGGCGCTGCAATTTGCTCACTAGCTGAATTTTAAGAAATACACTTGCCATTTTTTCTCCTTATGCAAACTAGTGTTTTCACTGAAGTGAAAGAGATCATTTATAATACAATTTTCTATTGGTTCTAGTGATTTTTGCAATGAAGGATTATAGAAAGCTGAGTTTGTATATTGTCATACCCATTGCAATGGATGCTAAGTGCTATCTGGCACCTAAGACTACATTTAGTCTACAGTCTAAGTTGGAAAAGTTTTGTATTGGGAAAAGGAAAATAAAAAGGAAGACGATAGGGGACTACCTTGTTTTCCCCCTCCCTTTAGCTGGTCGCAGCATGTCTTGGCAAAGCTATATACTGGGCCTTGGTAGAAAGAGAAATTCTACATATCATTCCGAATGGAACGGTGCTATAAAGACTGATTGGAGTGATAAGAATAAAAACTTTCATCTTAATGCTGCATACCAGCATGAGTATATTTACTGTGTCTTTGTTGCTCTAGACAAGCAAGCTCATGTCTGTACCACTCGAGTGTAGAGCTTTATGCAGTAGGCTACCCATACCCATATTACTTGTACAGTGCAACCTCCTGAGAAAAACTGTCTTCTGACTCTTTTTGCTAAGGAAAGAACTCAGTTTGCAACATATATGCAGTGCAGATGACTCGGAGATACGTGTCATGGAGTGAAAGAGGTGCCGAACCCATCTGACAGTATAAATGCACACGATGAAATCAGCGAGATTTTGTTACATTTCTTTTTCCAAATATAAACTTCACAGATTTTCATTTCCAGAAATGTTCATTTTTTTCGTAGCTGCAGTAGCGGCAGTATGAATCTGTGCATTCATTACCTACATACAGCAGCTTGACTTTTTTACAGTGACTCATTGAAGCCTGAGGTCACTGAGTAGGAAGGTTTCAAAGACCTGCTAAGGAAGCACAGTCCCTGTCAGGAATTTTTGATATAGATTATCTCTACCTTGTGCAGCTGAGCTACTGACAAAGTGATTTCACAGGAGATCTTTATATATATTTAAAAGGTGATTCACTCAGCCTTGGAGACAACAGACATTGAAGGCAGTCGACTGCAACACTGGAAAAATCACTCTATGGTACTAAATACTTTTTTTTGTAACTGACTGAATCATTATTTTGTATGAGCACTGTAGTTCCTTTGTGTCATATAAGCACTCATTATCCTATACTTTTTAAGGTTAAAAATCTCTACTGGATGACACAGGGAAACTTGGGCAGCCAGGATAACAATTAATGGACCTCAAAAGGTTTTGTGGTTCCATCTGGATAAATGTAGATGGATTTGAAGATGATTCAGTTAAAATGTCTCTCTCTCTTCCCCCCCTCCCCTTCCCCCCCCCCCTCTTTTTTATTCTTTTTTCTTTTTTTTTCTTTAAGGCAAAATGCTTTGATTTCAAAACCAGGCTACAGATCTAACAATCTCAGATTTTCATTTACTGTGTTGCCAACTTTTTTAACTTCAGTCTAGTTTAGTAGATCACTGGTACAACCCACATCTCTTGATAAGTTTTATTTCTGTTTCATATCCAGATAGGTTCATTTTTCCCTAGCTATAATAGACGCAGTGTGAATCATTACCTTCCTACAACCAACCTGACTTTGGAAGGCTTATACTTTTGGTTCAGATCTGACTTGAAATCAATAAATGCTCCCAACTCTCTCTCTTTTTTTTTTTTTAAAGGATGTTAATGACTTAGAGATAGAGTTGTTGAGGAATTCACTGATGTAATGTCTTCACTGAAGAATGTTAATTTGTGATATAGGAAATATTACATGGTGAAGTTTTGATATCATTGAAGATCTGGGTGTCATTAGGCATTGCTCTGGCTGAACTCTACTTGTGGGTATCCATTTGTAATGTTTGTTTTTTGCAAAATTGTATAACTCATTTTTAGCAATCTTCCTGATAGATGGCTAAGGGGTAGCTCTGAAGTTATTAGACTCAGGTCTTCTGCAGTTCACCTGAAAAAATATCAGGGCTTTGGGCTACCAATTCCCTGTCATGGGCAGGAAATCTGGACATAGCCATGGGCATAGTCACTTTGAAATTTCCATGCTTGGATTTTGGCTGCTTTCTCTGAACCTCTAGGTCTGGGACAGCCTGTGATCTGCCAGATTTTCTTTTTCATTACGAATTTAGGCAGAAGTGAAGAGCTGTTTCTCCAAATAGAAGTGAAACTAAATGCCTACTTTGCAAAAACATTGGAAAATGTGTTGATGTGTTGACCCTTTCTTCATACCAGTTATTTAAAGAAATAATATAAACCTTACCTGCATGCTAAAAACCTACCACTTCAGCTAACCTAATGATGAAAAAGCAATACAAATCACCTCTAAATGGTTATCGCTAGATTTACTATGAAAGCGCTTTTTGTAGTACAGCTATTTTTGTCTAGGAAGGGGGATATTCTATAGTAGTATAAGATGCTTTTATACTCAGCATGAAAAGTTCATGGGAAGCAATTTCCCATGGTAGGAGTTATACTGCCATAACTGTTTAAAGTCCTTTTTTTTCAGAAAGCTTTCCAAGCTCCCTTTGGCAAGCTAAATCATGTTCTTCCAAGCAGATGTTGCTATTTGTTAAGACTTGTTTCATTTCTATATAAAACTGACCGCTAACAGTTGGATGGTACAATGCTAACTTGGTCTATTTGTCATAGTATATAAATATATGCATAGTCTATACAGGAAAAATCAGTAAAGGCAGAAGGCACTGCAACAGGAGCAGCGTGGTTAGAGATCAAAGTGTGAATAATGTGATAAAAGGTGCTTATTTCACCTACGGCTGTACAGAGTTTTTCCGCCTTCGATCTTGGTTTCCCCGTTCTCGCTAAAGCAACACCATGCAGCAGTGTCATTACAAGGTAGTGCAGGGGACTCGGCATAGTGGTGTGTCTAAGAACCCTGTTTCCAGTCCTGACATGAGCCAACACAAGGCTAAAAGTGCCATGCTTAAAGAAAGAAATCTGTTGATGAGGTATATGTCCAAGACTCTTAAATTCTATAGGAATGATCCCAAACAGCTCTGTTAGCTGAGTGGCCATTAGTTGGATTACTGTTTCTGACATTACCTATGAACCGTTGCCAGAACAATGTAAGATTCATAAATGATTAATTTGCGTGTGAATTTTTTGTTTCCTCTGGGCAAGTGCTTTGATCTTTGTGGTTTATATCTCCTGCCTCTGGAGAGAAGGCCAACACCAGAGGACATGGTTAAGTAAAAATAACCACCAAGTCATGAGAACTCTCAGTCTTTCTGGTGAAGTTAAGGAACAGAGGAGTTCTTACAAGCCTTACACATCTTTGTTCAGTGTCTGTCTGAATAACCTCTCCAGTCTTCTTGGTTTATGTGGGTTATAGTAGGATGTAAACAATGTTAAAATAGATTTTTTAATAATAAATTAGAATGCCATTTGCACACATGGCATACAGAATTTGTTGCCACTTTTTTCCTACTGAAGGTAAGTATTGGCTGTCTTCTGTCATTGCCAAGGAGCATATTTCCTACTGGCCGTGGTTTTAGTCCTAGGGTCCACATAGAGCCTTTTCATTTAAGGGTGAAATAATCTGCAGTTCGGCATTACTATGCTTGATGTATTTGCAGAGCTAAGCCATCTCCACACCCTGGTAAAGCAAACCTTTCCTCAACCTGTCTGAGGACTGTCTGTGGTGGGTTCCTCAGAGGCAGCTTCACTCTCAGAGTTCAGAGGCTTAAAACACTCTAACTTGCTGAAGTGGCTCAAAAATGAAAGAAAGAGTTCAATTTTTGGAGAGCTCACCTAACCTATTGAGGTGGTTCACACATGACTGCCACCAGGTGCCTGGCCATCTCTTTGCCCAAAGCTGCAGCCCCCAAAACAGGGACAGCAAAATAAATTTGTGTCTCTGCAGAAACCAGAACTCACAGTCTGTAGCAACAGGAGAAATCCATTTTCTTCAACAGTTGGATCTAATACACTAGAAGATGAGCCGAAGCAGATGAGCTACAGGAACAAAATTTTTCTGCTGCTTTCCAAAAAGTGCCACAACCTTTGACAGAGGGGGAGACCTGGGTCTGGAAAGGCCCTCATGACAAAGTGATCCAGAAATTGAATGATGGCATCCTCAGAGCTGTTTGTTATTTTTTTTATCTACCTAATGTGATAAAAGAACCCCCCCTTGCAAAAGTAAAAAACTGAAACCCTTTTTGCAGAGCTCCAAGAAGATCATGATGCTGAGGACAATGCAAGCAAGTAGATTTTCCTTGTATTATTTTAAACATAATATATAAGTTTGTATTAAATAAGCTCTCCATCATATCAATCCACTGACTATATAGGTGGAGAAGGAAGTTACCCATGTACTTGAGGATCATTTAGTCCCAGTCACATATGTGCATATTATGAATGAACAGGAATACAGTTGAAGGTTCAAGAGGATATCTAGATTATCTTACTTCTGATTTGAACAACAGAGAACTCACCTACACCTCACATCCCAACCCCAAAATAAAATTAATGAGTTTACCTTTTTTCCCCTCTTTTTCACCACTAAAATTAAAAACAGAGTGTGACTTGGAGGGCAGGAACTATATAGATTGTAATTCATTTGACTTGAAGACTGTCTTTGCATCGTGTGCCTGTCTATGTTCAGTGTACTAAAATCCTGCCATGGGCAGGGACACCTTCCACTAGACCAGGTTGCTCAAAGCCCCATCCAGCCTGGCCTTGAACACTTACAGGGATGGGGCAGCCACAGCTTCTCTGGGCAACCTGTTCCAGTGCCTCACCACCCTCACAATGAAACATTTCTTCCTAATATCCAATCTAAATCTACATCTACATCTACCCTCTTTCAGTTTAAAGCCATTACCCCTTGTCCTATCACTACATGCCCTTGGGAAAAGTCCCTCTTCAGCTTTCTTATAGGCCCCCTTCAGGCACTGGAAGGCTGCTACAAGGTCTCCCCGGAGTCTCCTCTTCTCCAGGCTGAACAACCGCAACTCTCTCAGTCTGTCCTAGTAGAAGAGGAGCTCTAACCCTCTTCATAGCCCTCCTCTGGACTGATTCCAACAGGTCCATGTCCTTCTTATGTTGGGGGCTCCAGAGCTGCACACAGTACTCTGGGTGGGGACTCTCAAGAGCGGAGTAGTAGTTAATCTTCACAATTAAATCTTGAGCTTTTTGGTTTCATGTCATTTGTGACAATTTAGACTTTCTTTCTTTCTTTCTTTCTTTCTTTCTTTTTTTTTTTTTTCTGGGGGGGATGAATAATGACACAACAGAGAACTAGATTCATTACTGTTCTAACAGTAATGAACAATAAGTTTGAAGGTTTATGGCAATTGCAGTTGAAATGAAAAGGAATATGGCTCGAGCTTTTCTGAAAAGATCCTTTTAGGGTTGTATTAGGGTTACATTAATCCTGGTGTAATGTCCTGGGTAAAATGCTACTGGGAAGAACTACATCCTATCCTGACCCTCCTACCAAAACAGCTGTTCTTGCCTTCTTTGAGAAGATTCATGCTTCCTGACAGGTCGAGACATGCTACTTCTTGTAGGGATGCATCTTTCTGTCTCTAAAGTCCTACCAAGGTGATCTTTGGGGAATGCTCTCCCTCCTTTGTGGAGTTTGAGGTACAAAGAAGTTACTTGCTATTTCTTCAGTAGCTATTTGGGGTTGGCTTTAAGAAACTTTTGTGGTACCCAGAAGGAAGTCAAATGGCAGAATGTGTCCCAAAAGAGAGTTTTTCAAATTTTTATTTTATTACTAATTCTTACCTTGAGTTCCTCTGAACTTTTTCATACTGGAGTGCTCTCACATTTCTATTGACCTATTTTTGGTTTATGAATTACTTGCAAATCCCTTTGAAATTAATTATTTATCTTCAAGGACCTTAGGTTTGTCTGTTACCTGATATTTTCCTTCAACTGGTATATTTTCACAAAAATAATGCTTCATTTGCAATGACAGAAGCAGAGTTTTTCAGAATTCACTGCATTGCCATGGGAACGAATGAGTTCCTTCCGAATCATCATGGCCAAACTAACTCAGATGAAATAGGAACAAGCCCTAACCTTTGCCCATTCTTCAAACATACGTCAAAACTGATTTGTTCTGAATGTTCAAAAAATTGAGAAGGTCCCTGGGATACATACGTGGATTTCAAAAGTTATTTATATTATTAGAAACGGAAAGAGGCATCTGGTGATTTATCTGTACTTTTTCACACTTAAATACTTAAAAAATATGTGGCTTCCAGGCTGCAAAGAATAATTAAGAGCTTACCGAAAAAATTGGGAAGGAAGGATATTATTTTTGAAAAATTTTTCAAATTTCATTTTATATTTCTTTCCTTTTAGGATTTTCCAATACATTTTTATGTTGATAATAAAAATCTTAATTGTGATCACTTTCATAAAAAATGCCTTTTTCCTTATTAACAGTAGATCCAATTGAATCTGTAATGTGTGGAACGTTTTTGTGCCCATTTTTACCCTTTAAATTTTGGCAATAGATAGAAAAATCTTGAAAAGTTATTGTGGAAGACATTATAAAGAAAAAAAAGTAAGGAAATAGACAAGAAGTAATTTCTTTTATATATTTTATAAATAAAAGATAAGAAATTAAAATAAAAATGCTCAGATTCTTAAAAATCAAAATCAAAATTAGAAGACAATTTTTTTTTCCTTTATTTTTCCTGACATTGTCTTTAAATGTAAAAAAAGTTAAACTGTGTTTTGCAATCAAAAATGTTATATTATGACCAAACATATTTTTCAGTAGGAAGATTTTGGCATGCCTTCCTTCTGACTGATTCTTTTCCTAATTTTACTGAGTTTTGAGGTTCCATCCAGCAGCCTTGAAATGATTCATTCTTCATCACTCAGTAAAGTGAGTCTATAATCAAACCTACAATAAATTATGATATAATTTTTTGTATTTACTAATATGGAGCTTGAAAGTGTTCACTTCACACAGCTAATAGAAAATCTGAAGACTTTTAGCCTGTGCAATTAGTTTTGGGGACTTGAAGAAGCCTGGTTCCGCAATTAGAGCATGGGCCTTGGATGAAGAACAGCTAGGTTCTGCCTCCATGCAGTTGTTGACTCACAGTGGTAGAAATTCAGTCTAGTTGTGATTTAAGAGCGTTTGAATCTTTGTGTTGGCACTATAATTAATTTTGCCTTTAAGTAAAATGTTAGAAAAATAACCTAAATGTTTCTGTCCCCCATTTTACCAATGCACCTTCATTGAAATAAAAAGTAAAATTCATTAGAATTAACACACAATTGCAAGGGATTGGAAGCTCATATAATTAAAAAAAGGTTTAGAATCAGAAATATTTCTTTAGTAAGGGTAGTTTTAACAAATTCTTTAATAACTTCTCAGTAAAAGTTATTAAAGAACACTCTGCTGTATAAGGTTATTCTGTCTCCTATGACAGATATATCAACTAAGTTAGAAGGCAGTAGGAAATATTGAGCATAGGTGTGGTTTGGAAAAATGCTGTCAGTGCTCACAATTTGCACATCAGTCTAATGCTTAGAGACTAGTCAAAGGTCGGAGACCTGGGGTTAGTGATTTGCTCAGATTATAGATCTTCAGGCTTCTGTTGAAGGAATACATGACTAAAGGAATGGGGGAATAGGTGAGAGGTAAGTTCAATATCCTTGGCTGGGAATACCCTGAGTTTGATTCTTAAATCCCAATGTTTTTCACTTTGGAGAATGTATTTTATTACAAAATGCATGCAGCATAGTGTGGAAACAAGGAATTCTCACTTACAGTGTAAGGCACAAGTGAAATTATACAGAGGCTGGGCTCTATTTCTTGAGCCCATAGCTGCCTTTTGTGAGAAGTACAAACCTACACGGGTTTGTTAGACATGTGCAGAAGATTCAATCCCCGATGGGAATTTAACAGGCCAGTGTCTGGCTTCTGAGATCCAGGGTCATGTACAAGGTGAAAATTCACCTAGTCCAGGACATATCTGGACATGCACGGAGGGACAATGATTGATGCAGAAGGAATTTTGTGATCAAAGAAGGAGAGATCCAGTGAATTTAGGTGGCAGACAAGGTTCATCCATCCTTCCTTCCCTCCTTCCACCATCCCTTGACCATCTTAATGGCCTTTGTTCAACTCTCTCTAGTATGTTCCTGCCTCTCTCCCAGCAGTGGACACATTACTCCAGGTATGGCCTCTCCAGTGCTGAGTAGAGGGGAAGGATCACTTCCCTCCACGTGCTGGCAGTACCATTAGCTCTCTTTGCAGCGAGTGCACATTGCTGGCTCATGCTGAACTTGGTGTCCAGCAGGACCACACAGGTCCTGGTACTTTTGATTCTATCTACAGTCAACCTCTTCGTTTGGAATTGCCAGATTCTGGAACCTTACTTTATTTCTGTGTTGCTTTTTTTCTACGGTATTTTGTACATTGCTGTGTTCTGATTTTACAGACTTCTCTCAATCTTGCTTCTCATTTGCATAATAAGCATGGTTAATCAACCAAGCAACAGCTAGGTGCACCACAGGTCAGTTAAGAACGTGGACTTGAACAAATCCAACACATACAAGACAATGGGAGCATCACCTTACACTATTTACTGCAACTGTGGTATCCAAGTTACTCATAACAATATCTACAAAAACGATCAAACACAGCTTTGCTAAAACAACAATGTGTTGTAAATATGCTAAAGTGCGACTACCACCAACTCTCATCCATCTACTACCAGTAGACCTCAAGATATTTTGAATGCATCCATATAATGAATGCCTTTAGGGACAAAGGATGACTAACAATGGGATCGTTTATCTCTTTTCTGCTTCTCAGTCTCTACACTACCATTCAGCAGCTCAAACATAAGAGACAACATCATCTGACTCCTATTTTGTATAACAAAACCAGACTCTTCCAAGGAAGTGTTTCTGGACTGGGACCTGAATGGAATCAAATTTTCATGAAGGAAATGACCAGTCAAAACAGTCAGATACCAGTATTTTTCTCAGAAAAGAACACTTGCCATTACTGTGTTCTCCTCTGAGAAGGATTAAGACCTAAATATTCTTAAAACCTTATTCTGTCTTCTGGCAGAATAAGAAATAGTAGCCCATGGACTATAAAATGGAACCTTAAAGACCTACTTCCAGAAAGCATTAAACCTTTGTCAAGAGCTGGAATATCGGAAGGATTGTCTAGTAGGTTACAGTGAGAGACAACTTTTAATTTGGAGCTAGTCAAGGGCATGGGCAGGTGCAGAAGAAAGCAGGGAAGCGCTAGAACTGACTCTAACTGAGTTCCTGTCACACAGCTAATTTTTTCACTCTGATATTTCTTTTCCTTTCACGTCATAAAAGGTAACTATATCTGAAGTTTCTTATGAAACAAAATATTCTCAGATAATTGAGCCTGGGTCAATGTAAAAGGATTGCTTTAATAAAATAGCAGTGGTTTGATTTTGGCTTTCATTATAGCTTGTTCTTTTCTAATTTAGAAAAGAAAGAGAAACTAAAAGAAGTTATAAATGAAATCTTTCAAATTCAGTGACTCAGCTTTTTTTATTTAAATGGTTTATATTTTTCTGTGTGAATTTTTGCTAGAATAATAACATTCCTTTGGATTTTTTAGATTCCACTGAACCAGTAATTTAATATTGCCCCCTTAGAAAATTATTGACCACATTCTCAAATAATGGTCATTTTTTCACCTTTGATGTCTGATAGCTTTCAGCAATTAGCCATCTTAAGACCTCGCAAAAAGAAACATAAGTTTGTGAAAAGCCTCTTCATTAATATTTTGAGACGAATATGTCAAGTTTTTTCTAGGTAAAACCTACTATTCTAGTACACTCAAAGAAGAAAACATTATATAAACACATAATGAGAGCAACTAATTTACAATCTATTTTTGATGCCACATGATTGGAAAAAAAAATATTTTTCCATAAAAAGGTATACTTTTTCTCCTGTCTTCCCATTTTACTGTCTTTCCGTAAAAAGCTATTGACTTCTCTTGTCAGCTTATCAACAAATTTCCTTGTTTTTTTTTTTTGATGGAATAGTCATACGAGTTCTTTTCCTGTAAAATTTCCCTCAGTCTTTTCCAGTTCAAAAGACCCAGGTAAGCAGACCAAAACAAACAATTACTTCTTTGTCCCTTGTTTAAAATAAGCCCTGGCAGACCCAGCTGCTCCCTCCAAAGCTGTTTCAGCTGCAGAAGAACTGATAAAAGTATAGGAAATTGTTTAAAGCCATTGTGCAGCAGGACAGCTATGATGTAGTTGCCATCACGGAAACGTGGTGGGATGACTGTCACGACTGGAATGCTGTGATGAAAGGCTATAAGCTCTTCAGAAGGGATAGGCAAGGGAGGAGAGGTGGGGGTGTGGCTCTGTACATTAGGGAGTGTTTTGATTGTATAGAGCTAGATTCCAGTGATGATAAAGTCGAGTGTTTATAGGTAAGGTTGAAGGGGAGGGCAAATAAGGGAGATGTTGTGCTGGCAGTATGCTACAGGCCTCCTAGCCAGGATGAGGAGAAGGATGAGGTATTCTATAAGCGGCTGAAGTCTCGCAGTCGCCAGCCCTTGTTCTGGTTGGGGACTTCAACCTGCCGGGTATCTGCTGGAAATATAACACAGCAGAGAGCAGGCAGGCTAGAATCATAGAATCATAGAATCATAGAATCATAGGGTTGGAAGGGACCTCTGGAGATCATCTAGTCCAACCCCCCTGCCAGAGCAGGGTCACCTAGAGCAGGTTACACAGGAACATGTCCAGGCGGGTTTTGAATGTCTCCAGAGTTGGAGACTCCACCACCTCTCTGGGCAGCCTGTTCCAGTGCTCTGTCACCCTCAGGGTAAAGAAGTTCCTCCTCATGTTTAGGTGGAACTTCCTATGTTCAAGTTTGTGCCCATTGCCTCTTGTCCTGTCCCCGGGCACCACTGAAAAGAGCCTGGCCCCATCCTCCTGACACCCACCCTTTAAGTATTTATAAGCATTGATAAGGTCCCCCCTCAGCCGTCTTTTTTCCAGACTGAAGAGACCCAAATCCCTCAGCCTTTCCTCATAAGAGAGGTGTTCCAGTCCCCCAATCATCTTTGTAGCCCTCTGCTGCACCCTTTCCAGCAGTTCCCTGTCCCTCTTGAACCGGGGAGCCCAGAACTGGACACAGTACTCCAGGTGCGGCCTCACCAAGGCAGAGTAGAGGGGGAGGATGACCTCCCTCGACCTGCTGGCCACGCTCTTCTTGATGCATCCCAGGATGCCATTGGCCTTCTTGGCCACAAGGGCACATTGCTGACTCATGGTCATCCTGTTGTCCACCAGGACTCCCAGGTCTCTTTCAGCTGAGCTGCTCTCCAGCAGGTCTGCCCCCAACCTGTACTGGTGCATGGGGTTGTTCCTTCCCAGGTGCAGCACCCTACACTTGCCCTTGTTGAACTTCATAAGGTTTCTCTCTGCCCAGATCTCCAACCTGTCCAGGTCTCTCTGTATGGCGGCACAGCCTTCCGGTGTGTCAGCCACCCCACCCAGCTTGGTGTCATCAGCAAACTTGCTGAGGGCGCACTCTATCCCCTCATCCAGGTCATTGATGAATATGTTGATGAGGACTGGACCCAGTACTGACCCCTGGGGAACACCACTCGTCACTGGTCTCCAACTAGACTCTGTGCCCCTAATCACAACCCTCTGAGCTCTATCTTTCAACCAGTTTTCTATCCACCCCACTGTCCATTCATCTAACCCACACTTCCTAAGCTTCCCTATGAGGATGCTGTGGGAGACCGTGTCAAACGCCTTGCTTAAGTCAAGGTAGACCACATCTACCGCCCTCCCCTCATCTATCCATCTAGTCATGCCATCGTAGAAGGCTATCAGATTAGTCAGACATGATTTCCCCTTGGTGAATCCATGCTGAGTACTTCTGATAGCTTTCCTTTCCTCCACATGCCTTGAGATGACACCCAGAACGAGCTGTTCCATCATCTTTCCAGGGATGGAGGTGAGGCTGACCGGCCTGTAGTTCCCCGGCTCCTCCTTCTTGCCTTTCTTGAAGGTTCCTTTCTAGAAGGTTCCTCGAGTGCATGGAAGATAACTTCCTGACACAACTGGTAGTTGAGCCTACCAGGGGAGGTGCCTTGCTAGACCTACTGCTCACAAACAGAGAAGGACTAGTGGGAGATGTGGTGGTCAGAGGTCGTCTTGGGCTTAGTGATCATTAAAGGGTCAAGTTTTCGATTCGTAGCAATGTAAGGAGGGGGGTTAGCAAAACGTCCACCTTGGACTTCCGGAGGGCGGACTTTGACTTGTTCAGGACACTGGTTGAGAGAGTCCCTTGGGAGACAGTCCTGAAGGGCAAAGGGGTCCAGGAAGGCTGGACGCTCTTCAAGAAGGAAATCTTAAAGGCCCGGCAGCAGACTGTCCCCAGGTTTCGCAAGTCTAAAGGGTGGGGGAAATGGCCAGTCTGGAAGAATAAGGAACTTCGCATGGGATTTAGGAATAAAAGGAGGGTTTACCACCTTTAGAAGAAGGTACAGGCAACTCAGGAGGAGTACAGAGATCTTGTTAGGTTATACAGAGAGAAAATTAGGAAGGCAAAAGCCCAGCTGGAGCTCAACTTGGCCACTAACATTAAGGACAACAAAAAAAGCTTTTATAAATGCATCAACAAAAAGAAAGCCAGGGAGAATCTCCATCCCTCACTGGATGCAGGGGGGAAAGTTGCAATCAATGACGAGGAGAAGGCTGAGATACTTAATGCCTTCTTTGCCTCCATCTTCAATAATCAGACCAGCTATCCCCAGGGTGCTCAGCCTCCTGAGCTGGAAGATAAGGATGGAGAGCAGAACAGCCCACCCATAATCCAGGAGGAAGTAGTCAATGATCTGCTTATGCACCTAGATGTACATAAGTCTATGGGGCCGGATGGGATTCACCCAAGACTACTCAGGGAGCTGGCGGGAGAGCTCACCAAGCCTCTCTCCATCATTTATCAACAATCCTGGTCAACAGGGCAGGTGCCAGATGACTGTAGGGTGGCTAACGTGACACCCATCTACAAGAAGGGTCAGAAGGAGGATCCAGGGAACTACAGGCCTGTCAGCCTGACCTCGGTACCAGGAAAGATCATGGAGAGGATCATCTTGAGTGAGCTCTCACAGCAAGTGCAGGGCAGCCAAGGGATCAGGGCCAGACAGCATGGGTTTAGGAAGGGGAGGTCCTACTTAACCAACCTGATCTCTTTCTATGACCACGTGACCTGTCTTCTGGATGTGGGGAAGGCTGTGGACGTTGTCTCTCTGGACTTTGGTAAGGCCTTTCACACCGTCCCCCACAGCATTCTCCTGGAGAAGCTGGCGAATCATGGCATAGACAAGTGTACTCTTCGCTGGGTAAAAAACTGGTTGGATGGCCATACCCAGAGAGTTGTGATTAATGGGGTGAAATCCTCTTGGCGGCTGGTCACCAGTGGTGTCCCTCAGGGCTCAGTTTTGGGGCTGGTTTTGTTTAATATCTTTATCAATGATCTGGATGAGGGGGTTGAGTGCACCCTCAGTAAGTTTGCAGATGACACCAAACTAGATGGGAGTGTTGATCTGCTTGAGGGTAGGATGGCTCTACAGGGGGACCTGGACAGGCTGGATCGATGGGCCAAGGCCAACTGTATGAGGTTTAATAAGGCCAAGTGCCGGGTCCTGCATTTCAGTCACAACAACCCCAAGCAACGCTACAGGCTTGGGGAAGAGTCACTAGAAAGCTGCCCAGCAGAAAAGGACCTGGGGGTGCTGGTGGATGGCCAGCTTAACATGAGCCAGCAGTGTGCCCAGGTGGCCAAGAAGGCCAACAGCATTCTGGCTTGTATCAGGAATAGCGTGGCCAGCAGGAGCAGGGAAGTGATGGTGCCTCTGTACTCGGCACTGGTGAGGCCTCACCTCGAGTGTTGTGTTCAGTTCTGGGCCCCTCTGTACAAGAGGGACATTGAAGTGCTGGAGCGTGTCCAGAGGAGAGCTACCAGGCTGGTGAGGGGTCTGGAGACCAGGTCATATGAGCAGAGGCTGAGGGAGCTGGGCATGTTTAGCTTGGAGAAGAGGAGGCTGAGGGGAGACCTCATTGCCCTCTACAACTACCTGAAAGGAGGTTGGAGAGAGGTGGGTGTTGGCCTCTTCTCCCAGGTGAAGAATGACAGGACCAGAGGAAATGGTCTGAAGCTGCAGGAGGGGAGGTTTAGATTAGATATTAGGAAGAATTCCTTTACTGGAAGAGTGGTCAGGCACTGGAACAGCCTGCCCGGGGAGGTGGTTGAGTCACCATCCCTAGAGGTGTTTAAGAAACGTCTAGATGTGGCACTTCAGGGCATGCCCTAGCGGCAGAGATTGTAGGTTGTTTGGTTGGACTCGATGATCTCAAAGGTCCTTTCCAACCATGAAGATTCTGTGATTCTGTGATTGTTCCCCTTCTTTTATATTAGTAAAATCTGAAATTAGAAATATTAAAAAATGAGAAAAGCAGGTAGCTTTGTGACACACTAATTTTTCTTGCTTGATATTGTTAATAGATTGTATTGATTACTTCTAAGTTACAGAAGGATATTCCAGAGAATTGTCAATTTTCTATGCTGCAAAAATCTTGTAGTGTTTAGGTGTTAGCTAGAACAAGCCTTATTTTGTCTTAAGTACTCAAACTGAACAGGTATCATAATTGAAATCACTTCTCCCTTATGAGATATGCTTAAAGGAAAAAGGTATATTGAGGGTTTCTGTTATGACACAAAGCTCAAAGAACAAATATAGTAATTCTGTAAACCTATAGTAAATAAAATATCTTTCGAACTTAATCCCCTGGAAACAATCAAATATAAAAGTATGTTTTTTCATCAGTCTTCAAAATAATTTTTAGACACACAATCACACACTGACATTGAATATTAGGATCAAATCTCCCTAGTCTCTATCAGAACCTCTCTTCTCTTCCTACTTATTCTTTCTCATGATTTGTACATTGATTTGCATTTAGCACGTCTCTTCAATTCTGCTATAGTTGTCATCTTCCAGCAGTATTTTCTTTCTGTATATCCTTTCTCCGATTTTGATGCCCACATTTCAGTTTCCTTTCCTATGCGTTGACTTCAGCACCAAAGCTGACACCCTGTACAGACTAGAAATCTTGTATTTCCTTTTATGAATTCTTTTGTCTTGATTTATTGGTTCGTCTTCACTAGTCACTGAAAGAACTGTTCCCTTGATTTGTTTTTTACTGTACACTGTAATGCACTCGGTTATAAATAATTGCTAAAACAGAGCTACATGTAACTGAAAAGCAGGAAACTGCCTTACTGTGGCTGTGCAAATGGAGTGTTGGATTGCTTAAAATGTGACTGCTAAACAGCTGGACAACCGCCTAATAAGCAGGATGTCTGCAATACACCACAAAGTTAATGAAATTCTGCAACTGGAGTGGTGTCATTTTATGATGTAAATGTGCGTGCTAAGAGATGCCTTATAGGTGAATGGTATATAGCAATGATTTGATTCAAAATTTGTAGCATATAGTTAATTAAACACACAGCAGATTGATGATAACTAAAAGACAGATAATAACTAAAACCAGAACTGAGTTAAGATCGAAAGTTGCTGTCTTGTGGGATCTCTGGAATTGGGCTGCTGAACAGATTTGCAACGGAGAGTTCACTGAGGACTTTTTTTTGCTTGATCCTTACTGGAGACTTGAATAAAGGAACTTTAGACTGCAAATAGAATCTTGAGATAAGACAGCGTTTAAAAAGGGCTGAAACATTTGCGGTTCTTGGTTGATGGGAGAAGCAGGCTCTGGAGCAGTCTGCCTGCTTGGTAGACTGGCTAGTCCTGAAAAAGCTGAGAGTGGCCTTTGAAATGTCACTTTTCACAGTGGGAGAGATCAACAGTAGCTGGCCTTGAAGTAACCAGCAATACTTTATTCCTTATCTGATTATTGTATCTTCTTTTACTGCATCGCTCTTTAGCTCCTCACTGAAATATAACTGTATTAAAAGTAAAATGCTGAGTCTAGGCTCTACAAACTGTGGAGAGTGGTGGGCTCCTTCACAGGATAAATCACTGCAGTCTTTGGAGACGCCCACCAAGAGACAGTCATCCTCTCGAGGGCAGGTGACTTAGACTTGGTAATTAATTTTAAGATACCTAAATTAGGTAAATATATAAGTTTCATGTTCCATCTTTATGTGGTTTACAGTGTATTACAACTGATGATGTCTCATTCACACTTTTTACTGTCTGCCACGGAAGGTATTTAGACTAACTGCCTTGAATTTCTCTCAGGAGTTAGTCTTCTGCTTCATTCTGTGTAATGAAAACCTCTTTTTAAAGTTTTCTTCCTCCAGTCTCACATTCCTGAAAAATCAATTATGCTCAACAAAGTTCACTATGATCTTAGTCTAAAATTATGTTCTCCTTTGTCTTCTGTGACTGTTTTTGGGTTGTGTCTCTTTCATTACACATTCTGAATGCCTTTGAGAGGATCCTTCTCATTGACATTTCTGTGCAGGCTCCCTTAGCTTGTTTTTCTTCAATGTCAAATTTTCTGTGACTTTAAAGGACAAATTTTGACTTAAAATGACTATAAATTGTAATAAAGCACATACGCAAGGTCCAGAAATTTATTGCAATTTTTCCCTTGGATTTTGTTACTAAATTGAGGAATGTAAGACCTTACTAAACCATTTACTTGCACAGTATATTTTGAATGGGTTTAATACAGCAGTTTGTGGCTGATATATGTAGACCAACATTAAATCTATGTTGATGGAAATGTCTTTTTGAAACAAAGAAATCCTAATGAAAAGTTTTCTGTTTATATTCAAGCTTTCACGGAAACCAAAAAAATCTAGGAATCAGATCTAGGTTAGATATGAGCATTAATTAAGGAAGTGTTGTAAAGAATTTGAATTCTCAGATGAAAGGTCCATTAATATACTGGCGAATCACTTTTTTGCACATTATATCTGGAAGCGAAATGATCTATAAATTTATTTTTGAACCTACTCAAGGGTACTTATACACTTTTAGAAACTTTATCTGTCCCTTAACACTGGGCTGTTCAGAAAAGACATTATAATTCACATTTTTCTGTTAAAGAATAACCATCACATGAGAAGATGAGAACAGCTATTTTAGGTCAGAAAAAAATGACAGTATGCTTTCTGCAGCGGTGGTTGGCTGTGTGTGTGTGCCAGCACTGACACTGTGCGAGGAAAGAATGTGCAAAACTGGGTAAGTATTGAGTGGTCTTTTGCAGTTTTCGAGCCACCCTCCCAGAAGGTGTATCTGTGTCATCCCAACCCAAAGGGGTCATCTGTCTTCTATGAACATCTCCAGTTTCTTTGAATGTTCTTAGAAGGTCTACTTTTAAAAATAACAGTTTGAATCTTTTCCATGTAGATTATAGGAGACTTTTGTTCGCAAAGTTAAGCTTCCTGACTGTTCAGTGGACATCTTTCATGACTAAAATTCCATTCAGCTTTAATTAAATCAGAGTAAGAATATAAGAAGTCTTCATTGCATGTCACAGTGGTCAATTTTGTATCCATCTCTTTCCTTCTTGGTCTTCTCAAGCTTATGACGTACTCATGAGCACTTTACCTCAGGGCTGTACTTCAGTATTTTTACAGTGACATGTCCATATTAGGATATATTTCTTATTAATGTTCCTAGATCCTACCCCAAGAAGATAGATAGATATTACCTACTGCACTCAGAAAACCGAGAAGCTAATTTTCACTGATTCCCTCGCTCTTTATGCTTTTATTTGAGCACTTTCTTTTGCTAATAAAAGCCAGCATTTATTTTAAAGGAAGCAAGCAGATGTGCAGATTATACTTCAAAAATCCCCGTTCCTGTCAGTTGATAGAATTTTGTTATCATTTCAGATATTGGCATACTTTATTTATGAAGACAGCTTCCTCTCTGTGTCAGGGCCAACAGAGAAGTATCGCTGTTTTGTGCTTTCTGCATAAGATCGTATGTCAGCCACAATGCTCTGAAACATCCACAGGTGCAGTTTACTGATGTCTCACTACATTAGGAAGACCAAATAATAAAATTTAGTAACATATGTGAATAGCACTGAATCTCATATGTTTTCAGAAATTATTCCAAAAAGCAGTCAGACAGTGTTCAGGCAATGCGTTTTTTAAAAGGTCTCCTTGCTTTTCAGATCACTTCTGATCCCTTCCTTGGCTACAGATAGAGTAAGAGCTGGTTTTATGGGTTTTTTTGTTGTTTTTTTTTTTTTTTCTTTTTGCTTTTCCCCACATGCAAAATGTGGCATAATCTCTTTTCCCGTCATATTTTAAGGTAGAAGTGTCCTGATGCTAAATTCCAATCTCACAGGAGCATTGATTCACTTATTTTAATAACCCCCAGTTCCCAACAATGCAGATGTTGTCCATTAGTAAGTGAATGGAGAAAATGTAGGATATTACTGTGTGTTTTGACAGTCTATGAATGCAGAGTGGCTAGATGGTCTCCCTCAAAGCAGAAGTTACATTAGTGGGTGCAATTATTATGCAATGTATTTAAAGGAAAATCTTGCACTTCTTTTTTAATTATTTTTTTAATGAACATTATTCAGTGACAAAATCAACGCTGACCAATAGTCAAAGCTTCACTAGGACTGCAAAAGTATTATTTCTCCCAACTTCAAATAATGTCTCACACAAACTTTTGACTTGTAACAGTGACTCTTTCTGATAAAAATGACTTTGCCTTCATTTAGAAAATAGATCTACTTTGTGGTACAACATATCTCTAGTAAGACACAATGACTTTGAAGAGATATTTTCCTTCTCTCAAGTTTTAAACACACTACCTGCCTCTTTCCTTGTTCCTTGGCAAAGGACTAGATAAAAGGCATTGATGAAAAAGCTGAAGAATACTTGAAGAATATGCTAGCTAATGTTCATATAGGTGACCTGAAAAAACACAAATCTGTAAAACAGACGCTATTGTTACCACAGAGGTAGTGAAGTAAATTAATTAATTAATTAATTTAATTAATTAATCTCTTAATGCTTTGACTATTTTTCCTTAAATTTGACTGTTAGGCAGCTATGTATGATAAAGGATATATAAGACATAAAGAAATATAACGATGAGGGAGATTTGAAATTGTACTTTGTTATCAAAAATGTGTGAAATTATTGAAAGCACTGATGTTTAACAACTATACTGAGATTAGAGAATTTGTTATCTAGAAAAATCAAGAAAGGGGAGATATAGATCACCAAGAAGTGATCTATAAAAGAAAATTTAGTATGAAATATTCACCCTTTGATTTAATACAAAAAGAACTATTGATATATCTGTGAAAGAGTGGGGAGGAGAAAACTTTGGTTAGTAGAGCATATACATATATATTCCATAAAGTTATCAGTCATGCTTATGATAGGCACTAGTACAGATTTCTTAGATAATATAAACCAAGATGAGTATATTTATCTCTCATCATTAATTAGAGATGCAGTTACACAACAAGTTTTTTCCTGGACAGCTACTGGTTATCTACCTACTAAATATCTAAAATGAGATAAGACGGCTCTCACCCTTTGCTAGACACAGCAGAAACTATAATGCTTTTAGTTGATGGGGTTCTCAATTAAAAAAAATTGTAATATAGTTTTGTATAAATTTGTGTTTGAGTTTGCATACAAATAACACAACGGAGACTTAAGAGAATCACAGTGTAGGTAACAAGAACAATATAGGTTATTATTAGGATAATACTAAGAAAACAAAAGTATCTAGTTATGATTTGAAAAAACAGAAAAAAATTACAATTACCTTGTACAGCTAATGTATGCATTAAAATTTTCTGTCCTGTATACCATAGTCAGATCTCATACTGCAAAATTGTTTATGAAGTACAGTAAAAGTCTTAAGACCACAGATAGAAAAAGTATCTGAGAATGTTGGGAGTATCCAGACTGACAACTAGATAAATATATTTTTATTACTTCTCATAGTATTCTTGATTATTACATCCAAAATTGATTCTACTTCTCTCAAATCTCTAATGTGGATTTGGCTTTTTTTTTTTTTTCTGATCCAATTAATCTTCCACAGAATTATTTAAGACATTGTTTATTTAATATTTGTTCCTGCAATACTTAAGCTATAATTATGTAAATGCTGCTATGTTCATAGTGTTGTCTGGAGCTGTGAGCAAGGATAAACGGAGCTATTGCAGATGTCATGTAAGCAGCTAGAAAGCTGATGTTATGCTACAGAATATGAAGCATGGGATGATAGAAGGAAGAAGTTACGAAAGGCAAATCTAACACTAACTAAGGAAAGACGAGAACTCAAAAGTAGGTGAACTCAGGAAAGCTCATTGAGGGCTCTATGGAGTTTTCCTCATGTCACTGGAAAAGTACTGTGATGTTACCAGTCTATGGAGAGAGCACAATTGCAGGTGATTCCTCTTGCCAAGGAGTTGTGAGACTTGGTGCCACCTCCAGGGGAGTGTGCAGGGGGTCAAGATAGAGCATGGGCTGGAGTGAAGAAGTTGCCTGAATGATTTACAGTGTCAGGATAATACAAAGCAGCAAGAGCAGAAACACGAGACTAGCTTGAATTTCCAGTAACGTATTACCTTGGGTGACATACATGGGTCAGGAAAGCTTGTTCTCCTCCTCTGTAAATATTTAAATGTAATTTAAACATTAAACGTTACCTTAATGGTTGCTGTTGACATTGAAGGGAAGTTCTAAACCTCTGCGTAACTAGAGCCGCGTGAGAAAGTTTGAACTCCGCTGTTGAACTATCTGCCTGGACTTAGCTGTAGATGTTAAAATTGCAGAAGTTTGCTCGTGTTTTTGTAGATAAGGGAATAATTCTATCAGTCACTGTTGCTGTAATAGAAACCAAATCATATAAAAGCCAGCAACACAGCTCATTCCCTCATTCTGAATCTCCTGCATAACAAATTAATGGCAGTGTGCGTGAAAAATTAGAAATGCTTCAAACCTGAAGATTCATTTGTTTGGACAAATGATATTGACTGCACTGAAGTAGATTGCAACACTGGAACTATATTTGAGTAACTAGACTGCTACTGCTGTTGCTATTACAGTTACTACTGTTACTACGGGAGCTGAGCTGAGGTCAAAGGACAAGCCCTACTATGTAGAATTTAAAATTTATATAGATATGATGGTGAAGGTTTTTAGCTGGAAAAAAAAATGCAGGAAATTGAATTGCCCAATATCACGAGGATAGCGGCTAAGCTAGCAATGAAATCCCCACTTCTTTACTATGAATCTGTTAAACCACAAAACTTCTCCAGAAAACTAGACTGTTATCTTTTTTGTCATATGCTTTTGAGAATAAAGTACTGAAAAGAGAACTTTTATGTGAACTGCTCTGCTTCTAAACCTGGATATTAACCAGGTCATTGTAGTAATTAATTTGATTTTATAACTAGTGGATATTGATACTTTTTTCCTCTAAAGCAGTATGTTTCATGTTTAATTTCACCCACATCTGGTATAAGAAAAGCACGACACTAATTTTCAAGGTTATAAAATAATAGGAATTCTTCCAGTATGATTAAAATCCCCCTACATATATGAAGTAGAATTCAATACAAGATGGTATTTTTTTACAGCTTTTCTCTGACTGATACAGTATGTTACTTGAATGTATATTTGTCCATGTAAATATGCTTTAACATCTAAGAAGCATATGATTCAGCATACTTTAAAATGAAAAATGTTTGCTCTGATTTTTTCAGTCTCCTGTTCACAAACATAGAGCATTGCATGCCATTGTAGAAAAATATGGCCCTGACTTTTATCTCATTTATACATACATAAATAGGTAATAACTCCTGTGTAGTCAGCTGAGTTACACTTCTATAAAAATGTCTAAATGGTAGGAGGATGCATCTTTAGAGCTGTATGAATATTTGTTGGAGGTCTAAATTTAAACAGGATGAAAATAAATATATCTTTGTACATGGACATGGATGGGTTTTACCCTCATTATTAAGGACATCAACTGAAGAGTGAAAGGAAAGGCAATAATCATCTCTGTTCTTTTAGATCAAACTTTCTTATGCTTGAAATGCAATTTGTGAAAACTCTTCCTCCCTGTGTTGCCTTGAAGTAAAAGTGTCGAGTTTGCCAGGAGTTTGGCAGGGCAAAGGAATTCAAGAGTGCAGTTCTCAATCATTTCTAAACAATAAATTAACCACAATATCATCATCTTTCACATTTTGTTCTTCTCTTCTCTTCTGCCTAGAAGGGGAAGAATTTCTTGGTGAAGTACTTGTTCACAACCCTTTGTGAGTTGTTCAGCTCCACAGAAGCTGGTTTCTCTTCCTGGAAGTGAGTAATTCTTGGCTGCCTTGGGTCACCTGCGAGGAGTTGTACACAACGGTAGTCCTTAAATCAATGTGATTGCAAGTGCACTGAAGAGTATTCTGAAAAGACAAAGCAACATTTTGACTCCCACACAACATAAGCACATTTTGCAAAGCCCTGTGGGAGATGCCCTGTGCTTATTTTTATAGAAATTGGTATCCTACATTATTAGAACAGAGACATGGCACTGGAAGTCTGAAAGACAATTTGGTTACCAAACCTTGACTTCATGGCAATCTAATCATATTTTTTTTTTCAATCATCTTTTTTTTTTTTTTTCTCGTTTTTTCACCAACTCTCCCTCTCTAAGCAGCGTTTGAGTCTGAGGTATTGGAGTTCATCCCAGGTTGTATAGTGAAGTGTTTATTTAGGATGATACATAGAGGAAATGCCAGCGCCTGTCTTCCCACCGCAGGACTATTGCATATTTACAACTTCTGAGTCTTTATAAACTCTGAGCATTTCCTTTGTCTTCCTATTTGTAAAGGGAAGATGTGCAAGTAGATGGATGTGGACAGGCATGAACTTCTCTGGCTATACTGCAAGTTGGGTGAATATAAGCTAAATATATTCTGTGAATTCAGTGCAAAGTGCAGACCATGGCATTTGGCTTTTTAGAATGCCATACTTACAATATTTTTTTTACACACTATCAGAGGTAATGGACTTTTGAAACGTATTCAGTATTCCACGTGAATCTCCTTTATATTTTAATTGATTGTAAAGGTAGGTGGGATGTGCCTTCCTTAATTCCTTCTTCTTCATTTTATTTTGCTACGAAATATACATTATTGACAGACCCTTTAGGCTGTCTTTTTTGATGACATTTAACAGGAGGGGTTCAAGTAAAGGAAGACATCCCCTAAATATTCACCTCCTCCTCAGGTCTTTATTTAATTTTTGTATGCATTTTTTTAGCATTTAGGTCAGCATTTTCCATGCCCTCCCCTTTATAAATAAACAGGGAAAACTGACAGGCAGCAAGGTCGAAACTGACAAAACAAAATACTTCTAAAAATAATACACTGTCAGATTGTAGGATTGGTTTCTCTAGTTCAGGAGGAGACAAACAATTTAAACACATAGTATAAAACTGTGTATTTTAATAATCCACTGGCCTACGTTCAAATAGATTAATTGCACTTGGACCTGTCCAGGCTCTCAGTCTTATGAAGACCTGCCACGTAAAGCCTTTAAAATATTTTTAAAATAATTTTTAATGTGGCAATACAGTTGAAGAAAGACGTCAAAGTGACTCATTGGGAGATATACACTGAATCTAGAATGTAGAATGTCACAGTAATGTGTTCACTTAAGTTTTGATCTAATCACTTCTTCCTTCGAGAGTATTCAAGTATTTAACTTCTGTATTGTAAAAACTGTTGTTGCTATATTGTTTTCTCCCTTAATTTGCAGCTGAAAGAAATATGCCCAATTCCTGAGAAGGGTTAGTCTTTCTGCAGAGTTAATAATTAGGGAACCAACATCTACATCATTGTTCATGAATGTTGAAAATCTAATAGCTATTCCAGATTGGCAATTTGATTGCCGTAACTGTAACGCATTATAGTCATTTAAATTATTAATATTATGACCATCATGCTTTTTTGTTGCAGAAAATGAATTAATTTGGTCACTTTTACTTCTTTTTTTTTTAAAAAAAAATCTGACAATATTGAAGATCTTAATCTAATACAATTCCCACCAAATCAAAATTCATTTTAAGACAGCTTGCAGTGACTTCCAAAGAACTGTGAAATAATATACAATCCTTTGCTCACAGGTCTATAAAATAAGTTGATTTAAAGAATGAAGTGTCAGGATATGGAGAAAGAAGGCATTTTTCAGTGGTCTCTATAATAGTACTAGCTAGGAGCCCTGGTAATAAACAAGAGAAATAAGAAGTATTCATTTATGAAACAATACCTGATTGGGTGGGTATTACTGAAATATGGAAGGGTGTTTCACATGACTTGAATGTAAACATTGCCAGAGACACCTTGGAAAAGAATGAAAATGTGGGCAGAAGAAATTCTGCAGTAAAGATATTCGCTAAGTCAAAGTAACTGAAAGTTTAAAAGGATGGGAAGAAGAAAACACACGGGTTACTGTTAAGACTGGTAAAACACAGAAGGGCATATTGATTAAAATTAGCTTTAGAGAACAAATTAATATATTAGAGGGAATAAACACATTTTCAGCAATTTTTATATGACATCTGTGGAGAAAAGTTGCTTGATCATAGCAGAGTTTGATCTGGGAGGGGAGAATTTGATCCAGGAAACCTTTAACTGTAGGTTTTATGTTGTGTTTATTAGAAACAATTTGAATTTCTAAGGAATGAAATCAATAATTTTTTGATGGACAGACTGTTGAAACAAGCTCAGAGTAATTCTATAGTAGATCTATAAGAAGGATTTGATCTTTGCACTAAAATCTGGTAGCTGATATGGACAGTCAAGATCCAGCTTTTTTTTTGCAACAGTTATATAGAATATTAGTTTTGGCCAGTAATACTCATAGTCTTTTGAATTGTCAATTTTACAAACTGAAAAGAATGAGCAAAATCAGGAATGAAAAAAAAAATTAGATATACTGGTGTGAATGCTAATTGGGCATTGCATGCAGAAGCAGTAAATGATGAACCTTTGCCTCAGAGCACAATTTGGCAATCACAAAAGGTATCTTTCACTAAAAATAATCAAGCTCAACAAAAAAGGTGAAAGGAATAATTGAATTGTTTTTAAAAGGAAAGCAGAGAATTTGTGAAGACAATGGGAATAAATCAGTAGGTTAGAATGCAGCCCATGGATGAGAAAAGGTCGGCACGAAAGCCTTATGATGTAAAAGGTGAGGATGTGATTTGATGAAGCAGCAGAGGAAGGAACAGTGGCATGCACAGGGCTCATAATGGCAAGATGCCATCATTTGGCCTTAAGGCCTTTATCTTTAAAAATTCTGAGGACTTCCTGTCCTTGCACCCTTCTCACTGTTTTCTTGACAAATACAGTGACACGGAATGTTCAAATATATCAGGACAGCATGAAATCTCTTATATAGGTGTGAGTCCAGGAAAACCATGTTAAATTATGTGTCACAGGGAAGAAAGTCTGAAATGTTCACCAGCTACTTCTCTACAGTTTTTCTGAGGAAGCAAGGTAAGATATCTACTGGAAAAACTTAGAAATGCCCTGATAAAATAAGTTTATCTTATATTTAGCAGACTTATCCATCTCATGCTTATATGTGAGAAATGATGATAATGAAATATATTTTTTTCTTCTGCCAGTGGTTAAGAATAATATCTGGTCGCAACTATCATATTTAAAGATTATATTCTCAGGACCAGACAACTTGTGTCTGAATTTCTTTGAAAAAGGTCAGTGAAGTTCTTAAAGTCTCGACATTGATTTGTGACAAATATTGGAAGACAGAATACTCCAGGACACAAATAATTACTCCTCAATAATTGAAAAATATAGAAAATGGCATTTCCTGGGAAGTGTTAAAATGGTCATCATGAAATTACCACTGGAAAAATTATAGAAGACTTGATACTGATACGATCAATACAGATTTAAAGGAGGTTAATGTATTTAACAGCAGGGAACATTGTTTTAATGAAATTAGGTCTTTTTGAGAAAATTTGTTATTGCTTTTGATGAGATTATATGTACAGCTGATGAAAGTAACTGTATTGACATAACAAATTTACTCTTGTAAAATATTTGATTTAATTAAAAATAATGAAAATTAGTACTGTACAAAATCAGTGTAATCCATATTGGAGTGATTAAAAGGTGGCAAAATGAGAAATCCCACAGAGTAATTGTAACATACTGTCAGAGGACAGTGTCTAGTAAAAAATCTGCAGAGATCCTCTTTGCGGTTGAATCCTGTTCTCTGGACAGAACTGTAAAATAATTACAGATCGATTTGCACAAAGGCACGAGTTTGGTCGCCTACCTTCTTGGGCTCACTTTGGGCCCTAGCCAATATTTCTCAGAGTTCACTGTGTCCTCTGCTTCTATCCACTTCTATCTTGTGACTGAAACCTGCTAAGAACTGAAGCAAACAGGAACCCAAACAGCGATGTTATTTGGTATTTGGAGCAGTATCTGGCCCTACCGCTGTGAATGTTCTTGAAGAGAATCTAATGCTCCTGGCTACCACAGTATCATATAGTAGTTGCCAAGGTGGGCCACTTGAGATTGCTGAAGTAATTGTCCAAATAAAAGTTAGAAAGCACGGCACATCCATAACAGGTGCAAGGGGACAGGGGAGAAAACAGGAAGAACAAAAGTGAGAAAGCTTGTGGTTTAAGAAAAAAACAGTGCAACAGGTGAAGGAAAGGGCAAAAAGTCAACCAATGCAAAAAAGTCACTCACCACCTCCCACAAGAAAACCGATGCCCAGCCAAGTCTCTGAGCATTGGCCACCCTGAAAGCCAAAGTTCCCCATTTCTTCTTCTAGAATCATAAAATCACAGAATGGTCAGAGTTGGAAGGGATCTTCAAGATCATCTAGTTCCAATCCCCCCGTCATGGGCAGGGACACCTTCCACTAGACTCACAGCCCCATCCAACCCATCCTTGAACACTTCCAGGGATGGGGCAGCCACAGCTTCTCTGGGCAACCTCTTCCAGTGCCTCACCACCCTCACAGAAAGAATTTCTTCCTAATATCTAACCTAAATCTACCTTCTTTCAGTTTTAAACCATTACCCTCCACCCTATCACTACACTCTCTGATAAAGAGTCCCTCCCCTCCCTGGAGCCTTCTCTTCTCCAGGCTGAACAACCCAAACTCTCTCAGCCTGTCTTCATAGGAGAGGTGCTCCAGCCCTCTGATCATCTTCATGGCCCTCCTCTGGACTTGTTTCAACAGGTCCAGGTCCTTCTTCTTATGTTGGAGGCTTCATAGCTGGACGCAATACTCCAGGTAGGGTCTCACCAGAGCGGAGCAGAGGACAGTATCACCTACCTTGACCTGCTGGCCCCACCCCTCCAGGCCCTTCTTCCTCCACCTCAGCTTTTTATTTCTGAGCACAATATCATATGATATGGAATATCCTTCTGCCCAGTCTGGGTCAGCTGTCCCAGCTCTGTACCCTCTAAACTTCTTACCCACCCACAGCCTACTTGCTGGGGTGCAAAATGGGAAAAAGACAATGCATCGGCAATGTACAAGCACTGGCACTGTTCGATAGCCAAAATATTGGTGTGTTATCACCAATGTGATTTTAGCCACAAATCTGAAACACAGCACTGTACAGGCTGCTAAGAAGAAAGCTAGCTCAATCCTAGCCAAATCCTGTGTAGAAATAAAACACTTTAGATTTATCATAACACAGAAGCATCCCTTATTGCCTATATCTATCCACAACTTTATCCCCATGCAGCAACCTAGTTATCATGAGTAAGTTTTCTAGTTCTCCCAACACACATGTCTGTAAGACTTCAGTGACCATAGTGATTAAATTTCCATCAAGAAATCTATATTCCCAGTACATCAGGAGCTTAGAGTGACTAAGTCAATCCCATCTGGCATGTTCTGGCCAAAATATTGTATAGTGTTGTAAATACTTGATTACTGGTTTCAAGAAGTATCTATTAAGAGTTATCAAATATCAGTTACTTGTAATTTTTTTTTTAAAAAAACATTCTATTTTGGGTGTATTAAAAAGATACAGAAGGGCTTAATGTAAGAAAGTGACCTCATCCCGCTCCAATCTGATACTGTATTTGCTGTTTCACCTGATGATATACTGGATCCAAGTCTATACCCTATTGTATAGATATGAGATTTTGCTAGCTGTTTCTAATTAAATATTTTCCACTTTGTTTTGGTTCAAATCTGGCATCGATTGTCACCAGAAATCTTTAGATACCTATAGATTTCAAATTATCCTGTTTTTGAACATATTACAGTCTCATATTATTAGTGCACTATTGATAGACATGGTAAGGCTGAGGTATTAAGCAATCTCATTGGTCATTAACTAAACTAGATGAAAATAGACTTCATGCAAGCTTCTCCCAGCAACTTCATTTCAGAAGCATATGTACATGATGTATCATTTATTGTTTATATTATAATGCTACTGCACTGCTATTTGTTCTTATGGGATAGCTTGAGGCTTTGGGGAAGCGGGGAGAGGGAGAGAGAGAAAAAAACAGCCATCGGGCGCTACATTGCAGTTGAAGCAGATCAATATTACATGAACAAGTGAGAATCCAAAGAATTTCTTCAAGTTATGAAAATAGGTTGCAATGTTGAGATAGTTAGACAGGTGGCAAACTGAGACTACTGTTTTATGCAAAAAATATATCTAGTTACAAAGTTAGTTCTGTTACTATCTAGTTACTATCATGTTTTCTGCTCTTGTCTTCAGTTCATCCAAGATGTGTATTAGCCTTGTTCCTGTGCAGGGAGTGTTCCTTAACGTATGTTTGTTCAGCAACTACTATAAAGGAATATTCACCTCTGTAGGGAAGCCCACATTGTAATAGGTGCTAATGTAATACAAGTAATAAGAATAGTGGATTAAAAAATTTGCCATTGGTTTGATTTACATAGTTTGAAAATCAGCAGATTTTCCCTCTCTCTTTTTAAAATGGGTAAAGTCATAGAAAACCTCTAAAATAAATGCATTTCTGTTTTCAGATAAAGTGCCTGTTAGGCATTTTATAGAGCTGCGAGAGTTTAGAAAAGCTTCAGGAGCAAGTCAGCTTGCTCATATTTATTTTGAAAATGCACTCCACACTCACAGGCTTAGAGGGAGCTTAATTACAATCAATGGAATAATTAAGTTGAGGGAAATGTGCAATAGAGAACAAAAATGAATAGAAAACATATGCACAAGTGTACCTTTGGGCAAATGCATTATAGGCACAATATTGTCATTATGCCTCTCAAATCACATCATTATTTGCTCTGGCGTATGTGTAGGAAACAGACTAGATTGTACATGGTTTTTACATTCATATTCTGATCCGTATTTAAACGTTTTACAAAATGGTGCATTGTAGTAACACTACCCTACGCTTAGCACACGTGTTATTTTGTGTGCGGCTGAACTTTCACAACGTATTCCTAATTCTGAAAAAGCATTGCTATTTAAAAAGCTGTGCTTCTCTCCCTCCCCTCACAGTCCACGTATTTTAGGAGTACTTATAACAGTTTGTTCACCAGAGTTTAACTCACAGCAAACAGATCTTCGCAGATGTATTATTCGCTGGTTCCAGCCTGGTTGCACTAGCCAATTGCTACTGTTTCACTGACCACAGCTCTCTGATAAATAAAATGCACACACAGAAAAGGTCTCCGAGAACAGGTAGTTTCAGAGAGTGAAATGGTCTTAGAGAGTCTTATCATGCTCTTTTTTAATTCTGAATTCTTATCTCTTGGTGCACCTTGCAGTCCCAAAGCCATAAGTCCTGTAATGGGAAACCTGCTTTTTTATCTCTTTTTTGAGCATTTGCCAGGATAGACATGGAAGAAGGGGGGAGAAAAAGGAGACAACAAAGAAAAAACAGCCACAAACCCCGAACCACATTTTCAGGTTGCAATTAGAGAAGTCTAAATATTTTAAAGTGGTCACCAACATTTGCGTAATTCTCTCTTTGAAAGGGTTAATACAGTGCTTTGTACAAAATATTTAGAAATAAAGGTTTGACGTTTTTCTGGAGTGCATTTAACAGCAGAAATTCCTGTATTAGGGATGAAAGTCCCTTCAATGTAAGCAAACAGATTTCAGAAAGTTTAGTCCAGAAAATTTTGTCCCAGGGATCATGCCAAACCTTTCAATTGCCCAAATATGATAGAAAACTCTGATAATAGATGGTATGTGTACATAAGTTTAGAGGAGGTGAACAATGAGTTTGTTTTCAACCAAGCTAGTAACCCAAGGATAGAAAAGTAGACAACGAGCTTAGAAGCTTAAAGTGGCTGGATGGAAACTACTTTTTTTTTTTTTCTTTTCATGCAAGGAGCAATCAGTCTCTATTGATCTAATTGCTGTATGCTCCTACTGACACTTTGGATTTTAGCAGGACTCTTAAATATGACTTTTTTCAATAGCTAACAAAATGACCAAGGACTACGATAACAAGAACAGTAAACAGTTTTTCATTGATTGCACTCTCACATACCTCAAGGCATAAACTTGTCTTTAGAGAGCGCGGGCTGCAATAAACCTGCTCTGGTAGCTTTAAAGACCAATTGTTTTGTGACTACTTTGTGCGTGTCTTCTGAAACATCTAATAGTGGCCATTATCAGAAGAAGACAGGGTAACGGACTGTAAGAAGTACTGGTCTAATCAAGAAACTTCCTATATGTGCATATATGAGACATGGAAACAGAGAAAAAAAAAGGGCTTCCTGCTTTTCCAAATTATCTCTGAAATGGGTTTGAGAACAATTTGAACAGTGTCTCCGTACAGGTGTGATGGAAGTGAATGTGTTTGGAAGACAGCATTATAACCTCTCACTATGATAGGCTTCTGTGAGTTTTTTTCATCCATCAAATCCGCTGGTTGGAAGTGCACGCTCCCACCTGCTCCTCTGAGTCACTGTATTTTCCAGTGTCATGTGGCAGCAATCTGTCAGAGCAACCATGTCATAAAAACACCACAGAGCCAGAGTCTGCCAGTTTGATAAAAGCTGCAATAGGATTGACTAACATGCTGACATAACAAACTTAATATCAGTTGAAGAGCTTAGGAAAAAGCAGAAGGTGGGGGAAGAAGCCAGACAAAAGTAACTTCGCTGAACAGAAAAAACAGTGTATAACCCACCCTTTAAAAATAATATTATTATAGGATATACAGCCATATTAATTCTCAGTTTATTCTTTCAGCTGGAGCTAAATAGTTATTTATTTGCCCCCCGTTTTTTTTCTCTGCCAGGTTTCTACCTGTGTCTGCACCACAAGTGTTATTTCTGACTGTATGATATGTGGACTGGCCTTCAGGAATGCTTTGTTTTGTCAAGATCCCCTATTGCACACGCAAATGCAGATGAATATTGTTAGTGATTCTGGCTCACTACATGACACTTCACGCGGTGTATTCTTCTCCTGAGTCCTGGAGAGGTAATGAGCTCTGTCACCCCAGAATGGACTGAACAGCAACAAGAATGACTTACTGGAAAGCAAACAGATTGGGGAAAGGAAAGTGAAATGAAATAGAGCAAGTGAGTGACCTTTGAAAATCGATGTGCTGACTTGAAATTTCCCAGGTAAAAGATACAGTCAAATTACTAGATCTTGTTCTCACATGTAACAGGATGGTCAATTTGTTTGGTCAAATTCAATGAATGTTAAAGCCTTATAAAGCTTCTGTGCAAAAGGATTGGAGGTGACATCAAGGCGGATAATAAAGTTACCCAGAGCACAGATCAGTGGCAATTTAGCAATTAGCTCTGTCAGCAGCTCTGGAAGATCTGTAACAAATCATAAGTTTTTAGTTAGCCAATATAATAAAAATATTTAATAGTGAAGGGAAAGTAACAGAGGCGATAAATGTGTTTAAGCATAGAATATTGCCTTCTTATGACAATTACACGATCTGGAGAAAAAATGTGGTTTACGATATATGATATTCTTCTTGAGACAGAATATTAATATTCTGGCAGGTGAAGAAATATTTGTCTTTTTGACTTTCCTCAAATCTCATAGATCATAACACTGCTGGTTTGAGGTTGGGAAGGAAGGAAAGTTATGCAAATTGCACAAACATCAGACTGAGTGGAAATAGAAACAATTACTATAGGCTAAGAAATTCAGCAGAAGTATGAAGAACAGAAATGAAGCAATAGGGAAGGGCAATTCAGTTTGCAAGAAATAAGTGCCATCTCTTCGCTATAAAAGTACAATTTAGGTGAGCAAGTCTGAAAAGAAAGGAAGAGAGCTTGGTAATTACCATCTTGTAAGCCCAGATTTGTCAAGTAATATGATGTATAGCACAGCCAGAGGAGATCTAAGATAGTAAAGTCACAAAGTAGGGTATTCACATCTTCAGACTTTAGGCATCTAATTGAAGCACTGAAATAAGCCACCTAAACACCCTACGTAGTTAATGGAAAAAAGACGGCTCCTCCAGAGAGCAATCTGAAGCACTTGAGTTAGGTGCCTACCTTTTGCCATTGACTATATAGGCCAGCTGAAGTTAGATGGTGTGAATACCTCCTGAAGTGCCTTATTACAGCATATCCAGGAATATACCTAGGTGCAAGGGAAGGGCATTGCAGGGCACCAATTATCTACTTTAACAGCACATGCACCACTTCTAACCAAGTGGTATTTATGTGTAATAGTCACTGATTGCTCTAACACTACCCTGAGGCTATGCACAGCTGTAATGGAAAGGTGGATATCTTCCATAAAAAGTCAGGTTAAAGCTCTGACCAGCTTTTTGAGACAACATCCATTCAGTACAGAAGATGAGGCTATGGCAGAAGTGAAGGGGGAAGATCCATCTTTTAAAACGTCTAAAAATGAACTGGGCAACGAAGGAAAATCTTGCACTGGGCAGAGGTTGAGAAGACCCATGATCTAATTCCGTCTCTAATTTGCGCAGCTATGGACATCTCACATCATCTTTTCATAAACATGGAAAACAGCAAAGGGCTCAAGCTTTCACTCTTGTAAATGTGTTACTTGAACTTTGAAAGTATTACAGGACAGGCAATCACAAAAAAAGAAGGAATATATAGGAAAAGGATTAATATATGGGAGAAGGATTAATAGGAAAAAAATAATTGAAGTGGCATGCACCAAAACCGCAAAGCACACTAAGAGTAATTCCTGCTGCGGCAGACTTGTCCAAACGCAAAAATAACGAGCAGCCTCATTTAACTAGCATAGTGGCACTGTCTGCTCACAGCGTTCTCTACCCCTCCCTCTCCAGCCAATCTAGCTCAGTTCAGCAGTAAAACCACTGAAATTTCCCTGTGTTTTAAATCACTGAAGTGGTAAAAAATAGATATACAAGAACTCAAATTATTACGAAATAATTTGACATAGCCCTTACCAGCGAGCCTGAAGTGACAGCTTTAGCAGTCTCACAAGATCTAAACAAGAACAGAACCACATAAGCACTTAGGAGTGAGCAATTGCTTGCCTGTTACAATTTGATTTGAAGCTGATCTAAAGGAGTAGGTAGCACAATTGGCTCTGAGCACATGCAGGAATCTCCATCAGCTTCTTTGCTCCTTGAAGGGTTAATTGCAACAGCAGAGATGCACAAAAAAAGAAACAGATCATTCTTTTTCAGGTACTTGAATTAATAGAAAAATATTAATGGAAGTAAAATCTGTCTGAATGAATAAAATAATTTTAATTAGTGTTTATTGTGTTTGAGCGACCAAGAAAAAATATCTTTTCCCTCCCCTCCCCTCCCCTCCCCTCCCCTCCCCTCCCCTCCCCTCCCCTCCCCTCCCCTTCCCTTCCCTTCCCTTCCCTTCCCTTCCCTTCCCTTCCCTTCCCTTCCCTTCCCTTCCCTTCCCTTCCCTTCCCTTCCCTTCCCTTCCCTTCCCTTCCCTTCCCTTCCCTTCCCTTCCCTTCCCTTCCCTTCCCTTCCCTTCCCTTCCCTTCCCTTCCCTTCCCTTCCCCTTCCCCTTCCCCTTCCCCTTCCCTATCAGGATTCTTCTCCTTTCCAATATACATCTAGTTTTTCTTATTAATATCAGACGTTGGAGATTCATGATACAGTGGCAAATTATTCTGCCTTTTCACAGAGCATTCTTGTAGGAAATGGGATTGCCATATTCAAGTTGAATGAAGGCCAATTTTTCATCTTAAATGCAACATGTACATCTTGTTTACACAGCTTACTTCTCATTTTTTGCCTTGAAAAGGGGACGGACAGTGTTTGTGAGAGCGCTTAAGTGCTTGCCAGGGCCTATCAGTGACTGCATGTTAATTGACTCTTCTGTTTTATATTACTTTGTGGGTAATGAAGGTCCTCAGTACTCAGCCCTTTCAGACTTGAGGTTCTATCCTAATTGACTTTTTGCTGCATTCAGCATGTAGTCTTAAAATCCCTCTGCAAGGCTATTCGCCATGCTTAGCCGCATGGTTAGGATGAAGAGTCGTCCTGTGGCAGCCAGTCAGGATACAGCTATTTTCTGTTATAGTTGTGGAGAGGACGGGTGCATACCTCGCAGGGAGCGTTCATCAAGCATTAGCTGTGCCTGGGTTTACTGAGCAAAGTCCACAGCCAGGCTTAACTGGCTTCTTCCCGTTGCTTACCGCAGGCTGATGGGGTGTCCGACACGGAGTGTGCCCTCTCCCACCTCCACTCCCAGCAAGCTGAGAGTGGGGTAACCCTGCCGTGCTGTGATCGCAGCTGGAGCTGTTCTGGCTGGGGGGTGACGTGGTGAAACCCCTGAAAACATCCACGCTTTGACACAGTATCAGTGGTAAAATGACGGCGTGTACACAAGGGTCATAATATCACTCACATGGCTTCCACAGGGAACACGATCCTGACCTTGGAGCTGTAGTAGATGAAAAAGTGATATGTGATGCTCCTGGACGCCTGGAACTCATTCACTATATCAGATTTTAGCATGGTGCTGATGTGATTTTTGTCCAGGCTAATGACCCTTCTCCCAGATGAATTCTGGGTCATATTTCGGAGCTGGCATGGGCTGGGGACCGTTTCCAGTGGGCAAGCTGGTTGTGGCCTCCCCATTTAACGTCACTGACCAAGGCCCTCTGGGGCAGCTGGTTGGGATGGCGGGGGGGCAGTCATGGGCACGTGTCCTTGTTGGGGCATGTGGAACCTTCCCGTCCTCTTTGGCACACTCAGTCCTTCTGCTGTGTACTCGGGCTGCGTTGTGCCCCTGCTCATAACCACTTGGGGAACTCGCAGAAGGTATTTCCCTGCACACCAGGGCTGCAGTACCACCCCCTTGCAGCTCTCCTCCTATGATGACTGGAACCTCAGCTTGATGGCAAACAATAGGATTTCTGAGCAGGAACAGGCACAATCTTATAATCCTTTATAATTAGCTTTAGGAATATTTGACAAAAGGAAAGTAACACTAGGAAAGTGCTGCGTTTTTGTGTAGTCCTACTCATATAGCCACATGCTTGTAGAGCCTGATGCTTCTGGCAGCCTCCCTTTGTTGCTGCAGGGTGCTTTACACCCACGTGAGGCAGACAGGGGGTAATGATCTTCCTTCTCTTCCTCATTTCTGTCTTTTGGGGTTGTGGGGGGAAGGGAATAGCAGAGATCAGGGAAGCAGCGAGGCTGCTGGGGAGAAGAAACACATACCGGGGAGCAGAGGCAGGGCCTATTAGCAGAGAGCAAGCTCTGCAGTAAACCTCTCCTTGGCTCCCCTTCATTAATATATAGCCCACATGGCTCTTGAACAAAAGTTTTTCAGATAACCCCTAGGTCAAGCATATGAAAACTCAGTACTTTTAGCACCATATGCGTAAATAGCAATTGTTTTAAAAGCTTGCATAACCAGACTGTGTTTCAAGATATGTATGAAAAGCATCAGCAAAGAGAGACCCTTAGCTGGTGTAAATCAGTGTCACTTGTGTCAGTCAACCGTGTTATTTCATTATTTCTGAATTCTAATAATGTTCATCTCTTCTTTCACACAGTACTTCTGTGCAGTATATCCCTTATGATGATTTGACATCTCCGAAGGCATTAACACTCTTTGGGGAACGTGAATCAAACAACAAATGCTCTTTGTGCGTATTCACTTCTTATGGTTTTATTTTAGCTCATTCCGATCACAACAGAGCCTAAGAAAGGATGTCGAGAAAGGGCAATTTCCCAACAGTGTTTACATTATGGGAAAATTTCTCTCATTGTGAGGCTGCCTGGAAAACTCTGAAGGTTGTTTCTGCCTAGGAATAACAACTATGTTCCCCATAAATCCTTAGAGATGGCTCTATGGACTTCTTAGTAAATAATAATAAAAATCCTCTACCTCACTGCATCTTACTGAAATGTCAAATATAGAGTATTGTCTGCTAAACCTTAATAATTATTATCATGTTGTCGCCAATCATTATGTTCTGCTGTAAATATCCAGTATTATCTTTAAAAAGAAAAAAACCAAGCCATTTTATGCTGTGGTTCCAAAAACTAATAGTTTCACTATTTATTTATTATAGTTCAAACTACAGAATTTATATATGTGCATCATTTATAAGCATTAAAAAGAATTTTACTAGGGCAGAATTATTCCTATAAGCCATTGTATTCAATTCCCCCTTTCCTTCTTCCATCTTATTCTTGGGTTTATTGTGAGCTAGTTAGTTTATTGCAGATCTTTTTAGAAATCCTGTTTAAGGTTTATTTCTCTCTGTGACTCCTCATTCATTTCCCATTCTGTTTCTGAAACTTAACTAACCCTCCTGCTGCTTCCTTCTACCACTCCCAGGCTAGTTTTAAATGACTATAGGTGCACTAACAAGTTTGCTGGGAAATGTATAGATGTTTCTTTTAGGCTGCCCTTCAAAATGCCAGTTCATTCGGTCATTCTGGCTAAGCACTATTTAATGATGTCACCGGGGAGGCTAGGTCTTTAGGCTCTTCTCTGGCAGTCCTGTGTAGGCTTTGCGCCTCCTGGGTGTGAAGAGCTGAGGGACAGCAAGTGCTAGAGTTGTGCTATCCCTTTCTACGGGGTGGCAGTGGACAGGCACTGAGGGACCAGGAGGGTCCCCTCTTGCTCAAATTAGGAAAGCCTGAAGTTAGTTATCTCCTTTCTTTCCCCCAGAGTAAGGGACTCAACTTGATGTTCGCCCCTTGAGCTTTCACGGGCCTGGAAGAACAGTAGCATATTAGAGCTCAATCAGTGGCAGATTTTTAATCACTCTGTTGAGATTTGCAAAAATCTGGAGAAATACTGTACTGTCTCCCCCAAAACAGGTATAGATGGAACAGGAAATGACAGACTTGTTCAGTATTTAGAGCACACGGCTATTTTTGCAAAGCTGTGATATAAAAAAGAGGTTCAGGACAATTCCTGGGGTCCTGCTGCCCAGCTGCCCTCGGCTGGGGCTGCTAGGTCCTGGCAACCCATTGCCTAGCTTCTAGCATCCCCGCTTGCACAGTAAGGCAGGGGATAGCTGCAGATGCACCATTTAATGCAAACATGTGGCCAGCCCAAGTTCGCTGTCTGGCTGCCAGCGTAAGCCTGAGCTGAGCAAAGCTTGGGCTTCCCTGCCGTGGTTGCAATTAAAGAGCAGCACTGGGTCCAGATCTCTCCTGTCTGACGAGTGCGTGGGTGTCAGAGCTGCTCGGGCAGAGCCCTTTGTATTTTATTCCCTTACACGTTGGGCTTTCTTCAATGAGAGTAAGAAACATCACATTGAAATTCTATTTTGAGGGACATGCTGTGATACACACATACATTAATTGTGCCACAGACTGAAAGCTTCATGTCCAGGTGAACAATCCTTTAAAGCAGTTGGCAGCAATAACAAGTACCTCAAGGTTATGCCCTATCTCTTTTTCTCTTTATGTCATCTGTAACAACTGTGGACTTTGACATTTAGTTAATTAAATTTGCCCACGCTATCTGACTTAGTCGTGCAATTCCTCTTGAGGACATAATTTTTGAAGGTAGTAGGCAAGAAGAATGGTTAACCTTGATGAGTCGGTTTGCCATATTAGTATGTTATTCAGGAAAAAAAACTTCGGAGATTTCCTCTATTGTATAAATAATAAACCTCAGGACAGTGCATGGACATGGAAGATTTAAAGAATAGCATAACAACTTTGAGGCCAGATCTCCAAATAAGAATAAATTATCACACAATTGCAACTGCTGCTGCACTTCATCTACAAGTCTCTCCCTCCTGCGATTTTCTTCTAATAAGTGGTGTTTCTCAGCTAATTGTAGTTTAGACGATTCCCGTCAAATCTGTCTGACATGGCTTTTACTGTCTCTGATGCTTTATATTTCAATGTGGATAGGTAATGTTGCTTTTGAAATTTCATTCTCATACATCTATAGGTGTTATATTTTTAGTATTGGTATAGTCCAGAGCTGGATCCATGTCTTTACACAATTGATCCTTATATATGCTATTGCTAGCATAATTTGGAAGTAGTCCCGGAAAAGTCTGTGTAGCCTTCTATTGCCAGACTTGCCTTGCAGAATTCTTACAGACAGCCTCCAGTCTGCCCCTGGGCATCCTGAGCACACTGATGGTGGGCTTGGCGTGCTGCCCAAGTGCTGTGGGGGTATATGGGACGGTTATGCGCTGAAGGTGGGTGGCCGGTTGGGCTCCCAAGCTCACAGCCTTTGTGGTGAGACTGGTGTGGTTTTGGCTTTAGAACCAGAACCGGAAGACAAGACATGAAAAGGTTTTGAAGTGATTTTTGTTTTACCTTAGCACCTATTTTATCTCATTGCCTGAGGTTGTACAGATTCCTGTTTCTACAAAATAATAAATAATAATAATAATAACAACAACAACAACAATAATGATTGACACTAGCTATTTCTCATAATACAGTGATACTACAAATTTGTTTCAGGGGACATAAACTGTATATAATTTAAACCCCCAGAAGCTCCCTCACTAGAAGTTTTGGTATACAGATTAGAAAGCACTCGTTGATGGCAGTAGCAATTAGTGGTAGGCAATTTTCACTCGTACTTTACCCTTACCATTCTTCAAGAACCGTGGTTTGATATTCAGAACTTCCCTTCAGAGGAAGAGGGGGATGTCATGGCACAGACCATGATTTATTGCAGTCCATATGGACAGACAGTGAAACACCGGGCCAAATTTGCTCCAGCCTAGCATGAAGTGCAGCACAACTGAAGGCACTGGGTAGTGGTTGTAAATCAGATAATATTTGGCCCCTGGAAGGTAGCTGTAAAATCAGGCGCAGTTGATAACATGGATGTCAAACTGCATTGTAAATTTAAAGCCAACCTATAAGAATTTTCCTTTATTCAGTGCGTGCCAGATAAATGTATGCAGGCGAGCAGTCATTCTAAGCCTGAGATTAGACAGATTGATACCGGCTGTCTGACAAATCTCTAGCACTAGATAAGGCTAGAAGTGGAGGGGAGAGAGTTATAAATTGCATGTACCCATTAATGCACTCATTTAAACGTGCAATTTAAATGCTAATTGATGTTAATTCAGCCCAGCGCTAGTGCTGTTGTGTTCAGCTGTTAGTCAAATACAGTAACCTGGCTGGAGGGAGAGCGGTAAGGGGCTTGGGAGGATAGTTTAACTAAAGCCAGGGAGCAATTCAATGTATGGCACATGTTTGTTTCACCTCACATATTATTATACCTTCCGGGTAATTAGAATTAGCTGAATAAGGGCAAGAAAACAAATTGTGACCATTCTGCCACTGCATGCTGACCACACATCTAATGAATGGCATTTTTCGTCTTTTACATTGCTTGAAATCATTCTGTGTCTCAAAATAGCTTGACATTCCTTATTAAAATGCGTAGACTTAATGACAGAAACAGCAAAGAAGTCCCAAGCAAAAATGAAATATTTTTTTTTCAATCCAAATGGAATGCTCTGTTTGCCTTTTTTTTTTTTTTTTAAATTCCTTTATTTTAGTCTCTTAGGTGAGGACAAAAGATCAGTTCACAAAGATTTCTCTGCAAAAAATGTGGGTTAGTCATGACACTGAAAACCAGTTCGTTACTGTGATGTCTGTACTTAAGTAAACCCCTTGTACTAACTTTAAGTGAAAATCTCATTCTGAATATATTTTTCTAATGCATCTGCAGCCTTATGGTAAATTTAATAGATACTCTAAATATGCCGTGAAATGCTGCTGATCCACCTGTTACTGTTCAGTTCCTGTTGCTCAAAAAGTTATTAATAGTAGGAAAAAGTTACAAAATGTAAATGGCTTGTGGCTGATAAACAGTAAATTTTGTGGGCTAACAGTTTGGCCTGCTTTATTGTTAATATAAGAGGTTAAATGTAATGATGGAGGTGTTAGCGCTTTTATTAGGCAGCCAGAGTGCATATTTGGCTCATGATGTGTGTTAATATCATCTCCATACGCCGTAAACCTGCCGGGTCAAATTCTGGGCTTTCTGCCAGATGCTGTGCTCAGTTACGCTGCTGTGAACCTGTGCAGAGATGTAGTTTCAGGGGTGAAACAAGGGGCAAAATGTTGCCCAGTCTGTTGAAGCCTTATAAAAGCTGGAAGTGATGGAAGGCCTAATTCTTAACTCTTTGCACCTAGGAAAAGTAAGTGTAAAATGCTAACAGATTGACTGCTATGGCCGGATCATTTGAAACAGTGATATAAAGCTGCTGTCGGAAGGATACAGGCACTGCAGTGTGTAACTTTCCATGAAGGGCTTGATTTGAGCCCGTCGTGTGAACAGACTCTTAACCACTCCAGTGACTTTTGATAAGGACACAATTCACGTAAAGCTGAAGATTTTAAAAAAATGACAAAGTAGCCTCCTAGAGAACTTCATATGGGGACAGTTCTGGGATTTAAGAAGTGCTATATATAGGTCCATTGCAGAGGAAACTGAAGAGGGAAATTGAGAGGCAGAAGGAACAGACAGCCCTCCAGAATGCCGTCACCATATATTTATCCAGAATCATATCTTTAATTGATCATCTGCATTTGAAAGATTATGGTCTCTGCAAACCTTTTTTTCTATGATACAGTGATGTTATAGATCAAATATCTCAGGCAATTGTTTTACTACTGAATGGCAGTATAATGTCAAATGATTTTTTAAGGCGCATTGCTTAGTTCATATCTTTCTTTTTTTTTTTTTTTTCCCTCCAGGAAGGTTGCGAGGAATTGTAAGTTGGGGGGATTTGTTCGAAGGTGAAGGGGATATGAGATTTTAAATTGCTTGGCTTATTGGTAGTGGTTTATCTTAAATTGTGCTGCTGCACTGTATTTTTAAATTATGTCAAGGGCACCTAGACCATATGGAATGAAAGGAAAATAATGATTTAAGAGTGTATCTATATATTGCAAGAACATTCTCACAATGTGTCAGCAGAACCACATGGTCTACAGTATCCAAGAGAGATGATAGGTCTAAAATAACCGGTATGAAGAAGTGGTGGTTAAAGCTGTAACATGTTGGGCACCGAAATCCATCTCCAAAAGCTTTTGAAAAGAATGTCTGGTTATTGCTGATTTGTGACTACTCAGCACATTTAATGCCATTCTGATATTGAAAAAGGATTCCAGTGATAGCGAAGTTTGTGTCAGGAAGTAAAACATTTGGCCTTGTCATGCATTTAAAATATATATGGTCCTGCCTGGACTCACTGGCTGTTTTTTCATAGTACTCTTGTAAATTTTTCTCATCAATGGGAGGTGACAAAAAGTTGATAACTATTGAGATTACCTATATAAAAAGGGAGTTTTTCAGAAATGCCTGAAATGAATCTGGATTAGGTGCTATAATAAGTGTCTTCATTGATTTTAATGTATGCATAAGTCTTAGTAGTTCTGCAATACTTACTGTGTCTCTCAGTACATTACATGGCTCCTGATTCTTTCCTTCCTTAAACTAGTATTTTTTTCAGATGCATTTTTGTTATGCAAGTTAGTAGAAAATGTTTTCTGAAATCTGTGTGGAATTATGTGCCCTGCTTTATCTAAGCCTACTCTTTTAGTGATACATATACTCAAGGAACTCAACTAAATGTGTCTCACAGCAGTAGTGAAATGGCTCTCTGTGTCATGGCTCCCACAGAGAGGAGCTCCACGGTAGTCATTAGTAGTACAGGAAACATCAAAGGTAGCAACTGAGACCTCAGCCTTCCCTGCAAGAGGAAATCAAAGCCCAGTGGCTCTACCACTGCTGGCTATTTCAAGAAAAAGCAGGCAGTTTTAAAAACGATCAGTGGGCATTGAAATGGCAGGATAAGTGGTAGTGAACCATCTACATAGAAGATGTCATTTATGACCCAGGAGCTGGGCAATGGGTCTGATCTGTACGGGAACGGGTTTTTTCCAGTCTTCATTTTTCCTACCTTTTCTTAGGGATCTCTAACTGTGGACAAGTACTGAGGATAATGCAAATAAAATTAAAATCTAAAATACAGGTGGGTGTGAACCATAGGTGCAGAGTGGTGAAATTAGCTGCTGTGAAACGAAACCCAGCCTTCCTTGTAAACCCATGCGTCAGTAATCTTCTTTCCCTAATCCTGTCTGAAGTCACACATGATCTGCTGCAGACCCTTCTTTCTAAGCAAGTTCTTAACGACCATGAAAACCTGTTAGACTCAGCAGGTGAAACATACTCCATGGAAGTCAACACACCTGCAGCTGTCTCATTTTTGCTGCCGCACTTTGCTAAAACACTCTGGGTTTCTGTGGGGAATCTGCACTATTTCTTATACTGAAATCTGCAGCAGAAAACCAAACAGTGGCCAAGCGGAAGATCAGAAGAAGCCAATAGAGACTGAAAAAACACTCCCAGGACTAATCTTCCATACAGTATTCTCAATGAGGCCAGGCTCCTTAACAGCTCAGGGGAATGAGGGGATTAAGTTGTTTTCCAGGAGAAGGGCTGAGACATTAGATAGAGGCAAGTGGTTCTTTTTGTGACTCTTGGCTGTCCTTACACGACGCATTTTACATTTTGTGAGACTGTGCATTTTGCAGTGCCACATATTAAAAGGTTTTAATTTCCTAAAGACAATTTCAAGTTCTCTTGTGGTAGGAAATAATATTCAATTCTTCTCTGAGGAAAATGATCTTAACTCTCCGGGCCTATCGCTGATACAGGGCCTTACTCAGTTAGCTACAAAAGCTTTCAGTTAAGCAGAAAGTACTGTACAGTCCGTAAGTGGAAGGAAAAATAGAAAGCTGAAATTTGAAAGCAGAAAGAAACAAGCAAGTGTCCTCACAAAAGAGGAGTGCAATTGAGAGTCGATTGTCTAGAATAGTACTTTGGGCATCCTCATCTCCAAGAATAATGGGGAGAGGCAAAAGGCTTTTAGCACTCCAGGGAGGGATCACACCACAGCTTACACGGCACGTTTATCATTATTTGTGTTATGGTAGTATCTAGAGCAGGAATAGATGATCTCCGGTGTGTGGTGCCACAGGCTGGTGCATTTTGAATGGTGTGAGGCTGGGTCAGCCCAGGGATGGGAGCTGGGGGACATAAGCTCTTGTCCAAGGCCAGGGAGACAGAGGTTCTCTCCTCAAGGTCTGAGTTTGGCAGAAGTTAGGGGTGGCTGCTCAACAGAGGCTTGCCTCTGTAAGAGGCAGCATGTCCTTGCTCTCAAGGAGGTCTTCCCAACAGGATCGGGTTCTTGTTCAAGAAAGAAAAAGACAACCTTGCATGCCACCTGGAAATTGTAATACTTTGCTGGTTGCCTTAAAATACAAGGCAAACTGCTACGGAGGAGATTGCACTGGATCCCTGACCCAAGGCACCTATTCCACAGTGGGCAATGTCAATTGGGTCATCAGCACTCTAAGAACGATGATAAACTCACACTTAGTTCAAAATGCACACTGGAAACTTAGGCAGAAAGACAAAAAGGCCCAGAACTACTAAGTAGGTGCCTAGCTGCCAGGGATTTTGAAAGCTGTATAAGACTTGCCAAAGGTTTTACAAGTGTCCCACTCTAATGTCAACAACTGAACCCAGTTTTCAAGCCCTAAATTAGAGCATTAAGTCCAGCTCCATGTATTGCTAATGTCTCTGCTCCTTTGTGGAATATGCAGAGATTTCTTCTGAGCTGACCTTTTTAACAAATCTTTTTGAGTAGCTTTCCACAGGCTCCATATTTTTGTGAAAATACCAAGTAAAATAAAACAAATAGTCAACTTTCCCACTAACCGGCATGTTTCAGGAATTATTAAAATAGGACACTGAATGATTCCTAAAATGTATTTTTCTCCTACCTGAAAGCCAAAGCTAATAGCAGATAATAAGAATCCAATATGTCTCATTGTTAGCTGTCTCAGTAAAAGCTGTTCCATTTGCCCTCCAATCATTTCTTTAATCACACTTTGGAGAAAATTGCACGTAGCTGGCTTCATTGAAACATGCTGTAATGTTTTGTTAATTATGTCACATATAACACAGCAGGCAAAATTTTTGCAAGGAATAAGGTGAATAATCTTCCTGTCTGAATTTTGCTAAATAAATGTAATACCAAATCTTAGTAGTGCTTGCACAGGGGTTGAGCCCCTTTCTGGGCGACATTCTCATCTGTTTTCCTCACAAGCATAAATGAAACAAATATAGCTTTCCTTTCTTGCCATGCATTTTTTTCACCAATACTGAATAGCATTTTATGTGACAACAAACGTTTCATCTTATGGATTCTTGAAAATGTCCATACCACAAGATCAAGAAACTCAAAAATGCAAATCTGCAAATCAATGCCATGTTTGGTTTAGAACATGATTAAGGGGTACCTGAGGTGATACCCCACCCATGGTGAAACCGAGTGTAGACGGGCAGAAGGTTGGGCTGCTGGCCCTGAGCTGCCTGGCTTTTTGCCTTCAGTGCTGCGAGCGCAGTTAGGGCACCACTGAATTATGGCCATGTGGTACTGGACTTTCTAGTTAAGGTCTCTCTGCCAGCTGGGATCAACTCTTTGCAATATGGACCTGCCTTTACTTGTCAATAAATACATGGCATCTCTTTAGCAAGCTAGATAACCACCTTTCTGTTACTTTGATACCGACCTCGGTGGGTTCTTCCTTGATGCTCTTGTCCTCATAACAGATAGTTCTACTCTTTGTTTACTTATCCTGCTCTGATTTCAGTTTCTTGCATCGTTAAGTTGCTGGGGTGCTTCTTGGCTGCAGAGAAAGGCAATGACGTCCCACATCATGTGCTGGCCAAAACCTGCATGAGCAGCTCTTGCTGACACCAGTGTCACAATCGCACATCTGGTGGCTCACATTGCTCTGCTACCCAGCTGAGCGGACACTCTTTGGGAAATAAACAGACTGTGAACTGCTATCAAGTTTGCATTTCTGTCTCTGCTCAGCTGTTCTCCTCCCTTCCCTCCCCACCTTCCCTCCCCTTCCCATCTTGCTTCTGGCTCTATCCACAAGTCTAAATCCAAGAAGGATCAGAGTGATATTAAAGTTTCTTAGTTTCGCTTAAAATTGCGTTATCAGTCTGCTGAAGGGGATGTGGTAAAGCAGCAAGGGACTGAAGAATATATGGTGGTGAGTGCAAGCAGGGGACCAGGGGATTAGCAGGGAGTAGGAAGAAAAGAGTTTGAAAAGGAGAAAAATCCTGGGAATGAGGTTCAGGGGAAAGAAAACAGCCAGAGGAGTGCTGTGTTGTGAGGGAAGGTGCCATTAGCCAGAGAAGACAAGCTCAGGAAAAAGATGTATGAAAAGAAAAAAGATCAAAGGAATTTGATAGAAAAGAGAAATATGGTAAAAGGCGACCTATAGTAATAGCAGTAATAATTAGATGAATAGTTCAAATATGCAGAATAAAACAAAGACACAGAAGCAAAAAATATTACACAGGTAATAAATATTCAGGACGGCTATACTGGGAGACAGACAGTTTATATGTGGACACAACCCAGGGAACGTAAGGGAGAAAGAATGGAGTTGTAAAAGAGGAAATAAAAAACAAACAGATAAAGAATTTATGTTTACAGATGGCACCTTACAAGACTTGATTTTACACACTCTGTTCTGTATTTAAATAGCCTTTGACACTGGAAAAAAGGCAACTGTAATTTGTAGGTCTTACAAATCAAATTCAACACGCAGTAAATGTTGAAATACTGCTGTGAAGATCGGTGTTAGAAAATAAGGTTCAAATGCAAGAAGGAGATGCTGAGCAGGACTTTCCTTCCTGAGTCAACCTCTGCACAGGGTATTTAGGAAGAGACATAGACAGATTTAACATTAATTTTTATGTCAGTTTTGACATTTAATTGAAGCTATTTCTTATGTAAAAGTTTGATCTCTCTATCATACAACACTTATCAAAGTTTAAGCAGAACAATTTGAAATGTCAGGATAATAAACCATGAAAAATAGAAATAAATATGCAGCATCTCAGGTTTTATTACAGACTTACATGACTATGCATTAGAAAAAGTAGTATGAATAGCTGTCGAGAGAAAAATGTGGAGGCTGGTAATGAGATCTGGAACAGCCTGCTGATTTGGACATGAGGTAAATGTCTAAGCACTACTACATATCACTAACCAAAAACTTACTGGGTTCTGAATATTGCATTTATGAGTTTATGCAGGTCATATGTGAAGAGAGATGCTCCTGCTGGCTGGAGAGAACTTCACAGAGAAGGAAAGAATAGAAGAGTATGTGGAGTATGGGGAATAGGCCTCCTCAAGGAGAGTGATGTTGGTTGCAATCAGCTAGGGACTAACACTAAGTCTTTAAATCCATTAAAGAAGCAAAAAAAATAGTTGTATATTCTTAATGTTATTTAACTAAAACTTCTATAAACCTAATGTCCTTGAAGTCATGTGAGAAATTAAAAGTGCTGTTTCTTTGATATGGTTCTACCTTGAGTTATGTAACACAGATGATGGTGGTTAATTTTGACTTAAAATTACTACTGAAAATGGATTAGAAAAAAGGTTGAAAAAATATTATCTTTGAAACAACATACCCAAATTATCCGTTCTATGCTGATGCCCTTCTTGACCCAGCTCTTGTTACTGTAACCCTTTCCACTCCCACCCTGTATTTCCCAGACGTGTTCCTCCTACCTCTCAAACTCCTGCTCTGCTTTCCATATGGCTCCAAGCACAATTTAAGCCTATTTGGTTACAGGACCACTTGATCTTCTCCCACTCCATATGTACCTATGCCCTGCCAGCTCTTCAGAAATTGGGACCTGCAGAAGAAAAGAGATACATGGCATCTTGGGTTGGAGGTAATGTGTTGTAGAAAGGGTGAAGCTTCCTACCTTGCTTTCGTCCCTTAGGATGCTTGCTTGTGTCACCGTAGTCCTTCTAAGCTCTTCAAATGGGGAAAGTGCCCTGTCCTGAAAAGACAGTGTAATTAAGCTTATAATCAGAAAACTGATCTGCAATTAGTAAAATTCAGTGTAGATATGTGATTAAGAAAATAGGACTAAGCTTAGGAAGTTTATCACCTACTTGACTTCTGGTAGTACATAGAGGCTGGTCCAAATCACATAGAGTCACATTGAATTAGAAGTATTAAAAGAAGCTTTAAGTTTAAGATTAGGCATCTGGCTGTAAGCTTGTATATGGAGATCAAGCCACAGAGCTTAGAAAACAATTAGCTTGTCCTGAAATATATGCTTTTATCTGATTACTGAATAACTCCCTATGCTCTGTTTGCGCTAAGACCTTGACGCTGCCTGATGCCATGCGAGGCGCCCTCATGTATTTCATCAGATGTCACACTGCGGAAATCTGCAACGGTACCTCCCATCCCCATCTCCCCAGGGCATCTCAGATGCCACCAAACATCTACATCTAGTCAGCAAACTAATCAAGGAATTGAGACACTGCATGGTTAAATCTGTGTCTTAATTGCAACCTGAGTCTGCACTTTCGGTCAGTAATGGGACCCATCACTGTTTATCAGTGCATCACCACTGCAGAAGCATCTGTCCAGTACATTCAAAGATTTTCAGATACGTTTTGTGCTCACAGAAATGAGTTCAGTGTATTTATCACGGACAGCCTTCCCCTTGATTAGATGGCATTAATTTCACAGCAAAATAGAACAAAAACCAAAACCAATCCCAATTCTTCCAGGATGAGATGTGACAATTTAAAGTAACAGAGAATGTAGCAGCAGAACAAGCAGGTGTTACCCGGCTGTTTTTAATATTAGCTTGGAAATGAGACGCTCTGCTATTGCCAAGTAACAAGGGCTTGGAAAAGCCTAATTGAAATGCTGGGAACACAAATAAATTTTAAGGTGAGACTTGATATATTAGGGAAGACATTCTCTGAGCTTGGCAATCCTATATCCAAAGAGTCTACACCACCCCCTTAAAAGCTTTGCGTGCAGGCCTTTCCTTCCAGGTATATAAGCAACAGGCCCAGGAGCTTACCGTCTGATACAAGGACATTAAAGAATAAACCAGAGAACAAACCATACAGGCAATTCCCATTGTCCCCAAACAATTGTGACTTATCCCAGCTGTTTCTAGCACTACGGTGAAGTGGGCGAGCACTTGTGATAGATCAGAAAGCTGGCAAGATGGTTAAAGAAGAGACATGTTAAAGGATGAGATGTGAAAGCTATTCCAAACAGCAAAAGAAAATAGGCTTTTTTGCAGGTAACTTAATGTATATGACATATTTGTCAGTGTGTTGCAAAACAAGGGTATTATTATCACTCTACATTTTGTTTATCTAGTAAACAAATTAGTCTACTGTGACCCAAATGGGTAAAAACTATGTAGCTATAATAAAAACTGATTCATATTTTCAGTGCAAAGTGGAACAAAACAGATCTTTGTTGAATTTTAAATGAAATTTTTATGGGCAAAATCAGCTGTGCCACAGGCCTGAATCTATATCAATATGAACGCACATAGCAACAGCCCATGCCTCAAACAGCTGTGGAATGATGTAGGTCGATATGACAACTACCACATTCAAACTAAATATATCATATGGAATAGGATATGTGAAAATAAATAAAACAGTGCAACAACATCTCCCTCTTCCATCTAGAGGAAAAAAAAACAACAACAAACCAGCAAAACAACAAGGGGCTTAATTCTCCTAATTCTTAATTTCAACTCCTCACATGCTAGCTTTTAAATGGGTCCCTAACCACGGTACAAGCTGCCCGTGGACATTTACAAGACTTAAAATTCTGCCCATATTTCATTCTTTTTTATATAGCCATTCAAATATGTGGCCTGGTTACCTAATAAAGATGACCTGGAAGCATACTGGAAATATTTTTTCTATTTCCCTGCCACTCTCTTTTCTTTATGGGATTTGTTTATGAGTCTGTAAAGGTATTAGAAAATATTTTTTTCCTTCCATAAATAAGGGAAGGACAAGAAACAAGAAATCCACTGATTAAAATTTTAAAAATTTTTATTTTGTGATTAAGGATGAACTCCTTTAAGCAGCCTTTCTGCTTGGGTTGGAATGGATAAAAAAAGTTGTTGCATGATAATAATTAGTAATGTATAGAATAAAATTAGCATTGATAATTAGCATTCAATTAGCATTTCTTTCAGTTTCATCTCCACTATGGCTCTTCAGTTTCTATGTCACTATCTTGTTCCAAGAAACTTCAAATTTTTTTTCTAGGATGACTACAGCTCTTGATGAGCTGATTATTGGTATGCTGAAATCATTATCATTTAATACTATCTCATTTTCCTCCTGTGCTCCTCTACCTGAGGCAAACTGATAAACAAGTAAAAGGAAGACTCTTATTGCACAGTCTTTCATTAAACTGTGAAATTTTTCGCTATGGAAATTGTGGAAACTATTGTTTCTGCCTGTATTGAGCAAGACATAACACTCTAACTGTAGGGCTGTTAAGCACAATGGATTGTGGCACCCTATCAAATGGTTTCTGAGACAATCATCTGAATACCCTTCGCAACTGATGGAGAGAAATAGGCCAGTAGGGCCTCAATTCATCTCATCCTAAAATAAATGTCTGAAATAGGTGAGGAGAACCACAGAGTTCAAAGACAACTTAGGGTGGATACCTCAGGTACAGACCTCTGCAGAGCGATGAGGTTACCCTTACCGAACAGAGTACTCCCTCAGGAAATCCCTCAAGTACAGGTCAATGGAAAATAGATGAACATACTGGTGAAATATCACCATCTGCCTGTCTCATTTTCGTATTCCTCTTTCAGCATTCATTTGTGGACACTGTTGGTGCAGGAGACTGGGAGACGTTGAGCTTTCTCTGGACAGAAACAGCAACTGTACTGCCCCTTATGTTCTGCATAGCAAGGATGGTTAATTTTTGGCTCTTAAGCTGTCATACCATATGAGTGGCTGCAGGACATGTATTCTAGGTGATGTGCAACTCTTGCTGAGGCTGGAACCGGTACCTAGAGATGCAGCTTCCCAGAGCTTCCTGCAATGGAGTGATAACTCCCTGTAAGAGTTGTCCTCTTTGAAATACTCCTAGCTTCCTATCCTCCCAAACAGTTTGTGCCTCATGGCTTTTTGCAGGATGAAACGTATGGCATGCTGCTGGTAGTGTAAAGAAGGCTGGCCAGCCCTGGCCTACTGTGCCTGGTCTTCTTCTGTGATGGTGAGTGTGCTGGGGCACGAAATATCCTATTTTACCTCTGTATAGCATGGTGGATTACAACAGCCCTGGCCCATGCCTTAGCCTTTCGCAATGGATACCATATTAACACATCAGAAATACATGTTCCTCAAGAGTAACATGTGGTAGACCTTTGTGTGCTGGTTCTGCCCAAGCAGGAAAAGCGAAGTTTCATGAACCATGAGGATGGCAGCAGGATGATGTGCCGTGGGCTTAGCTGGAAGCAGAATTGACCTCTGCTCATAACATCTCCACCTCTAGTTTGAAAGATCTTACCTACCTCATACATAGCCTAGAAAAAAGTTTTAAATGTTGAATATCACTTTGAGTTGATCTTCAGGATGATGCTATTACAAATTTAGATGCTTAAGGAAATCCATTTTTCCCAGACAGTTAACCATCGACTCAAAATCATAACAAGGTATATGTTCTAACTTCAAGCATGTGCTTATTTAAGTCAAAGACAACTGAAGTATACAAGTTGATGTCCCATGGACTTTGATAGGACTTATAGCAAAATTTAAATCTAAATACATATGGTCTTTGTCCAACTGACATTTTAACTTCATAGGATATTCCTTAGTTTATTTTTTAACTAAGTACCATCAATGATCTTCCAAACATTTATTTTTTTTTTAAGATACTGGCTTTTTAGCATTCATATACACTGAATGTTTTTTACCGGATTCAGTCAAAACACAAGGTGGACATAGAAGTAAATGCAAAGCTACGGAATCCATGAAAGCTGTTTTGTGTGAGCATGATAGGGAGGCTTTGATAGTGGGACACTATTTTAAGTTAGGTGATGGGAAAGGATGCATGTGTCTGGGTATGAAAGTGTGAGAACTGTGAGAACAGATGCAGGAACTTAGAATTGGGTTAATATTGGAAAAATATTTTAGAAAATAAGTTATCTAATGATTAAGTCTGAGACAAACAGAACAAAAGGCCAGTACTTAAAACAGTAACTGCAACAGAAACCTAGATGAAAAAAGATAAGCAAACAAATTGTGAGCAGCAAAACTGAGGAAGTTTGAATTCCTGGGGCTCTCGCATATGTGGATTCTCCAGTGGCTAGTTCTGAGTTTGACCTTTCTTGTTTTTTTTTGCTGGAGACCTTCTGTAGTAGAAACATTAATCCAGTTTTACTTTGTGTAAGGCACTAGCTATGTTTGTAAAGCTCAAAATAATTTATTTTGATTGAGAGATACGCTTTTATGATATTTAGATGAAACAAGCTAATAACTTCAAAGCTGTTGAGGGTAGGTGGATAGATGTATGTACAACATAAGTCTAGTTTCCTCAAGAATTCAGACTATTAAGAGAGCTAAGAAGTTGATGTACTGTTTGGCCCCGAGAAGTCACTCCACATTGCGCATCTTGTGCCTCCTGCCAGTTCACATAGGAGACAGCTTTGTAGTGAAAACTGTGAATTGATCTCAACACTTTTTCATGAGAAACCATATTCTCTTTCCCCACAATGACTGCCTATTCACTGTGCTGTGCTTGCACAGAGAAGTTGTGGGTTTTCAGCTCAGTTACTTTTAATAGCTCCCCACTAGCAGGATCTGGCCCACAAAGTGAAAATAAATTCCACCAAGTATTTTGGTTCATTTGTGTTTTAATTTCAATGCATGAGATTAAAATTAAGTAGAATTATTATAAATGGAGTGCAATTGCTCTTTTTCTTTCTTAAAACACTAGAACTCTGCCTGTATAACCAGATGACATTTTGCTCCTGAAATCTCTCCTCCTCTCTTCCACAGCTTGTTTGGGGGCTGCTTCTTGCGTCTGAAAAAAAACCCCAAATTAAAAAAGGAGTGGGGGAGTGGGCACGCTTCCTCTGGCTCTGCAGGAAGAATTGGACTTGAGTCATCTCTGGAGAGTTATTTTTTTCCTGAGTCATTTTCTGTGCATTTCCAGCTGCCTTTCACTTACTATTTTCCAGGTGTAAAGAAGAAACCTTAAATATACTCAGTTGTTATTTGAGAAAGTATAATTTATTAAATATATTTTTTTGCATAAATTATTTTGTGTAAAAATCTTTGGAACCTGCTGTACACTCCTTCTTGTGTTGCTGGAGGGTTATTTTGAAAAACAACTAGTTTTCATCTTCTTTTTCCTTGTAACAGTCATTCTAATTACTATAAAATACTCTGAAGTTATCTTGCTGGTGATTAAAATCATGCAACCATTTGAAGTTTAAAATATCAAGTCTACCTATGCCATTTATTATGGTAGATTTTATTGTCATTTTTACATATAAACAAAAATCAATTTGTATTATCTGATATTCAGATCTTCATTTATTGTTCTCAAATGAGGATGCCCTTTAACTTGGCAAACTTTGATGAATAAAAGTAAGGTGTGAATAATAGTAATAAATAACGAGAAAGTTTAGTTTTAGTCACAAAGTTATATCAAATCTCTACAGTAGGTAAGACGTGTGCTCACGTAGTGCAAGACAAGGACCCTGCTGCAGAAACTCTTTAACTGTGGAGTGGGAGGGAAACTCCAGCTCCTTACTGAGCAGCCGAGATCTATTTAATTCATCCACTCCTTCCCCTTTTACATTTCCTACAACACTGCTAATATCCTGGACCAAACCACCCTCCCAGAAACTAACTTTGTCTTCCCGTCCTAACATTGTTTCTGCTTCTTCATCTTTGCAGGTTTTTCTATGTAAGGAAAAACACGAGGTTAAAAAGAACCCAAGCTTTAACACTAACTGCTTTGAGGAACAGTTGAAAGTCATATATGAATGCATACGTACAGCAGGTTTGCTGTAAGGTACAATATTATATATTTAAGATATTTCTATATATTTTATTCCTGCCATCCCTGTTGATTTGAGGGGGAGGGTCACAGTGCCCAAGTCTCTAGACTTGGTCTCACTCGGATCAGCCTGAGAGCTGCTTTCCTTTTGCAGAGGGCTAAATCAGCACTTCTCCTCCTTTGTCACAGCCAGAAGTGTACACATGCACAGCCTAAACTCTTATCTTTGTGCAGGATAACAGTCCTGGAAATAAACTCAAAGTCATCGAGTTCCAAATCCTCTCTCTATATTTACAGATAGCTGCTGTCATGCTACTTCTGTTTGAGTCCAGCCTCCGGGTGGAGATTTCACCTTCACCTGGCATCTGCAGGAGCTACCCTCTATGATGGGGTCTTGTGGTGCCCCTTGCTGGAAAAGTAAGCAGTGACCTCGGACGCAGAGGCTAACTTAGACATGGTTGAGTAAGCAGTGATCATGATATTTTCTAGAGTTCTTGTTGGGATATTGATGTTTGGCTGTTACAAACTGTTTCTATATGCTTATTGAAGATATTTTTTATTCTGGCAAACAACTTGCCCAACTCTGCACCAAACACCTTTAAGGTAAAAGCTACAGAGTGGAAAGGGGCTTTCCTTTCAATTGTACCTTTCCCCAGGTGAACAGTAGCAAGTACAGAAAATAGGAAAATTATCTTGCTCCTACTCTTGATGCTGTCCTGGCTCCTGCCAAGAGGGGAAAGAAAACCTTCCAACAGGCACAAATCATCCTATGGTCTATCTCCTGCGCTGCTAGAAGCAGAGTAATAAAAAACCCAGGAGTATTCAGAGTGGTAAAGAAAGAGGGAGTAGAAGTCTCACTCTACTCTTCGATTTCCCACTGAAATTCTTGATGAACCCAGGTTAGCTTTCCTCTGGGTTCCAGCTGTTCCTCTGAGCCTCATAAAGACATGACAGCACCACTTGATGATTTGATATTTGATTTCCCTGCAACCATTAGATGGCTTTTCTTTCCCCTCAGACTGAGAAATCCACTTCTTCTGTTCAAAATATGGAACATCTGTCAGAAAAGAAGTATCATACTTGCCGTCACAAAAGATGCCTCAGATTTGATTGCAAGGGCACTTGTGTATGAATAAAATCACTCGAGTACAAAAGTATTAACCAAAGTCTTGTATACCATTTAAATGATTGATTGGTGGTGATGACTGATGATTGCTGTGCATTAATGCCTGAAGCTCTATCAAGCATAAAAGCAGAATTCTGTCTGGTAGATAAGAAAAAGGTTTTGCAATCTATAGGCCGGATCCAGTGAGAGCATATGAGATCTTTTCACTGTGTTTAGTTTGTATTTTGTCCTGTAAATGTAGTTTTACACTGTTTGCTTTACGCTACCCCCTACTTTGTGTTGAGTGTGATTTCTAGCAGGCAGAACGGTGTGTCCCATAGCCGCTTCCCCACTTGTTGAATTTCCTTCGCTGTCTCGTACGTGTTGTCCTAAGGGTCATTTGGAGGAGACAGTGAGTACGTGGCTGTAGTACCATGTTCTTGTGAAACCAGTTAGATAGTAACAGCCTCAGGAAACAACTGCTTTAAGACAACCAATCAAGCCAACTTCACTTTCTCAGACATTAAAAATATCAATAGCATCAGTAATTTAGTTCATCTGTATTTCTTAAACTTGCCTATGCTGTTAATCTGCAAACTGGAGAGAGGCCTGGGTGGTTTCCACCTTCTAACGTTAATATGGTGGCTGGTACAGCAATGTAGATTTAACCCTTTTTATTTTATTCTTGGTGCACTCTTTGCACTAAGGGGAAATCCCGTAAGGGCTGAGGTACATATATGTTATTTATTGCATGACTGATGATTTTAAGCTAGTCTTAGATCCTATTTTGGTGGTTAAAATTGTGATCCAAAGTAATATTGGTTTGGTTTTTTTTTGTCTTGAGGGATACAAATAGTAAAATAGCAGTCTTTAATATATATGCAAAACTTATTTGGGATGTTAACCTGTATGATACTTTACCTAGAAATTCTATTTTCTCCAGTGTGGTAGGAATGCATTTAGTAAAATGTAAAACATGAAGAGTCTTCTTCCTTAAAATTAATCTCTAGGCCACAGAGCTGTTTTCCTCATGTATTTGAATTTAAGTTGTCCCTCTAATCACTCTAAATCTCTGTAAAGTCCTTTGGCTGGATCTTTTATTTCCCTTATACTGGCTAAAAAAACTCATGTTCCCTAATTCAGTGGGTTCTCAGATAAAATGTGGTTTGAATTGATGAGATGTTGCAAAGCTGCTTAGTTCAAAACACAGACTAGACAGAAACCTCTTACAGTAAATGTAGTAACAAATGCTTCAAGTGAAATAAATGCTTCCCTTTGGAAAACCCAGTTAAGAACTAATGACTCCTGCCTACTGCTTTGCCAGTATGGTGGTATATTCAAATGGAAGGGGACAGCCTAGATATTTGATGATAAATTACTGAATGAACCCTTTATAAGTGCATTATTTCATTCTCTTTGTCAATGATTAAGTATTTGAGCCGTATTTTATTTATATTTTTACAATGTTAGTGAAGCATTATCTCATTAAACTGCAGGTGCTGTTAAGACATAATTCACCTGACCCAGGAAAGGTTTGAAAAAAGATTTTAAAAAATGTGATACACACTTGTCTTTGCTGAATGTTCGCCTCCTGTTTCAGGCTTCTGTCAGTATCTCTTAGTATGGTTGGCTGAACAAGACCATTCCCTAAGAAGAAAAACAGAGGTGAGGCTTGACTTTTTTTTTCTTTTTTTATTTCTTCTTTTTTATTTTTTCCCCCCCACTAAATCCATGGAAGAATGAATGAAAAGACCAATCCCACAAGCCACAAGTGGCTACTCGCTCCATTGGGGTGTGAAAACCTGGGATCAGGCACATGCCCTCTCTCATTCAGTCTCCCCTGTTGCGACTGTCCCATTTCCGCTGTGGTTGCTGGGTGTTGCCGTCAGTCAGACTGGGTAGAGGTTATGGGAGTTTGACCTAGGCACAGGCAAATCAGACTCAAGCCCGCTGTCTGTAGAGTGCCCCTGAGCCAGTGAGCTTTGCCCACCAACCTGCTCCAGGTTGTGCCTCTTTTTCTCTCTCTAAACCCTACTCTTGAAACAGAAACAATTTAACGTGTCGCTTTATTCAACGGAAATAACAAACGATGATCACTTTTTGTTCTGCTTTATCATCCGGTTATTATCTGTGCTCCCAATACTTTCTTCTACTTTATTGGCTCCTCAGTTTTTTGCAAGTTTGGTCGTTCCTAAGCTCTTTTTTGGCATAATTCTGCTCTGATCTTCCCTAGCTGTTTCCGAGGAAGGGCTTAATCTGGTGTTCATTGATGCTATCTATGATGGTCTAAGTAAGAGGGTTAAGTATTATCCAATGTCATGAGAGCAAACTGTATAAATTTTTTGATATTCTTTTGATGCCTAGAAGCGTTCGGTCACAATGAAAAATAGGTAATCAGGTGTCATTTACCATGCTTGAAATTCTTGAAGCTGATTCACAAAATTAAGTTCTAGAATCTCATGTACGTTTGATGAGAACTGCTCATCGTCTTGTAAATTGTCTGGAAATGTATCAAACACAGGACTTGGCACACCAGTCTGTCTCAGTCCTGTATATAACCTTGTTCTGCAAAAACTGTAACAAAATAAACATTTGGTGTGTTAATGGAAAAGAAGGAAAGGGAATTTAAAACTGCGAACACCATAAAAGGAATGGAGTGATTTGAAGTTTATTTGGATCCAGGGTTTTAATGTAGGCTTATATAATTAGAATAACAAAATAATAATAATTGCACTGTATCATGTCATTAAAATGGATCATTTTAATGATGCATTGAGTTGTAGTAAGTAATTAATGGCTTGCTAGTACTTTGTTATTTAGAAGATAATAATGTTATAATTCACACTTTAAAATAATTTGAAGACGAAATCAATAAAAAGCAACTATGCATTTTTATCCCTTTGGATTATCGCATAATTTAGAAGAAAGTGGCACATGAAGAGAATAATGAGCAGATCCGACGTATTGTTTCAAAAGCAGTCACGCTCTTATAAATAAGTAGAGAAGTTCAGTCTGGAGGCCCTTCTGATGAAATAAACGCAGATGTTTGAGGCTTCTTTAATGGGAGATAGATGTTTATATTCTGTGGGCATTGACACTGTTAACTTCAACAGTGGGCAATCTCTTGAAAGACAAGTGGCTGTCAAACCCTGCTGTGAATCCCACCGTGACTTTTCTCAGAAAATTGTTTACTGTTAGTGGGATCCAAAACACTGAGATTTTCATGAAGACTGACAGATGCTATCATTTTTGGTCACTGCTAAAACGGCAAGACCAATTCATTTCAGTAAAGAGAGTCAGGGGAGATGTTCCCTTAGAAAATGAGGTTAACATTCTCCCCGTAGAGGAGCAAGTTCACATACAGAGATATGGCTGGAGGCTGGTGTACAACCCATGGCTGTTGTGTTGGTATCTAAATTATTTATGGGAAAGGAAATGTTAACTTTGTGTGTAAATAAAAAGGATGAGAAGTTCTTACAAAGCAAATGATGTTAATACTCCTGCTCTTCACCCATTACTTTTTCTCTCAGAATGACTTTGTCAGAGTCTTTTGAAGCAATGGGAGTTTTGCCAATGACATTAGCACAGTTTGGATCAGATCTATAGAGTTTTATAGTATATTACACAGAATATGAATTACTAGAAACCCATTGAAACAGTTTTACCCAGCTTTCTTTAGGAACAAATGAAACTCATAGCTTTTGAAATTGTGCACATCTCTCTCTGTCTGATGTTCACTGGTAGGTAGAGACCCTAAAATGTGTGATTTATGTTCACAGTTAGATACTTAGTCATTTAAATAATTGGATCTGTGCATACAATTTACCACAACTGTAAAATATGCATGCATGATTTTGGCAGCTCTGAAATGAACTGGCAAAACAGGATGTTATCCTTCCATATTATGGCTTTTGCAGCATGTGATTTACTCATTTACAAAAGAGTTGTAGTAGGCAATTAATATTGTTATGCTGGGAGCTGCAACAAAGCTCCTTAAAAGTGGTGGGCCTAACATTTTAGTCCATTCAGACTAAATGAAAGAGCAATTAACTGAGCCTCTCTGTTGAAGTAGCTGGAACAATGCAACACAGTGTCTTAAACCTCCAGCCTGCTCAGGAGCCCTGACTACTCTGTCAGCTTTGCTGTGGTGTGACTGCAAACAGAGTGGCAGAGTGCTGGCTTTTGATTGCTGCTGTGTGTGAGCACGGTGTAAGGGCATAAGTATGCATGAAAACCAAAAAGACTCCAACCGCGTCCAGGGAATGATTTTTGGTATGAACCTGAGAAGAAAAGGCAATAGACAGAAAGAGATATTTTGGTTTGGATGCTGGTGGAAACGGGGTTTACAGTCATGAGCAAAGAAAAGTTTCTCTATTTTATTTTTTTTTTCCATAAAAAAAGTCTAAGGTTGAGAAAATTCTGACCTTAACAACAGTATTTCCTCTTTACAGATGCACTATATAAAACTTACATTTCAACTTTTTTGGTTCTCAAATGGTAAAAGCATATTGTTAATCGTATCCTCGGAATGCATCTGCCACATCACCGCAAAAATGAGAAGGGTCTGATTCTGGCCTTAAGATGTCCGTTGTGCATTATCCCTAAGAGCGTAAACACTCAATTTCGCTTTCTACTAATACGGGTAATCTTTGAGCGCTATCAGGATTTACTTGCCAGGAAAAGAAGATCTGTTCACTCACAGATCCACCAGAGACTGGCTGTTTGGTAAAGGGCAATCCTCACCACAGCTACGGCTATGTAACCTTTTTCTGTGCCAGCGCCACCTTGAGAAAGCCCAGCCTTTTCCCCTGCTTATCTCAGAAAGCAGTTGAGCCCCGAAACTGCATCATCCATTGGGGTGGCACAAGTGCTTGTGTGGCCACATGGCTAGTTATAGTAGGAATCTGACCGATGAAAATTCCTTTTTTTGTTTGCTTAGCAAGCTTACTGCTAATTCAGTTTTGCTAACACAAGGCAGAGGTTGTGGGGAGGGGGGAGGAATAAGCAGCTGTGGGAAGGGATGGGTTTTAGGCTGACTCAAGCAGCTGTTCTGCAGCAAGTGTGCAATCATGGCCTGCGGTGAAGCAGCGGGACCACCGGCACAACCTCCTGGGCTGTGCAGGAGTCACTCCAGGAGTAGAAGGGACCCACTAAACAAATTTGTCTGCACTGAGCACTGTGTTTTGGAGTGCAGGTAATTTAAGAAGAGTAATTGTTTCCACTTTGGCAAGAATCCTGTTTTTTTTTCAAATTGAGCGTTGTCTGTTTTGCAAAGATACAACTCTGCAGTGCAGTTCATCAGAGTTCACTGTTTGCAAGGCCCCTCTGCCTGTTCTGAAAAGGGAAGGCAAGCAATTTTGCACTGTGCTTGTCCGTTAACTTACACGTGTACCAGAACACAGACATCTTGTACGGTAGGCTGTGTATAATTTAGTGTCTGGTTTGTGACTTTAAATATGAAACGTGCTGTTGTTTCATATTGCCGCCTCAAATTCAGACAAAGTTGGCTGTCAATTATTCATGGTACGGTTACCTCAGTTGCAGACGAACTTGGATTATCGATGCAGAGAACGTCCGTCCGCCCTCCTGTACAGCATTTCTGAATCCAAAGTGTCACCAAACACAAATCGGAGACATTTTAACTTTCTTAACTGCACTTCAGTGAAGAAGCCGAGGTACAGAGTTTAGAAATCCTGGTGTAATTTGGCTTGAATGCAGGTGTTTTACTTCTGTACCTGAGTAGATACAACCATACTGTTCCGTTCTGGATCAAGCAGACACAGTCACCTAGCTTAGTATCACATCTGCTGTAGGGGGAACAATTCCCCCAAACTCTGTTACCCTTCTTTTCTTCAATACAGTAATGTTTTATCACTGAATTTTCATTTTCTCAGTGTTTTTGCATTTGCCACACTTTTGCAAGTCCTTGCACCCTAAATCCCTGAGTGTGAACTGTATGAATTCTAATAAAATTCCTTTCTTGTATAGAAAATACTGGCAAAGAAGAATGTTTCTGATGGCTTGATTTCCTTTTAAAAAGTGAGCAATAAGCCATAACCTCTTAAGTCTAGAGTATTTTTTGGGCAGAAGTTCAGGTAGATCTATTCATATCACTAATAGCATAGTCCTCTGCCTTCATATTTATTCAGTTCCTGAATATTGGATCTTAAAAAGAGGAAGAGGGAAAAAAGCAAAAAAACCCTATTATTATGCATTTTTGGCCCATCATTATGTAAAAAAAAAAAATATTTCTGCATGTGATACTAAAAGAAAATGTCTTTTTTAATAATATGGAGGGACTTGAAAGGTTTCTTGGCAGTTAAATCTCAAATGTGTCCTTGCAAAGTATTTGATCTTCTTACTTGTATGGGTAGAAGAGCCAGAATCCAAATACAATTTGAACACATAAGCCAAGGAAGTGGGCAACTTGCTGCTGAATTTCAGTTAATGGTGATAAAATAATCAATGAGAACAAGGTGCTTTCATGTCAAGCTTAACCATTTTAAGCCCCCTGGGTAAATAATGCTTCATATTTCGTCAACACATCAGTCCAAAAACTCTTTCTAAAAGAGTAGAATTTAATTCATTATGAGGTTGCTAAAAAGTGTGTCTTGATTGGGAAAGCAGAGGCACAAAATATTTCTTGGAAAAGAAAAAGACTAGCTGACAATTGTTCTATACTATCCCAAAAGCTCAGGGCTCTGCCCTGTGTCATCATCCTTTCCTATGCTCAATAAAATAAAGCAGTGCCAAGGCACATTTTAAGACAGTAAATACCAAGACATTTATGATATAACAGCAGTTTCATTTATTAGATAAGTCGTCCAAACGCTTCACCCTTCGGAAAAAAATAAAATATTTTGAAGCCTAATTACCTGTCTGAGATGAGTCTGAAAGAGTAGAAATTGAGGCTTGCTTTCTGCATTTTCTTTAAAATCCATTCTGCCCCCCTGTCTGCAGATCCATCCATTGAGCTGTGGGGTGAGGAGGGCAACGCTACCCCAGCAAGGACCCCACAGCTCAAACCATTTTTACCTGAGCTGGGAAAGTGACTTGTCTGCAAGGAAGAGTGGTTCTGTGCTTATTGGTTCAAGTTTCCCTTGTATGTGTGGATCACACAAACATAATCGAACCTTTCCTTTTTCGAAACCCTGGAAAATCACTCTGTATAATGAAAACCAGAATGGGGGGGGAAGGGGATTAATGTAGACCCAGTCTGCCAGAACTGGATGAATAATTTATTCTTTGAATATTGCTCGCCTTTCCTTTTGCAAATTGCCTGCAAACAGTTTACCTTTTTTTTTCATTTAGTATTATTTGAAATTATTTGCTGAATAATTTCTGCAGTTAATTCCTGATCTGCATATCATTTGTGAGCGGTTGGATAGCAATTCCTGTTAAACATTCAGGCTGCCTCAGCTAATTATTGTGGAATATGCAGACCACACTGTACCATAAGCTGAGCTGAACAAGTGTTTCTCAACATACTTTAAGATTGTTCCTCCTGTATAACAAGGACCTCCTCACACATGAAGAAGATTAATTTATATAGATATTCAAATAAAATCCAGACTGGAAGCTTTAAAGAGCAAGAGTAGTGAACAGATGAAAGGTAAAATTTTCTTGTGAACTAAAGACCGATTGAAAGATAGAAAGATAGAAAATATTAGTATTCAACTGCCATCTCTAGAATAAGATCCACGGATCTACACCTCTCTTTCAGTCCTATTTTCTTGTGTTTAAAGTGTCCTCTGTTCTCTGACCAGTCATGGGAATATGTTGCCCTTGGCTCCCAATCAGTATAGTTAAGTCTAGGCCCTACCTAAAGATTCCCTTCAGCATCACTTGCAGCACTCCCTGGCTTGTTTAATTTCTCATGTTTTGTCTCAAATTTTTCAATTCCTTCTTCATAGCCTCGGAAGAAAGGCTCATGGTAAAAGAATGCCATCAGATTTTTATCCTTGTCTACCTTGCTGTAAACCCATTTTCTTTTGGGGTTAACAGATTTGGACTTGCCCAAGTAATACCAATTCAGGTTTTTCCTGTGAGCATTGTTCCTATGGCCTGTTCCATTTCCTCCTTCCACTGGCTCAACTTTCTGTCTCATTAAGCCCAAGTAACGGTGCTTCGTGGTCTGTTTCTACTCCACCTATCATTTCTCAGTTATTTGGATGGACTATGGTGCCAGCTGCCTACAACTGTGATAAATCTTTGAAACAATATTCTCCATCTTCTCGTGTTGTTCATTGATGGTGTCCTAAATCTAGGCAGGAGCTTCCTTTACCACCTACAAAACTGAGTCTTCATCATCCTGCAAAACCTTTCTTAACATGTATGTTATGACCACTTGATCATGTGATTAATATGATTCTATCCTCATTCTTCTCTCTTACCAATACTCACTTGCTTTGCCTTATATTAAGATCGCAAGTTCTGGGAGCAAGAGTGATCTATTTGTCCTTTATTCATACAGCATTCATCACGATGGGTCCCCAGCTCAGGACTGCATTCTTGGAGTCATACAAGTGGGAAAAAAATGAAGCTTTGCTTACACAGATGGCAAGCTGTTATTTAATTTAATTGTCTATGATATCCAAGAGGAGATTGTGAAATTTTAATTGATACTACTTTTTCAATTAAATAAGTTTAAGAGGATTGTAGACCCCTGAAAAGTAAAATGGAAAACTGAGTGATTCAGTAAGCAGGTGACAATATCAAGAAATCATTTAAAAAGTGATGATACACCTGTTTGGACTTCTCACAGTTGATTTCTGAATGAAATAAAACCATCTAGGAAAAGCATTCAGGACTCAAAGCAAGAGCTGATTAGTAGTCTAGTCTGGTATTGAAATCCCCAGTTTCCTGTCTGTAATTGCCTTTCGAACGTTCAAATGCTGAAGGTTGAAATGTAGCATGCTGTGCTCATAGAGATCAGTGTTTGCAATGAACACACAAATTCTCAAATTTTAACTTGGTTTATTGCCATTTCACCCACATACAAAATTTGTAATGAGAGAAAGACAGGTTATTAAGTGTTACAGAACAATGTATATAATAATGTTAATGAGACTGACTATATTTGCCTTGACCTCATGGCCTTAAAGCACTAATTGTATTTCAGATTCTTTAGTTTTCTTATGTGTATGTATATAAGAAAGCTATGGGTGGTCCTCGTTTCACCAGTCTTTAGAGATTTACAGTGAAAATGTCTATAGCCAATTGAGAGAAACGTGAATTTCCTGGCATACAATTAATTATAAAATACTGATTTTAAACTTTGGCATAAAGTGACTCACATTTAATCTTCAATTAACGTAGAGGGAACCCAGACATTTACATCTAAAGGAAATCCTCCCGCCATCCTGCCTCTGATTACAGTTCTGCCAAGTTTTACAGAGTGCAATCTCTTTCCTTTTATGAGCTTCCATATTTTCACGTCTTCTCCATTTGTTAGAGTGCCCTAAGCATACAGATATCAAATATCCCCAATAAAAGTGTTCGTTTTACAGAATGAACAAAACTCTCATCTTCATGTGAAGGGACACATCTTTTAGCCCATACAATTCTTTTGTTCTCAAGAATCCCTGTTGCACCTTGACTTTGTGTCTTTATGCTTCTATAGAAAGCCCTGACTGAGACCTTCATCACCTCCTGTGGAGAAGATGTTATTGCTATGATTATTTGTTTTGCCTTCAGTGGCCAAAACGTCATGTGCACAGCAGTCCAAAGACAGAATGTTCCAAGCTATAGAGTCTGGTATTAATTTATATGGACACATAAGTGTGTTTATCTGCAGGATTACCAACTTAATAAAAAAATTTCACCTGATTCTTTATTGTCGCTTCTAGCTTTCTAGACCATGAGATTAACTGTTACTGTCTTTATAAATTAATGAATAGGAAACTATAAATTTAAGTGATATTTACAATTAATAACTGTATTTCACAGGAAATAATGTAATATCTAATGACTTTAGAATAAATTTATTGTTAAATTTGCACCGTAAGATTACTTTACCCTGAGATCTTATCTTTTGAGCTCTGTTTTGAGATATGAGAAATTCAGTACCCGTGGTTCAGACATAAAGTTTCAGTCTCAGTCTTCATACAGTCTCATTCCATGTTGCCTTACTGCATCTCACCTTTGAGGAACACAAAATTAGGTTCTTGAACAAATTTGGTCATAAATCAAAGCGCTTTACCTGATTTACATTATGGATATTCCAAACTGCTAATATAAGGTATCAGCAAGATACCTGATAGTATCTAATATTATTAAAAATCTTGTGGTAATCAAAGAGGTCATTTACTTTGACAATCTCATACTGAACATAGCTTTATTTCAAACCAATAATTCACCCCTAAATTCAACTTTCTGTAATTTTAGAATTTATCATTGAGTCCAGGAAAGCAGCTTACAACAGGGTAAGGACATCTCCAAAGAACTGAGGAAACTGAAATAGCTCAGCAGCTGACATGCACGACTACAGCAAAGATGTAGGATTTAGGTAAAGGGTTGAAGTGGACTGAGGGACCAAAGGAACTGGGGCAGGGCTGCAGCTGGAAGTTGAAGAACAACTGAAGCAGAGTGTCAAACACAGCTGAATAAAGCACTTAGAAATCCAAAGCACAAGCCACAGTCTGCAGAGAAAAAAAAACAAACGTTTTCCTACAGCTTGTCTTTGGCCCTAATTCCTGAACAGACCTGAAAGACCCTTGTGCATGAATCCTTTGAAGACATAAAATACTGCTATATAGGGGTTTGGCTAAACTTCAGTAACAGCCAATCTGAGATTCTCCACGTACGCAGGAGTTCATGCAATCTATGCATGATATTGGACATCAGACATACATTTCTCTTGAATCTCCTTTATTGGAGAATTAGATATCATATTCCATTTGATACCATTTAACAATAATTTACCATACATTCTGTTACTGCTTTTTCTGCAGTCATCTTACAGATACTTACATCTTACAGATACAGACTGCTCAAACATTTCTAATTTCTTTAAGAGAGGTGGTAAGAGCTGACTGTACTAGAATGGTTCTTTTATGCAAGTTTGAGTGGTGAAACAATGCAATGAGCAATCAGTCCGAGTCACCCAGTCACAATTTTTTCCTCTACCCCTGCTGCAATACTGTCTATTGCCCAGGCGCAATAATAGGATGTATTTCCATTTTCACTTACCAATGTACTAAGCACGGAAACAACTTACAGTTTCTTCATGGGGTAAGAAACCGTGCAATGAAAGGAATGAAGTCCTCATCAGAAATAAACTTACCTCCTCTGGTCTTTGGTACAGTCTTGCATGAAGATACTTAATCCAGTTGCTGCCCTGTTTTGTTTTTTTTCCCTTTCTTGGAAATGTCGTTTCTCCTTACACCAGGAGGTCTTCTTAACCTGGAGACAGAATATTTATTTATGTGTTGGCCAGGTATGGAAATAAGATACTAAGAAATGCTTAATCTGTTTGACATGCTGCTTCATTTCACCACAACATTAATCCTTTTTACCTAGGAACTTTTTCTACCTTTTTAAATAAAGTATTGGACTTCTAAACCTCAAAATTACATGCGTCCATCAATTGCCAGAGGGAGTCTTGAGGGAAGCTGACAGATATGAATGAGATAAGAAAAGAAAACATTTGAAGAGACTTGTTAATGCATCACTTGAGGGTAAAAGAGACATTTTACAGAATATAAACGAAGCATCACATGTCCCAGCTTTGCCATTGTTTAGAGAAAAATGAATTCACTGCAACGCCAATGTGACTACTGTTACAGTGAGATGGGTATTTCCAGTCTGGCCGTGTATGGAAGCATGGAGGTCTTGTATTATTTGAGATGACCGATGCACAGTCTGCTCTTTAAATTCTGCTCTTTTGTGTTTCAGAAGAAATAATAGAAAACGTTCTTTGACTGGGGATTTTTCTTCCATTAGCTGAAATTTTGGAGAGATATGTTTATTTATTTTAATAGTACTGAGCCAAAGTCAACCCTGAACGTAATGAAGCTACTGGGAAGGTTTCATTCAAGCTATTTTTTGGAGGGGGAGTGTCAGACTTTTATCTTTTAAAATCTCTTACCCATTCTCAACATTGTCTCCTCAAAAATTTCCTGTTTATTCCAGTGTGGATATTAACAGAATAAATGAAAGATTTTCTAGTCTGAGATTTACATGCAATTTTTAGGTTATAGACTTCCTGCCTGACCCTGAAAACAATTAAGATTGCATGTCTTCCTCCTTTTCCCATTTGTTAGTTCAGAATAGTTCTTCTCAGGAGTATAGAAATTCTTACTAATGATTGTGAGCTCTTCACAACATTGCGGTGGTGAAAGCCATGTTACTGCCCAAGCAGAATGAGTTGAAATATTAATATTAGTGTACTCTTTCCGTTGATGTAATTGTTTGCAATTATTGTGCAGGTTTTAATAAAATCATAACATGAATATTGCTTAACTATTACCTGTTTTCCAATATAAATCTATAGGTCAAATGATGTAGAGTTTTAGGTGCTGGACACAGATATAAAATTTCACTATTATTTTGCTCCTTATCTAATCGCAGTTCTCATGGTTTGATCAGTCCCATTGTATTATTGCAACATTTCGCAACACTTTTAGTTAAATTTCATGTTTCTGTTTTATGCGTCTAATTTATCTCTTTCATAATCGATATGAGATGTGCATATCTTGTGAAGTGCTTTGGGATGTGTAACATGAAAGGTTCTATAGAGGAACAACTGTTTTCTTATTAGAGTGAACTCCAACAAGACAGATTAAACATTCAATTAAACAAAAAATTTGCCTATGTAAAAAGCTCACAGGAAGGAGCACAACAACGTTCATTTTTATGAGGTACTAAAGTTTTTGGAATCAATTATTCTGAAAGTTCATCTACTTTACTTACAGGTAAAATAATAACTCAGTTTTTTCAGAAAAGGGGACAAGTTTTATTTACGTAAAGTTCCACTGTAAAAATCTGGGTACTATTTCTTTCTAAGGTCTAATACACTTTGGTGAGCAAAATGAAAATACTCGTAAAAGGCAACCACAGTATGTTATAAACCACCTTTATGGTTCATTATAGGTTTGGTTTAATGCTGTTGGATTAACACTAAAGGTTAATGTTTGCATAAAATATGCATGATTAGTTTAATACTCTGGAACTGTGATCAGGTTCTCTAATGTTATGAAAGGGAGTGACATGATACATGGTTAAGGCTGACACAAATAGAAGTGTGATATATTTTCAACAAAACTGGTCAAGGGTATTTTCAAAATCCTCGCTTATGTGATAACACTTCAAAGCCAATCTGTGCCAATGGGAGATTTTGTGTTCAGCTCTCATAATTAAACTGTTTTCTGGCTGCAGGAAGTGCATGCATTTCTAATTTGCAGTGTAGGCAAAGTGCTTGGAGAATGATACTTTCAGATTTTTTTTTCTTGCATTCGTTGAGCCCTAGATATTGTGTGGAGTGTTTTTGTTTTAAGCGTTGATTAACTTTGTTATGCTTTATATTGCCAGAAGAATAATAGTATTTTTTATGCATGGACTTGAAAATCTGTATCTAACTGGCAGATTTCCCTTATTGCTTGCGTAGAAGCGTCTGCCTAAGCTCTTCACTTACCAAAAAGTGATTTATAATTTTATGATTTATTCTTTCTAAAATATATCTTGATGGTACCTCAGAGATAATTACAGTTAGGCCTTCTTTCATGCTGCAGGGGATGAATAGTATATTTAGCATGTGTTTGCATAAATATCAGCCATAAAACTCAGATAGACCATGAACTTCTCCTGCTGTCAGGGGTCTGGATAACAGATAATGAGAAGAGCCCATAGGCTATCATAAGACAAACACATAACGCACTGTAATCATCATGACATATGAACACAACTACAAGTACATGTACATGTACATATAATGCATTGATTTATATGATTATGCATTATACAGCTATCAGGACAGGTTTTGTTTGGTACACTTATGGGTATGAATATTCAACAGAAGAGACGCACTAGTAACCCCTGACTTTTGTACAACCTCAATATGACTCATGATGGTCATTGTACCCTGTACTTACAATGATGATCCAACTGTGATTTAAAAAAAAAACACGTAAAAATGAAATTAGGCTGGGTTAGTTTAACTGCTACTCTTCTTTCATCTAGCACATGTACAGCATGTTGTAACAGTTACTTACAGGCTCATAAACTGTTGTTTTCCAATGCACAGAATAGACTGTCTGTTATTTCTATTTTCAATTTCCAACAGGGATCCTATGCCTTATTTCCTACATTTCTTCTCTTCTTTTTTCTTTTTTCTTTTTTTTTTTTTAATTTGGATTATTTTAGACATCCAATTTATACAACTGACGGTGTGGTGACAAGAAGACATGGGTGGAAAAAAGTGGCCATTCATGGGTGTAGTAGGGCAGGCAAAACCTCCAAAGGCCAGCATCGCTGCTAATGTTTGTGCGGTATGTAACTATGGCCTGAAATAAGGTGAGTGACTCCCTTCACGCTTAAAAGTGAAGAACTTGTATATAGGATGGCAGAGACAGAAGCAGAACTCACTCTTGAGGGCAGTTTTTTTTCAAACATTTATGTGTAGCCCTGTGGTGGTGCAGCTCCAACCCCCAGGCCACGCTGCAATGTCAGGGCAAGCTGACATTGTGTTCTTGTCCTGGTTACAAGTTCAGGGAGTTGGGACAACTAGGCACTCCCTAACCGTACCCGAAACTCCTGCTGCCTGGATCGTAGCCAGATCTGGAAGGAACCAGAATTACCCGACAAAAATTTGGGGTCAAAAATGGAAAAACACCCAAGTCAATCATCTCGCAATTCTATAAATAGTGATGCTAAGTGAGGCGCTTTGAGCTCTCCAGGATGGCAGCAGGTGGTGACCCAGTATCTCCCCCTGAGCTGGGATGCCTCTCAGGGTATGTTTCGCAAGGATTTCAAAGATCGTCCACTGATAGATGCTGATGAAGAAGAAGGGTTCAAAGATTTGTCTGCTGACAAATGACAATGAGGGAGAATAGCAAGTAATTCAGTGCAAATAGATCTTGTGAGGTTCAAAGGTCATTTGGTACCAATAATTTACTACTATTTACAGAAGAAGAAACACCTTCATTATATAGGTTAACCGCTGTATTTCTGTGTGTGTGCACCATGTGTGTGTTTGTGTGTGATTTGATTTAAGAAACTCTGCTGTAAATCTTGTGTGAACCTTGCCATTTTCAAATCTTTAACTAGTTGCTGTGTTGATTATAGCAAATTTTGTTAAATCACTCTGATAATTGGCTGATGATTAAGTATTGTTAACAAATCATACAACCTAATCCTGTGTTAATAAATCTTAAAGTGCTGCCTACCTTAAAGTTTTGTAGGATCCATAAACTAACATTTGTGACAAATTGGTGTAGTCGGCAGGATCCTAAAATCTGCATTTGTGACAAGGCCTGATTTGGGCATGCTAATCTGCGAACAGCAAAAGGCTATATATACCTGACATAAATGCCTGCCACAGGTCAAGATTCTGTATCAAAGAACTGGACTACCCAGCAAACTTATTTTAGAAGAAGTCACAGGATTGCCTGTAAGGGACAAAACAGTGCCCTTCCCCCAGCTTTGATCTTGGAAATTATTGTAATGTAATGGCTGCTTCCAAGACCAGAAAAAAACATCCTAACAAAGATAACCTTATTTCACTTCACGTGTGGAATTACAGCCTAGCAAATTGGAATTTGGATAAGCAATAAGCCAAAGTAAACAGGCTATAACTATGGACAGGTTTTTAATGGGCACTGCTATCGGTCTTGTTTATTCATTATGTATTGGTTATGTAGCCACAGTCCCTAGAGACCAACAAGTTTAAAGACTGAATATTCATTTCTCCTTTTTACCTAGGCTTACTTCTGTTAAAGTTCAAAAACATGAGTGCAGATTCACTGAAAATGGATCTTCTTATGGAGAGCTTGTTTTAGAGGCTGCATAATATCACTCCCGCACAGAACAAGTTCTCCAACCCCAAAACTGCTGATCTGATTTGATTACCAAAATGTGGAACACTGAAATCAAACATTTGTGCAACATTTATTAATGCCTGTAAAATGGAGGAAGCTCTTGGTGTATGAGCAATCATGCATTTTTGGGAGATGAGGTAACATTCTTCTGCTAAGCGATATCAATCTTAATGTAATTAGTTTTAACAGCATGCCCTTCATTTTTTTTTTTCTATTTTTACCACAGTTATCTCCATTTTCTCTTCATTCAGCAATGTCTCTTCATCTGTCAGACCGACAAGAACTTTCTCAAAGACAAACAATGCTAATGAACCAGAGACGTGTCTCAATCAATGTCTTTCTTTCCTCGTCTTGATGGGAATCATACATAGCTGCTAATTTTGCATTAAGGTCTTTTTTTTCCTCCTCCGTTCTTGGCCTTAGAGGCAAGGAAGGAAAGTGGTTTCAGCACTTAACAAATAGGTTTTTATCAGACTGACTGGGGGGCATTCAGTGACATGGTTGATCACTCCCAGGAGGCACAGTTTCAGCCAGAACAAGTGGACAAAGGTCACCAAAAAACAATTCTCTCAGATTATGTTGGAACACACAACAGTCATAAGCAGCTAAATAAGATGTGCATAAAAGCTGGGCTACCAAGTCTAATTCTCAGTGATCTTACATTTAAATATTGATACATTCTGAGAATAGCAGCTGGTAGAAGTCATAGGTAGGCTTGAAAATTATTCTGCAGAGAGTCACTGAACTCAAATAAATTGTATTTATACGGGAATTTCATAAGCTTAACTGTTGTTGTTGCCTTACTGTGAAGTCATAATTAACCAATGCATCACCTTACCTGAGACAGCAATGCAAACTACCCTGCTACTACTTGCAGTATACACAGTTTCAGATTGTTAAAAGCGGAAAATGAAATATCTTGGACAACATGAAGTTTTAGGTATTGAGTCTTCTGCTGCATTTTTTTTTACTTGGAAGAAGAACACACTTTTTACAAAATTCTACATTTCTCTTCATATTGTATTTGAAATAAATAATTTATCATAGGTCGGATATATAAAATCACAATATTCATTACATCAATGCAAATCTTAACAGTTTGGTACCTGTTTGACCTTAGTTTTAGTTTGCTTGAAATCCTGTGGTGGTTCACAGAGATTAAAAATCAGCTGTCGTTTTCAAGTATGGCCACTCTTGTCCATATTACATATATCATGGTGTAGTTTCTTCATTTGATGAACCAATTAACTTAGTCCATGAAGTTGAATGACCATAATGAGTCGTGAGAATTCATTGTCGTGGTGAGGCTGTCTCGGAGCCTGAGAGAGGGAGCACAATGGGCCACAATCAATAGAAGGCGTAACAGTCTCACAGGTCAATGGTAAAGAGTGGCTCTAGCCACGCTTTTAGTAGGGGAAAAGCAAAGAAAGTTGAAATCCATTAAAAAAACCCCAAAACATCCAAAAGCACAACCAAAGAATCTTCATTGTTAAGTGTATATTGGGCCAACAGGAAAGATTTTAGAAGTTCTTCAGGAGTTAAAGATGTCAAAGAAATAGTGAATGTCCATTTCCAGATGGAAAAATAAGACCATTAGCAATATAAAAAGACAAAAATGTTTGATGTTTTTTCTGTTTTCTGTTTGTATGGAGATGGAACACATTACAAGAAGATGATGAACTACTTTCTGCTCTATTAGTAACCAAAGGATGTATAAATCAACATCTGTTAAGGACATAAATTTTTTTCAACCAGCACAGTGATTTACACTAAAAAAAGAAACATTAAAAGAGTTAACTGAGGGGAACTCTAGTCTTCTATAATAATTGCTAATAATTCTTGAAGTACTGAGAAATTTTAGAAAAATGAAAGAATGTCAATGTTGTGCTAATATGAAAAAAGGTTAAAGGGGTTGAGCTGAGTGATTGGAGGCTGGTTTGCTTGACCTAAATGTCACGTCAAAAAAAAGTGGAAAATTTATAGAAGATTCAGCAAGCAATAGCAGAATGTTGATTTAATTACTGTAATTCAACATAGTTTTGTGAAAAAGGTCATGTGAAAAAGCTAGTTGTTAAAGCTGTAAGATTTTAATTAAGTTCTACTTAATAAGCTGGTACATCTATGTTAGTTCTATACAATAGCTAACAAAAAATGTATGAAATGCAATAAATATTAATGTACGTAATTACATGTAATTATGTAATAATGTATTATATATAATGGACCGGCTATCTGATAGACTTCTCACGTAATTATGTCCTGGAGAAAAGTGTTTTTATTTTTAAAATTGTTATGCTGAGACCTAGTGAATATCTTTATCTTCAGTGTGTAAGAAATAAAACTATAGGTAATAAAATCTGTGATTGAAAAATATTTCCAAGAGCAACACATGTAACGAAGAATGCAAGTGGTTTTACAGATGCTCAGTCAATGAGGAAGTCTAGAGGATTTTACTGCAAGGACCAAAGGTCAGCTGTAGTGGGATTTTAACTTTATCATCTACAGTACTGGTGCCTACATGTGAATTCTGTGATAGCTATGCTCCCTTATGAATACGACCAATGGAGTCAGCAAGGTCTAGGAAATGTTTCCTCAGGTTGACAATAGAGATAAAAGCCAGAAAAATGCCCATGCCACGTTCTCCTCTTGTCACTAGTCCCTGACTGCCACCGTGCCTGTCTTTCTGAGTTTGGGGATAGCCAGGGAAATCCCCTCCGGGGTACTGTGCAGGCGCATGAATGCACCATAGCTCTGGCACATACTTACTGAACTTGCTGTGCATCACAACACACACTCAGTGCAGAAAGGAGGGTTGCACCCCACAGCACCGTACAGCAAATCCTCATCAGTGATCTCGGAAGGAGATCACATGCCAGCTGTGGTGCCTTGGCCTTCTTGCCCTCTCCTATATGTTGCTTTTCACGTGCAGCCCACGTTGCATATGCCTGTGTGTGCAAGGCTGGGGATAGCCATGCCCACCAAAGGCTATAGTGCCAGTCGTGGATTTGGGCGTATGTTCCCTATTCCCATGCGTTTGGTCCTGGGCTTACTAATGGAATATGTCTTAGCCCATCACTGTGCAAGGGGGAGATGAGACTCAAAAAGATTTTCCCAAGGACTATTAAGTTCTGGTGGGGCTGAACCCCACAATCCCCAAGGTGAGAGCTGAGCCCACATATGCACAAAGCAGGTAAATTATTCTCTAGACTCCTGTGGAGAATGTTGGTTTGGTTTCCGTTACCATAATGGGAGCATAAATACAGAAGCCATTAAATGTTAGACAACTACACATCACTTGTGGAATCTCAGCAGTCCCTGGCTGCTGATCTCAGGCAGCTGTGGTGTAGCTGGGGAGCATATAAGTTACCTTGTGGGTCTAATTCTCAGTAACAAATTACTGGATGATTATTTTTTTTTTTAAGTTAGCAGCAAATATATTTTCCATTTAAAAAAACCCAAAAAACCCAGACAAACCCAAATCTACAAAATAGATAGAAGATAGTCTGATTTAGAGCTTGTACTATGTTTAGGACTAACATTGACTAAGTCACTAGTATGCCCACGATTAGCTTTGTCTTAATTATTTCCTATATGCATAGCAAAGGCAAGGAAGAGAAATAGAATATAAAAACAAAACAGAGAAGCTCAAAACTCAGTTTAAGCTACTTTTTTCCAAATGCTTGAGGGTTGCTGAGAGTAAATATTTGTACAAGCTGGAACTGGAAACTCAGAAATCTACAGGGCTGTAGCAGTTTTAAAAAGAGCACAGTCTCAAGAGTTCAGTAATGGTTGTTGAGTAGCAGGAAACCAGACTGATGTTCAATGATCTCCTGAGGGTGTCCGAACAAAACAGGCGTGCTGAGCAGACTGTAACATCTTCTTGAGGAGTTTATGTAAAATAGACATATGTTTACACTGTTGGTTGTTTTGAAATGCCTTTTTTCCAGTTTATACTTTGTTCTCAGTGCTTAAATAAACAATGCTTTGGTTCAAAGAAGTCTCTTTTGTTGCTGAATATTTCCAGTTACCAACTCTCAAAGGAAGAAGCCCTGGTGCCAACTCCAGCCGCATGTGATAAATAAACCAGTAGGCAAGATAGTGTGACCCACCAGCAGGAGCCCATGCAGCAGAAAAAAAACCATACAAAAAAGGGAAAGCATGGAGTGAAGGTGCCGCTAAAGTGCAGATAGCCTTATAGCCAGGATAACTCCTTCTTTTCACTATGTGCTTCTCATCCCCAGTGCAGAAATGGACATGCATTACCTCTATTTATACATAAATGGGAATGAAGCCTCAAGCTACTTTATAATTGAGTATGCAGCGAATCAGATAATTTATTTTCCAGCTTAAATAATTTATGGTTTTAATGTAAGAAACCATTTGAGGGAAACTGGATGTGTATTCAGACATGGTGCAACTGGATGCAGTTTTACTGATGTAAGTTAATGTGAGCTGCCTTACCTTAGGTGGGATTTCTAAGCCAAGATACCTAGAAATGCTATGTACACACAAATTCAAATAGTCCTTGAAGTACATGGACTGTATTTTGTACTTTTAAATCCTGTAACAGAAGTGCTGGACCTAACACAGATAGGTTCTTCATTTGCTGAAGAATTTAATTAATGCATTACACTTGTATAATAATTTTTGATGTTGTGCAGTTATATTAAATAATTAGTCTTCTTGATGAGCCCTTTTTCCTGCTATGTCCTCTTTTTTTTTTTTTTTTCAGTACTAATTTTGAATAAAGACACCAGGGTCATGATGATCAGAAGTGGAGGTCAACAGCAAGTTGAAAAAAAAATGAGCTTTGGGGGAAAAACAGAAAAATTAATTAGTTGGGGATGTCAAAACCTCCTTAACATGCAAAAAGAGTGGAGACGGTCAGTGAGAAAAAAATATTAATTGGTTTACATCATATGTGCTGAGGATACATTTAATTAGAGGAAGAATGTCCCCTCTCATCTCTGGGAGATGCTAGGTCAGAACTTTCCATTTTCTTATATGTTTCACACCTTCATCAGTTTCTTGCAGAAACAACTGTGAGTTACCAAGAGTTTCAAGAGCTGATGAAAGGAACTATCACAAAGTGCATTTAGGGAATAAGGTGTTGCTACTTAAAATATATGTAAAACAATGTTAATACTTCCACTCCAAATTCCAAGTGATTTATTAACTTAGGAAAATAAGATATAGGATTGAAGGGTGTTTCAGTAAACATTTCGTCTTACTTTCAGGCAACCACATCAGGCAACACAAACCAAAAATTTTCCCCACAAAATATCTCTTCTTCTTTCCCAAGAATATTGACAATGTTAATAGCGTTCCTTTTTAGGACATGTGGCATTCTTTCTTGGGATAAGTCTCCAGGTCTGAAATTATTATTTTCCCATTGAAATCAAATGGATTTTCCCGTTTGCATTACCTGCAGAAATGCTTTGGGTGGAATACCTGATTAAAATACCTGAATGAAAGACATACTTTGACCGGAAAGACAATATTCCTGTGTATGATGGGCAGGATGCAAACAGACATTATGCTATAAATTGGCAGAAGCCATAAGGCAGGTATATCCCAACACAGCCCCAGTGCAGGAATAGGGGTTGAAGATGATAAGATATGGGACAATGGCGAGAAGAGAGAACATCACCTCTGAATTACAGCACAGAGACAGCAAACACATTTCTGGAAAAATGTAATTCAAAACAATAAAAGATGGCATTGAAATGTTGGTATGCAGTTGGATGACAACCTCAGACAGAATACTTCAAGAAGGAAACCAGGAGAAACCAACCCCGGCTATTGATCAAAGTGGAGTTAAGGAAGAATAAACAATTTTTTCCTAGCTTCATTAACTGACAGTCATTTTCAATTTCAGCACAGTTTTTAAGCATTATCAGACAACTTTGCAAAGTAGATATGTTACCTCTATTTTCCAGATGAACTGACTAGGATACAGAAATCACTTACAAAACAAGAAGGAGCCAGTGAACGACCAGATGAACTGGTCAATCAGCACGTACTCAAAAAGCTCGTCTATATATAATTCCTGGATCCAACTACCTTTGCTAGCAAGATAGCCCCTGGGTTAGGTCAGTGTGTCAGTGAAGAATGACTGTCTGAAACCAGTTCCTGGTGTGACAGTGGCATATATGTAAAGAGTGTTTAGCCATAATGTGGACTAATAGTTCCCACCCCCAACTGTTTGCTTCATTTTCTAGTTTTGGAGTGTGTTTGGATACCTAGCTAGTATTATTTGATTTCTTCTCAACTAGTTAAAATTATCATTTCAATTAGTTAGGACACTGTTCCTAGGACACTGCCTTATATCTGTATGTTCTCTTAGCTGTGACAACACTTAATACTGGGTCATGAAGACTTTAGCATTTAGGAAAGAAATACAAATTGTTTTTGCACTCAGCAAACAGAGAATTTGCAGACATAATGGCCTGACTTCGTGTCCTCTACTTGGTGCTGAACCTAGCTAAATGGATGCCTGTGGGGCAGTCCTATGCTCCACTACCAAGGTGGAGTGGGACAACAAACCAAGCCTGTTATTCTGACTCTGTCACCAGGGATGAGCCTGCTTCTGGTCAGGAGGGTCGGGGCGGGGAGTGGGGTGGATACTTTCTGGGGCAATGGATTGGGCAGCCTGTTCCACGTGAAACGGCAGCAGCAGCCACCCCCTGCTGCCCAAAACGCAGGGAAAGAACCGACACAGGGTGAAGGGAACAGAGCAGAACTATCTGGTGTCAAAATTTATAGATATGAGCCATAGGGTAGGTAGGAAAAAAACTCAGGTGATTCAGTTTAAAAAGGAAATACGCATGCATGTGTGATATATTTAGGAACCTCTGCTATAGACTCTTCTTAAATAACCTAATTTGCATGAAACCCTTTTCTCCTCCACAACTAGTCCTTTCAGCCTCTGATTTTGTTCAAGTTAACTGAAGGTGCAGACTACATGGTTCAGGTTATTTGAAGGTATGGATTCTCGGAGCATTTCTTTCCAAAGAAGAATGAATTTAAAAGCATGCACATGATACAGAGTAATCATGAGAAGTTAGAGTGGTTTTGACTCATTTACATCATTTAAGGTAATTCTAGAAAGTTAAATAAGCATACACCATGACATAGTTTGCAAAATAATTACCATTCATATTAATTAAATATTCCATGGTGTGTATGATCTCCTTTTGAACTTTCAGTCCATTTTCAGGGTGCTGTTAAACCAAATTAAGCAATATTAAAAAAGAATAGCTTATGAAATGCAAAATAGATGAAAAACTCATGCATACACAAATTCTGACAAATGGTCAAAATTATTGTTTTGATCATGATTAAGACCCATTGGTGCAGGGTCCTTGGTATTATTCTTTCTTCAATAAATAGCAATGATTCACGTTGAAAATGTTTCACATATATACCAGCTGGTTTAATATTCATATTCAGGCAGTCTCTGAAAATAGCAAAATATTACTTGAAACTTTAATAACAGTTCTGAAGATATTTGGGCCATTGGGGCTATATTCTCCATGAGCATAGATGTTGTGTGTTTTTGACCAGTCTAGGAGTAACAAAAACATTTTCATTAACAAGTATATTAATAAGAATAGTCTTATTTTTTCACTTAATTTCTTTTTAATTTCTTAGATTCCTTTCAGAAATAAAGCCTGGAAAAGCAGCAGTATGGCTTTTTTTCTCCCCTTTATTTGTTTTCTCTTAAATGACTGTTGAATGGCAACAGACGTTCTCTTGAAAATTACATCTATCCTAGTATTTTAAAATATTACCATTTCTAAATTATTTGTTGACTATTTTACACATGAAAGAGTCACCCAAAATGAGCTATCTAGAGGAAAACCCGCTATATATTCACTCGTATTGAAAACATTCACGGTATTTGTGAATACCTTTTTTTTCACAACATTTGTGAGATGCTGTAATTTTATCTTCCTATACACAAAACAAAATAGTCAAACTAGACTAACTAGTCAAACAAATCCTACTGTAAGTAACCTGTTCTCTTTTAACATCCAGCTGATGGCTTAAAATGTCTGTAAGCAGCAGTCACGCAGTATGTGTGGGTATGTGGTACATATATCTGTAAAGGTGGCAGATAAAATAGTTGATGAGAACAACTGTGAAATCCTGGACCTAATGACATGACTTTCACTGGCTTCCTGTGGCTCGGGATTTCATTTTCATTATGTTCAATCTGGCATTTCTTATACCCATGTATCCCAGGTAGAATTTCACCTTTCTGTTGCAGTCCATCAAACTGGCTGTTAGAACCACAGAGGCCAGTGGTTGCAAGGTTATTAAAATGTTGGAAATATCTTCCTGGTTTTGCCACCAGAAATTAGAGTTAAGTGCTGTTTCCTTTAAAAAAAACCCCAGTAGTCTCAGTTTTTGACGCTGCTTTTCAAACAGTTACTTTGCTTATCTAGAATATCTTTTGTCTGAAGGAGAAACTCATTCCCTGTCTCCTTTAGAAAACCTCAGTTGTGCTTCTGTCAGATGTTCCCAACAAACTCTTCCAATCACCTGTTCTTGCCTATACAGCCTTTAACTGTGATAAATGAAAACTTCTAGGTATTCTCCATATTAAGAGTTCTTAGTTAGTAAAAGTAATAGAGTGTTTCAGGTAGGTTGGTACTTGTCTTTTTCTTCCACCACTTTTGGCTGGCCTTTCAAATTTTCTTTAGCAAACCAGAGGTAGTGCAATGCACTGTGCGTGACAGACATTGCCTTTTGGTTTACTAGTCTATGGGAAGGATAAGAACCCTCTTGCTGTACTCGAGGACTTCACCTCAGGTAACGACATGGTCTCTTTTGGAGCTCATTTCTGCTTATTCTGCATGTTGCAGTCATTGCCTGCACGGGCTCATCTGTGAAACTTAGGCAGATTTTTGTAAAGGAAGAGAGTGGTTTACAGAGCTGCTGGGGGTGCAGCCATGGCTAGATAGGAACTTCCTGGAATGATCCACTACCTCCCCCTGCCAGCAACCTGTACTTGTCCCTCCAGAGCCCATATAAACTACAACAAAAATTACATGTTCTTCTTCTGCTTTACAAAATGTGTAGTCATGAGTTTTCTAGCAACTGAGTCTTGTAAGTAGTAAAGCTTATAATGTATTAGTGTCAGTGCATCAACAGACAATAAATAGGACCATTTTTTTCTCTTTGTGAGATGATATTTTCGGTATTTCACAGTAAGGCCCTTCAACATCCAGAAGATATATTTGAAAACCTCACTGAAAGTTTAGGGTTTTGTTCGTTTTGGGTTTTTTCCCCATATAGCTAGGTACCACAACTGAATGAAGTATTCAGAAACAACTTACTCAGTATTTGGTGTTCATCACACATTGCTTCAATTCCCCTTTAAGGTACTCTCCCAACCTTGGGAGACTGCTAGTTGCAATTCTAGACAACAGGCATCAGGGACAGAAAGCACATAAGGTGGTAAGAAAATAGATCTCTCTTTCTTCTTATTATTAGGAATATAATTTCTGCATGTGGCAAAATTCCTGTCTTGAATTGGGATCATTGCTGGCATCTTTCCACTTTCTGTCAACAGAGAAGCACAGAAAATAAAAAGTTCCCCTGGTCTCAGTCTCCAGAAGCAACGGATACTTCATTATATTCACCAGGTACTTACAGTAGATGTTGTTGTAATGCTAATGCCAGACGCAGATCCAGTAGGTTTTGATTTACATAGAGCACATTCATGAAAGATCACTTGCTGGTCTGCATGGACTTTGAGCTGATAGAATTTGAAGGGAGGTCAAATAGCTTTCGCTAAACCATACATCACATAATTACAGTGGTGATTCTTTTCCTGTGCTGAAAAGTAATTGCTGGCAGGAGAAACTGATGCCAATATGCATAATATTGAAGAATTAGTACCTCAGTTCTCACCACTTCTCTCAGTGATTTGAACTGTCAAATTTTGCTGAGTAAATCCAAAAGAAATTGGTGATAATAACGGACTGTGGTAGATTTTCTTCTTGAGATAATTACTCTGTCATTTTTACATTACCTTTCCCTTTTTCTCCCCTCCCACCCCAAATGTTCCAGTATTTGGGAAAGCACTGAGGAGTAAATAATAGAAACTTAAGATTTTTAGATAAGCATAAACAACATATAAAGGCATAAATAAAATATATTTTTTATTTCTAAATACATGCCACACATAAAAATGTACCTGTGTTTATGGATAAAAATATATTATGCATTATATCTATTATTTTAAAAATGTGTTGCTCTTCCATAGAATATTGAATCAAAGTATTTAGCTTCCCTTACATTAACAAACTATATTTTCATGATACTGTTTCTGTACATCGAACAAACAAAATTTGACTTTATGCCTGCAGACAAGAAAAGGGAAATGTCTGGTGGAAATTAGCACACATAGGTGCATTCTGAGGTCTAGACTCTGAAGCTGATGGATGTCGCATTTGGAACATTCGTTCTCAATATTAATCTATGCACATGTATATTTGTAGCATGAGGCTTCTATAGACTCTTCCTAGATGGAGTATTATGGTTTCTTTCATTTCTCAGAAGAAAGAATAATTCAGAATTCACAGTCATTCTTAATGAAGTCCTTTGTAAACCCACAGTGATCGTGGTATATGTATACCCATACAGAGAAATGGATGCACATCTATACTTTTATAGATGACATTTGCATCTAAAGATACGTATGAATAGATAATGGGGTATACTAATTGCCTGTATAATAATAGATGTTTTGTTTGGCATTATGCACCCCAATTCTGACATCATAATTTATTTTTAATTCTAATAATGCTGTTGACTTCAGCTGACTATTCCAGGTATACACAAATGTTAAAGCAGAATCAAAACCCCACGTGTCCATTTTAAGGTGTTACACATTCTCAATGTTAAAAGGAAACTTGTTCTTACCAGAAAATAATTCTCTTCTCAATCTAAAGCTCAGTATTTTTGAAATGCTAAGTTAGTTATATTTTCTACACTAGAGATCAAATTTTCTATCAAAAGCAAAGAACTTTTTCTCCCTGGTTGGGAATAACCTACTTAGGGAAGAATTTGGACCTAATATAATGATACAATGTCAAAATAGAATGTGAATGCAAATAAACATCTTCGATCTCTATTCACAGCTGAGCTCACTTAAATGTCAAAATGCAGACTCAGCAACGGCTGTGTCTGTCATTGGGGATGACACCCACACTGTCAAATCACAACAAAGCACTGTCGAAGTAGGTCTATGGAGACTACGTTAAGTTGTCAAATGAAACAGATGCCAGCACAGATTATATTACATCTGAAAGACAAATAATAAGAAATTAAACACAAAGACTCTGATCTTCAATCAAAGTGTACAAGTGCATAGAGTGCCACCTGGCTTGTTATTTTTTTTCTTTAAAAACATCCCTTTTGGGTTTAAAAGAGAAGCAAGGATCCTTTTCTTCCCCTTCATCCAGCTATGTTTTCTGGATATTTTTTGCTGGGTTTTGGTTTCATGGGGTTTTTTTGGTTTGTTTTTTCTTTATTTTTTTCACTGGTTGGTTTTTTTTTTGCAAGCTGCAGATTAGATTGATCTAATAGTAGTAGTAGTAATAATAATAACAAGTCATGTTTTGAGTATGTTTGTTGTTTTCTTGTTCTTGCAGTGCAAGAGCTACTTTTTAGAAACTGTTCAATGGACCATACCGGCTGAGCGCTATTTGTTTACTGACTGAAATTATGTCAGTAGCACAGAATTATACCTTACCCTCCCCAAAAGAATGTGTTAGTTTCAGCTGTGGTATGTATGTATATATATATATTAGCAAAACATTGAAAGCGTTCACCTGCTGCCAGCTTTTCATAGTAAACCTAGGAATTCTGGTAATACAGTTCCTATTCAAATCCATGAGAATAAGACAGGGGCTGCTTTCATAATAGCACACATAGTAACACTTAAAATGAATATTTTAGTATATTTAACATGGGTTAATATAAGGAGGTTATGTTAGATGTGTGAATTTTAATATTTTACCAGCTAATAAGGAGAAAGATTGGTTTAAACTTTTGTAGGACTTTGTGTCAACTTTAAAGAAAGCTCTCTAACAGCTCTCCTGATTAGGGAAACAGCTTTTTTCAGTGAAATTTATTGCACGCTTGGGTGACTTGTCAGCCAGTTGTACTACAAAGTTCACTCCAGATGAATAACACAGTTGTCTAAGCTCTACCGCAGAAACACCTAGATTTCTCAGCAGCGGTGACTCAGTTCCCTGTGGGCTTGGCTCATGCCCTTAATTTCCCCGAGACAGATAATATTAAATGAAGCCATGCTATTGCTATCGGAATGGACTTCCCAGATACAGTATTTTTAAGGACTTTCTGCCTGATCTAAATGGACACTTCAAATTCACTCACTACCTTTCTTCCAAGACAAGGCCAAACTGTCCACACAAATTCTGTTTCCCCTCTGAAATGTATCTTTCATGTTACTTTCATTTATGCTTGCTTTGCAACCTGGAATCAGCTGTGAATTTTATGAGGCTGCTTTTTTTCAGAGCTGTGTCAGCCACAACCCTAAACTGCTGCTCAATCCCTTATGCTGAAAGACTTCATGGAAATGAAAACCATAATGTCTCAAATGCAATAAAGTTAATAGCTTTTTGTGGTATGTAATCAGAAATTCTTCAAAAAGCCACAAAATAGTACTGTATTGAGAAAGTAATTTGGGCATGAAGTAATCTAGCCGCATTTATCAGCTCAGATGCAACGACACACTTCTGTAGCAGTTTTAGGTTCTGAACAGACTCTCCCTAACCCAGCTAGCGTAGTTGCTGCACATTTCTAAAGTAAATAGGTGACAATGTCTACGTTTCAGTCAATTCCGTGCATTCTGTAAGAAAAGATGCTTTTCTACATTCTTTTTCTTCCTCCACAGATGTTACCCAAAATGTGCTCTGTTTTTCTCTTCCCTGGTACAGTGAGCTCAGTTTGATCTCCTGAGGTTTTCCATCCCCTCCATTGCTTCAGCAGATTGATATGGAAATTTTGCTCCTCTTGTGCCTGTTCAGTTTGTTTTCTTTTTTTTGTTCTTTCTCCCCCCATTTTGCCAAGTGATGGGAGGCTTCTTAAACACTTCCTAAGGGCTTTGCCACTTTACAAAGACCATTTTGCGTTCACTGGTTTGTAATCGCAATAAAACCTTTTGGCCATGCTGCAATTTTCATTTTCTGGACAATTGGTTTCACATATGTTCTCAGACCTTTAGAATGTTAAATAATTGCTATCAGAAGCATCATTTAAATACAATTCAGTTGATCTCAGTTATGCTATGACTGGTGGCAAGAAAACAGGCATTTTGTTGGTTATTTGACATCGACAGAAAGCAGCTTTGGCCAATGGGTATTTTGATTCATCTAAAATCCAAATTTCTCCATTGGTTCAGAGCCCAATCATGCTAATGTCCAAGTGATTCTAAGTAGCCTCTGACCCAGCTTCGGTCCTCAGTCTCAAGAGAATTCAGTGTCTGCTTATCTCAGTGCCACATCTTTTACTTTTAGTAATATTATCTAAAAATACTTTGCTTTTGCTTTTGCAAGCTCAAGGGCCACATCACAAACTTTGAAATGTCTTCACTATGTTAAAAAGGTCTTTCAGCTTCCATTTGTCATTTTAATTTTAACTTAATTAGAAAAGACAAAACGTTTCTAGCAGTGTTCAGTTCTGCTCTCACTAGTCAAGAGGCCTCTGCAAAAAAAAAATGTTTTCGACTTGCTAAGCTACAAGTTTTTGATTACAGACCAATAAACTCCCTTTTGAAATCACTCTATCCTTTGTTCAGGCATACTTCTGGCAAATAGGCAATGTGCAAATTTTGCCTGCATTGCAAAAATAATTTCTCACTCATAAAAATACATGGAAAATCTTAGTGCTAGATGAAGGGAAAATCTTAATACTTAAAAGTCAGTGTGTTAAGAACTTGCTTTCACTATTGTCCAAAATAGAAGTCTTTTTAAGTTGAGGTAGCTGCACAATAAGGTCTATTGTTGAATCTATCAAGAAAATACAGTTTTTGCATATTAGGCAATGTAATGATTAGAGTACAAATGGCCCTCTGATGTGGCCACAACATGACAACAATGAATTCCACTGTCTAATTCATTTCATCAATTCTAAAGTTTAGTAAAAGTCAAAAATATAGGGTGGGAAAATGCTGCTGTAGACATAGCCTACAAGATACTCTAATAATATAAATATTAATTGAAGCTAACTGCAGAGTTGACGATGTTAAAATTAGCTTTTCAGGAGAATCCAGAGATGGAAAACACGAAAACACGAAAACACACACACACACACACACACACACACACCCTCTTATGGTCAAAGGTTGACAGAAGGCAGCAAATATTTTGGAAAGCATATTTGTGGCATTTATAAAACTGTGATATTTAATTCTTCTGAGAAAAATCACATAGTCTTATATTCTTTCACTTTGGTGCCAGAGGTTAGGTCTCTGTGTGGCTATTGCAGGTAAGAGCCTTTTTGAACTTCCTTCCATCCTGCTCCTTGTCCATCGCAGGGAGAAATGGACAGAGGGAAGGACGAGTTTTCTGTTTGCAATGCACAGGCATTCTTCCTGCTAAAATAACATTATTATGACTAACATGCCTTATGTGTGTTTCAACACGATTTCAATAAAATTATATATTTTAAACATTCCTATCAGTTCTTTCTGATTATTTATAACCACATCACACATATTGCATAATTCATGTTCAAATCATTTGCTGATATAGCAAAGAGTTGCTCTTTATAGCAATTGTTAAAAAGAACAAAATGAGGGTGTTTAAGTGGCTAATCATACAGTTTGTCTGGGAAGATATGAGCATTTAAATTACATGCTGATAAACTGATCAGAAACGAATGCTGGCAGCTACTAAAAATACAAAACAAAAGATGATGTCTCTGCATCTGTGGTGTTATTTAAATAATAATTGCATTTTAAACCACTTTCCTTTATATTCCTTTATTAAAAAGAACCAATTATGGAAAGAATTGACACCGTAATTCATGTCATAAAGAACACACTTTACAGTGTGAATGATAGAATGTTATTTTTACATGTATGATTTAGTACAAGTGTTTCCCGAGATTAAGAAAAAATATCAAATATTTTTGAAAAGCGTACAGAAAATGTACCTTTTTGAAGTGAATTGGATTCCCATGGTTGCAATAACATCTGATAGCAACTGAATTATTCTAAAGGGATCAAATGAGACAAAGCAAACTGTAAAACTAGGAACCGTTGGCTGAGTTGCTTTACTGCCTTTATTTCTGAGAGATGTGGCATCTTTATCTCCCTGTTGGTTTTACTCTATTAAAACCCAGCGGTATTCAGGATAGGGAATTCCAGTTGGAGGTGGTTGCATTTTTCTGAGAAATATTGTCTAAAATGCAATCTGTGTCTATCAGAAAGAAGAGAAGTCTCAGACACAGCAATCCACTTGAACACCTATATAGTATCTTAAAACGGGCTATTCTCTGTTTTGGTGACTTTTCAGGAACAATCTGACTGAAACATATCAGTTTTCTGTGAAAAGCATGCAAATGTTCAGCAAATTCTGTTTCAATAAGTTAAGAAAGATTTGAAAGGCTTAACAAGGACAAAAAATCTTCTAAATGCCTGTGACAGGATATAATTATTTTGTATCCTGTGTCAGTAAGTGCCATCGCTCTCAGGAAGTAACGCTGTAATGCTGTTTCTAACCATGAACGTGATCAGTCCAAACGAACTATTTCAGAATTTGACCGTACTACTTGGTGAACATCTTGTGAGTAACAGCCACAAAAGAATGGGGATGGGTTTGCAACTGATTGGTAGCTAGAAGAAAAGGGCTGAATTGGCAGTGCTTGTCTAACTTGATTGTAGCAGTCATTAAAGTCTAAATAAATTGCAATGACACTGTGGCTAGACCCTAAGGTATGGAAAAAAGGAGTGTGTCAGAAAATGTCTAAGCTCTGCTGGAAGATTTGTAGTATTTCATTCCCCTGGTTCAAAATGTGAAAGGTTACTTATAAAGAAGGATGACAGAGCACAAAAATAGAAGTTTTGTATATTGAAAGTAGTTTTATTCTCATCTAGTTCTCAGTGTTAGCAATGATTTGGCTACCCAATTTATTTGGTCCAATAAGCCCCTGTTTTGGCAAGTTATTGATGTCTCATTCTCTTGAGGTCTTCAAATGGAGACGGGAGGCCTTCCTGTTGGACTCCATGCCTAGTCAAGCCACGGCTTCCTACGGAGAAGATGTTTAGTGAAGTGCTAAGGTTGTAGTGCAAAGGGTCTGACTAAGTGATCAGGGAGGATCATTCCAGACCTAAAATCTGCTACATCTCATGCTTCAGCTTCTGCATGCTGAGTCAGGCCTCACTTGAGAAGAGAAAGAATTTCAGGATGCCAAAAATGTCTTTGTTTAGGATGGGCTTTAATAAATAGTCTTCCATTATTCTTTGGCAGTTACCATGGTCATTTAAAAACTTCTTTTTAAGGATTGGGCTCTTCTCTTTCATATATTTTACAGTTGTTTAATTTTCCTTCCTGTATGAAATGGGTAGCGCACCTTTGTCATTAACATGCTGCATGTGTCTCCTTACTTGACTTTTACATTATTGCTCTAGCTATTACTATGCATGCATTATTTATATGGTTGGCTATCAAGGAAAAAAGGCAAGCAATTTACTTGTCAAAACATATTAGAATGCGTGACTTTAAATCAAAGTTGCACGGGTTTGTAAAAAGCTATAATAAATGTTCTTTGGCTAATATGTTAGAGCCATGCAGTGGGCATGGTCAACGTGTTGGCTAAGAAACCTATAATCGCTTTAAAGACTTACTGAATAGGAGAGCATTTTAGATTATTATGCTTTCCTTTTAATTGTATGATATTAAGACTTAATTTGTGAAGACTATATTATTTCAGTATAAGAAAATTCTAATCTGTGCTTTAATGTTACCATCAGATTTAAACAGGTATTTGCTCAGTATGAAAATTATAAACATCATGGAGCCTAATTATCTAAAGCTAACCTACAAATACAGACCTCTGGACTTAAAAATTCGTATTCTTCTCTGTAGAATGCATTCCTCTGAGTTACAAAAAGTTCCTGTAATCTAGATAATTCTGTTGTGAAGGACATGAATTTTATGGGTCCCACGGCCTTATGCTTCTGTTGCATGACAGAAGCAACTGCAACTGAATTCACTGTACACAATACTTACATCACAGGTTTCTAAAAAATTTGATGGGAGACACCTGTTCCATGCAGAAAGTGAATTAGGTTCCTGTGAGCTACATGAAGAAAGTATTTTGACAAGTATAAAACAGTTTCCAGTTCCCAATTACTCTTGCCACATAGAGAAACTTGTACACCTTGTTTCTAAATCTAACCATTGTTTTGCTAGCATTGTGAAAATTTCTAAATTTTAAATTCATGGACCAAACTGAAAAACAAGCTGATCCAAAAAACCCAATATAACCTATCTCAGCAAATAAAACCTGTGGGTCAAATACCTAGAATATATAAGGGTCAAATACTAAGGGTCAAATACCTAGAAAATAAATTTTAAAATTAAACCCTGGCAAACCTTACAACAAAGTATTTCCAATTAGAAAACAAACTATAATACTGAATATGTTTAAATGAAATACTTTGCGCATCGTATTTCTTACCTCGTTTTTGGACCATAGCCGTTTGTTGGATGCAGCAGAGTCAGTAATAGTTTTCCTGAACTTGAAATAGCATTTTGGATTAAATAAACATTTATGGTTTACTCAAACTTTAAAACTGCAGTCACAAAGGTGTAATGAATGTTTACCACACTTACAGGCATGCTTATGAACACAGGCCATACTTTTAAATCATCGTCCACCATACCAGAGAGCGTTTTCTCCTTCTCTTCTCTTCTCTTCTCTTCTCTTCTCTTCTCTTCTCTTCTCTTCTCTTCTCTTCTCTTCTCTTCTCTTCTCTTCTCTTCTCTTCTCTTCTCTTCTCTTCTCTTCTCTTCTCTTCTCTTCTCTTCTCTTCTCTTCTCTTCTCTTCTCTTCTCTTCTCTTTTTTTGTTTTCTTTTAAGTTAGATCCAGTATATCTTAGTGAGCCCTTATGTGGCATTTATCTTTCATTCAGATGCAGATTAAAATCCCTTTTCTTAATTTTTCCATATAAAAAGCAAGCGACTTGAGAAAATTCATGGTGTTCCCAAGACCCGCTCTCTCTCTCTGTCATTCAGAGAGAGTCTATGTCACTATTTGGTAGCAGTGTGCCAAACAACAGAGCCTCTTTGTTTTAGGCAGCTATCTTGAGAGATCTGTGAACATACCTTACCCAGAAGCAGCCACAGTTTTTTTCCCAAATCAGGTTGAAATTACTGAAAATGAAAGGGAGCTTAAGCGAATGTTGAAATAATTATAAGAGTTATCCAACAGTAACATCCCAGACTCTGGGGGAAATCCCAGCTGATGATGTTCTTCATAAGGAGAAGGCAGAAGTGTGCCACAGCAGCATCCAATTTTATTAAGATGTGGCGGCTCTTTCAAAGTAGCTGGAAAATGATATGGTTTAGGACAATTAGTGGTGTACTATTTTCCCTGCCTACTTACAGGGCAGATTAGCCTAAGTGTTCAGCAAAACAAAAGCGGTTTTGAGTTCTCAGAGTGGAGACTGGTCCATTCTGGATATACATCACTCTGAATAAGAAGTCAGAGTTGAAAAAAGCTTGATTGCCAACACAAGCTTATTTTTATCTAGGTAAAAACCAGTCATAGTCTATGTCTTAATGTCTAGGAAAGGTAGGTATTAGCCAAGATTTGCTTGAACTAAATGCTGTCTGAGCGGTGGGAGGTCTCTGCCCTAAAGAGCTTTCAGTTGGAGTATTGTGCAATGGGCGATAGTGTATGTCTTCCTAAAAGTTATGTTCCAGCTTAAGTGAGATTAATCAGCTTGAAACCTGAGCTGTTAGCTGAAATTATTTGACCTGTATTATTACCTGACAGCAGGTCAGATTACCCTAATTTATCTAAAGGCTGTGGCCATAAGATAAATTTTTTCATACAGTAAAATAGTCACCTTTTATTTTGCCTGTTCTCAGCTTCAATCTGTTTTAACATTTGAACAAGATGAGCTCTACATTTGTTAGGAAAAAAAAATCATTTTAAATTAGTCTTTTTCACATTCTTATTTATGATCTCAGAGGAAGGAAAAGCACATTTTTTACCTGGGGGAAATATGCCATTTTTAGAAGGTCTATTTGTCAGATTGTAGAAGGCGTTAAAAGAGGAAGCAATTATTAAGGTTCTGCAGGGGGAATCAGGGAAAATAATTTATATAATATTATTTGTCTAAAGTTACTTTAAAAAAAATATACAGATTGGCTGAAGCCCATCTATTAGTTATGTTCCCCATGTGAAAAGAGCAAGAGAATCCTGGGTTAGCTATTTAAAAAGGCTATAAGAAGATGGTGTTTGATATATTGAAATTATATTTGAAAGAGGAAAAAATGCTTACAGACAAAGGAGAAAATTGCAAGGTTTAACAGGGTTTTATTGTAAAGAGATTGATAGACATTTGTGGGCATATGTAAATAGGTTTAGTCAGTGCTTCAGTGAAAAAAACATTGGAGATAAGAAAAATGCCATCTTCCTGCTGTTGTACAGTGCAAGACACATGAAAGCTGGTTGGATTTTCTGTCTCTTCGTAAACCTGATAAAGGCAAGAAATTATTCCAAACAGACAATAAGTAAATGCCAACCATTTATTGTAAATGGATTATTATGCTTTAAACTGGCTGGGGAGTCTGAGTGGAAAAAAAGCACAGTGTATAGCATGCAGTGTTTATTTTAGATATGATGGAGAATGCTCTGGAGGTACATGACCTGATTGACTACTGGAAAAACAGCTCGAAGATCAGATGGTGGGTCAGATGACAGACTCATTCAGAGGCTGTGGAAGTGATAGATATTTTTTTCTCTGGTCTGTGGATCTGTGGTCAGATATTATGACTAACCAAGTGTAGATGTGAACTTCACAGTGGACTGATTCGTTCTCCAGACTGTTCTCTAGTTCTCTAGTGACTGTAATGTGAACACACATACAAGTCTGTAGCTGTAAATATCTATATATAGAGGTCCTTAACTGCAGGTTTTCTAAGACAGAAATCAAAAAAGCCCAGATGAGAAATTTCCAAGTAACCCTGTTTAAAGCCCATGTAGGGCAACATGAACTGCGAATTGTCAGAAGCTCAAAGACACGCAGAAATATTAGCACAGGGATGTTGTAGGACAAGTCAACCTTGGATTTTGCTACTGGGTTCTGCCCTGGTGAATGCTAGTGCCTTGATAGCAGGGAATTTCATATTCCACTTAGCAGAGAGTGACCATTATTCACACAGCAGGTGGGCGACGTGATGCTGAGATCTATGCTGAGGAGAGGCAAGAGCCAGCTGAGGTTTCTAACACACATAGCTGGTCAGCAATAGAGACAGAAATAGAACTAAAATCTCTTGCCTCCAAGCCAGAGACTTCTTTACAAATATTCCCTGGTTTCTGTTCTTCCTGAAGCTGTCCTTTCATTTTGCCCTTTGTTTTGTAGCCTCCTCCTGGACTTTCTTCCTTCAATTATTGCTATTTATCAGCAAGTTTTATCACAGTCCTTCTGTAAAGCTATATATAGAATAAAAAATATCCTTCATACACTGCTAATGCTAAAAAGATAGTATGATTATTTTTAAGGACAAAGTACCTCACATGTGATTTCCCAGCCTTCCCCTGCAAAAGAAACAGATGATCATGTTTAATGAGTCTGTTGACAATACAAGAAAGGATCTAGTCTGCCGCAAGCTTTATGAATATACTCTAGCTGGAAGGCTTAGTTATGTAGGATATGACAAACTTAAGCTCTATGATCTTAGCTAAGAAGAAATCTCTGTGGAAGCTGGTTATCTGTCATGGGGCTGATACTAAAAGAGTTCAGAGATTATGGAAAAGCTTTGTGAAAACAATATGCATATGGGAGGGGGGAGTTCACCCACAGGATTTTTAATTTTTAATAGTTGAGTATGAGGTGATAAGACTAAGCTAGAGAAACAATAGGATATTTCACAGAATCAGGACTCCTCTAAATATTGCATCATGTATTTCATCCTCTTAATGAAGCTTGGGAAAGCTGTAAAATGATACATATTGACCTGGTGGAATTAAGAATGCTGTGTATTTTCAGTAATATTGTCCTTGGCCTTTTTTATGCTTTCCGAAGGTTAATTATCTGTGGGTCTTTTATCCTATTTGCATCTTGGAGGTTTGAGTAAGCTAAATGATAAACAGCTTATAAAGAACTTTCTTATTTCAGCTGTTTTAGACTGGCTTTGTCTACCTAGGTCATACTGAGAAAAGTATTCTGAAGGAGGATTTGCATCCGGATGTTTGTCGATCTTTCCGAATGACTGGTAAGAAGAAATGGGACGCAACAGCACCCTGGGCTATCATCTAGTCCATTCTTTGCCCAAAGCAGGGTCATTTATACCAAAAATATTCTTAACAGGCACTTGTCTAGCAAGTTTTTTAAAACTTACATGACAGAGGTTCTACAAATGACTTTGGTAATCTTTTCTAGTGCCTCTCTAGCCTTACCATTAGGAAAGTTACAGATATTTTCCATTTTGCAGAAGAGAGATACGTGCTGTAGTTTAACACAGACAGTAGTTAGTAATTGTCCTCCCCTGAACCATTCTCAAATCAAGAAAAGTTTTTAAAGCTTAATGTAGGTAATGAGTGACTAACATACTGCTTCTTCCAGAAGATCCTTATATAATTATGAGATAGATGTGAAAGTTGGCAAAGATCTGCCTCAGTCTTTTCTTTATAGTGACTTGACCAGAGAAAATAAAGACAGGCTATTATCAGTTAAAAATCTCGATTTATTAGGCCATAAACTAGAATATTTAAAACTATCATTGAGTGGAAAAGACAGAATAAAATTTAAGAAGTTGATTACAAAGCAGTCTTCCCCTGCCTGGCATGTCCAAGGGCATGTCCTTCTGCCAGGTTTTGTTTCATTGCCACAGCCAGTTCCACACGGTGCCTTCTGATGGCTGAGACATACATTTCTTGTGACCTCCGAGACCTGTCTCTGTGTTTGTCCCGTAGTCTTCTGGCAAGCTGTAGACTCACAGGTTCTGGAGGAGACTTTCTGCGTTTCTTTATTTCCTTGCCATAGCTTTATATCTGGAAGTATCTACCCAGAGTGGATTTGGTGTCATCACCCGCCCCCGCAATTAACCCCTGGCCCCAGGAAAGAAAGAACTCCTTCTGCAGCCAAGAAATTCAGCTTAAATTCTCTTTCACCCTTATAAAAGAAATAAAAAGCGAGCAATGGTGAACTAAACACATGTATGCTGTCTGTCACAGAGCCCATCTCGAATTGACCATGTCTATTAAGAGCATGGTTATTCAACAGCAATTACTAACATTTTATAGACGTTGAATTAGAATATGCAATACCTCAGCCCTTTACCCTGATTCTGACAGGGATGGTTTCAGAACCACATTACTGTGCCAGTCTTTATTTCAAAATAATGAAAAAGTTGACACACTTTCAGAAGGAAGCCAAGACTGAAGTGGCAAAGGTGGGAATAAGTCTCACTTAAAGAGCTTCACAGTCATGTGAATGTTTCCTCCAATAAATTGTTAGCCAGCCTTTCTGTTTGCTAAAGCAATTGCTTTTAGCTCATCACTTGAAATAACTTTAAAATTAACAATAAAACTTTCAGTAAATAAAGGGGAACTTCTGCTTGCCTTCCCCCTTCTGAAAATAAATATGAATGAAAAAGGAAATTACGCTAAAAATCATCGAAACATAATTTTATAGTTATAATGTCCTTTGGCATGTTCTTTGGTGAAATCATCTTTGGTCAAATATCTTCTAACGTATCGTCTGGATTTTTGTTTTAAAATGTTGGTTCCCCAATCAAAAAATAAAGAATTTGTATTACTTTCAGAAGAAAAGAATTATTTCCTTTGGCCCTTATTTCTCTATACGATTTTGTAGACCTCAGAAACAACTTCAATATCAAATACGGAATAAAGACAAATGATTTTTGAATGAATGCCAACTCATTCAGTCTTTAGTCAAAGCTTTGTTCTGTAATAGACTTTCTTGGTGACCTCCAGTAGTTTGAAAGCAATCAGTTCCATGAGACCTAAATTTATCTAACCATGAGTCAGAAAACTAAACAACTTGTGGATTTGGTAATTAGCCTTCCTCTCTCACTGTTATTTTGAATTATATATTCTGTGACAGATAATTAATTTTTGACCTGTGCAGAGTTGTACTTAAGACAAAAGAGCAAGTGTTAACTTTGATAGAAATCCATTCAGCGGTGTCTTTATTCTACATAGTCGTTCTACCCCTCGGATCAAAGTGGATGTACAGTTTGAGCACATATGCAATAAGTCCTTTGTATTGTTAGCTAACTCATATTTGCAGTAACGTCCAGAGGAACTGATTAGAATCTGCTGTGTTGGATACTGAGCAGAAGGAGACGTCATCACTGCACCATCTAAGGGTAGGATCCATCTAACTAAGAAGATGAACTGCAAAACTGTAGGAAAGAATATGTCAATCAATTTCTTCTGTATATATGTTTAAATACTGGGTTTTTTTAAGCTTTTTAAAAGTAGTGTGAAAATACTAACTTTTTCGTTAATTACTTCAACCATTAAAAACATCTGAATTTTTACTGGTGTCATGTTAAAGGAAGATTTTACAGGGCTAGAAGATGAATGTGATGGCATGCATTAATCCCTGAACTATGCATGGACTTTGTTTCGTGGAGTGTAGTATTGAGACTGGGCTAAAAGTTAAAACATGAGCAATAACAAGGCATTTCCCAGGAACTGTTTTCTAGCTTTGACATAGCCCAGGTGTGCAGGAAAGGACCAGGGTAACTGACAGTAAATATCTTTAACACACATTTACAAACACGTACATGAAAGACAAAAGGTTAAACTTATATATGGACTGAAATATGCTCTTGAAAATTAGACTTAAATGTTCCAGTTAAAACAGAAACTAAGAGACAGATCCTGCTCTAGTGTAAATCAGAGATGTTTGATGTGTGGTTAGTGTTATGCCTGAGAACTGCTAGTACTGTAAAGGCCACGGTATCATCAGGTTGGGGGGCTGAAAGCAATGCCTGGTGATCACTGAGTGATGAATAGCTCCCAAATTCAGGCAGGACAGAACAGTTATGTTCAGAAGACACACCTTGTACCTTCAGCATATGCCTGCTGGCATGATTAAAAGTGTAAGCAAAACAGACATCAAGGACAGTAAATGTTGTCTGCAGTCATCAAATACTTTCTACAGCACAGATTTCCAAAGTTTTGAAGGGCAGTTATGTACAAATTTCTCACCGAAAGTCACTGAAAGATGCATGCCTCAATGTCTTTTGGATCTTTGGAAGTCTGTTTTTCTTGTTGTCTGTCTCAGCTACTAACATTTTTTTTTGAGTTGTGGTTATGCCCTGGTGTTCTTCAAATCATTAGTTCTGCCACTGCATTTATTAGGAACAGAATGGGGACCTCCAGAAGGAATACTGGACAAGATGCCTCTCTGAGCTTTTTCTGAGTGCTTCACGTAAGTAAGTAGCCTTTATCTTCTTCACTCTATCATCCACTTACATTTGATTTTCTTTTTCTAACTGACATTTACAGAAACCAAAGAGAAAAGCCCTGATCTTTTTCATATTAAAAAGGAATTTAAAAGAGAAATATCAGAAACGACTGCATTTCCCCCACTGTTCTATTGCCTACAGATTAATTAACCCAAATACACTTTTACTTTAAACAACATCTTAAAAATACACTTTGAGCAGTCTGCAGAATATTCATGGGAGATCATTTTATGCACAGTCTCATTCCAGAAGTCAAATTATAATTCAGCAATAAATTTGTGGCAATAGGTATAATGAAAACGCCATCATTATTTGGGATACAGCTATATGACTGGAGGTATTGAAATTACTTACTGAAAAGTACATTTTTTTAGACTTTACGAGACATTGTATTATTACTATACTCTCTTTAAAAATATATTTTGGGCAGGCTGGTTCTAGATCAGGACTCTCCTGTGTTGAGGCGTATACAAACATGAAACAAGCCAAAAAGAGAGAGTGGATTGTAATCCTATACCGGGCACTGGAAAATGAAATCAGACATTCCATAATTTAAAGATATCTGCATGAAAGACATGAGAAATATTGTGAAAGAGATAATGCCTAAGCGATCAGTGCAAGTTTGTGAGGTTTTTTTTCAGTTTACTGTTCCTTAGGGTAGGATTTTGTTTATACTATGCTACTTAACTTTTTGTCTCTTGCCATTTACCAACTAGGTCATTCTGCAAGGTTCTGTGCCAAGAATTTTGACAAAATATATTACCCTCTGAGGATTTATAACATAATTCTGTCTCATTATGCCTGGTGTTTTTCTCTTCATGTTACGATATCCTCAAAGAGGAAAGAAATAAAACAGCTTGTCTTCTTGACAGGAAGGCACAAACAGACTGGAAAAATTAGTTGCAGCAATTAGAAAATATGATGATGCCAACTCATGTGCACTTCTGAAAATATACTAGAACAAAAGGGAACCACTTAAAGAGTGTGTGAAGTTCCCTGTGAGGTGGAAATGACAAGGATAATAATTACAAATGCTAAGATATTTCAGCAATAATCAAGCAGTGAACTTTCATCAGAAAAACAGAGGTTCTTCTTTATATCTTGTTCCTGCCTGGTTAGCACTGACCTCTAGCAATGTAACCTATAAAATAGACAGTTCTTTGCTGACCTAATGCGTAGTAGAAATTGAAATATGTATCCATTTTTACCAGAATGGTAAAAAACCCTCAAATTTGTATTTAATTATGTTTGTCGATTCCTTCAACAGATTTAAATGAAAATCAACAGAGCTGTCATCTATTTTGCGGACATTAAACTAACTATAAAGCAAATTTTAACTCCATGCATATGGAAACTCACAACTTAATGAAGAAAGTTTCAGTTACCATAGATTAATGTGGGAATAAGGGAGTTTTAAAATAAATATTGGATTAATTTGATTTGATGTTTTACTAGTTAGCAAAAGTAAACAGAAAATTGTAAAAGACGTGTTCATGTTAAAAGTTTGGAATGCTTGCTAAAAATCTCATATTTGGTTTTCTGAGGTACAAATTATTGCCTCAGTTTTCAGTAGTAGAGTCAGTTGTTCCCTGAGTACCCAGACCCCTGAGCTAGTAGATAGGAGTGGGGAGTAAAATGAAGCCTCCGTAACCCAAAGGGAGATGGTGAGGGACCTGCTCCAACACCTGGACATACACAAGTCTATGGGGCTGGATGGGATCTGCCCAAGGGTACTGAGGGAGCTCATGGAAGTGCTCACTGAGCCATTTTCCATCATTTACCAGCAGTCCTGGCAAACTGGGGAGGACCCAGTTGACTGGCATCCAGCAAATGTGACTCCCATGCACAAGAAGGGCTGGAAGGATGATCTGGGGAACTACAGGCCTGTCAGTCTGACCTCAGTGCCTCTGAAAGGTCCTTTCCAACCTAGGCAATTCTAGGATTCTACAATTCTATGATTCAAACCCAGGAACTACAGAGGAATTTCACATGCAGGAATGGGAGAAAGAAGGAACAGAAAGAGACAGGATATTTGCCCCTTCCTCCTTCATTACTCTGTATTGCCCTAATCTCAACTGATTTTTTATATGCATAATCCTTGTCATTGTGTTTCCCCGCCCTAGAAAGAGAATCATAGAATCATAGAATTGTCTAGGTTGGAAGGGACCTTTAAGATTATTAAGTCCAACCATCAACCTAACACTGACAAAACCGCCACTAAACCATGTCTCTAAGCAGCACATCTACCCATCTTTGAAATACCTCCAGGGATGGCAATTCAACCACTTCCCTGGGCAGCCTGTTCCAATGTTTGATAACCTTTTCAGTGTAGAATTTTTTCCTAATATCCAACCTAAACCTCCCCTGGCGCAACTTGAGGCGGAACATTTCCTCTTGTCCTATCACTTGTTACTTGGGAGAAGAGACCGACCCCCACCTCACTACAGTAGTGTAATACTCACTGGGGCAGCTCTCCCGAGCCAGCATTCATTAATATAAAATTATGGGACTGCAGAGAAATGCACGGGAGGGCTCTACACCAAAAGGAAGGCTTTCACACAAATGAGCATGTTCTAATCTCAGTTGAATCTTCTAGTAAAATCTCCTTTAGTGGGCTAAAGTAACTTTGCTGTCAGTAGGTGATAGTCATCAATCTTCCGATTACCATATTTTTTGCTTGGCAAAGAGGATTCAGCTGCAAGAGCAGAGATCTCTAAACAGATTATATTTTTTTCCTTTTTAAGCTTTTTTGTGTGCTCTGACTCATGTAATGGCAATATTGCATCTCAGCATTTGCCTTTATATAGAGAAATTAAAAGAAAAATAATAGTCTGTCAGGGTTTTTTTTAAAGCAAATTCTAAGTATTTCTAAAATTCCTTCTGTATACTAAAATTGTTCATTTGATAATTCCAGAAACCTGTACCTTCCCCATGACTTCCAGTTATCCCTGATCTTTAATGTGGGACTGCAAAGATGGGAAGGAGAAATGATGACCTCCAGAGGATTTGGCAGACCAAATAGTCCACTCTAGCTCCTAGCGAACATCTGCTCCCATCACAAGGAAAGGGCAGTTTCAAGCCCTTCTTCACAGAAGTTTCCTTGAAAATTCAACCTTCTGTAAAACTATCACCAGTTCAAAGAAAGGAGGACTTTTTTTCTCTCCCTCTCCTCCATCAGGCTTCTTCTCTGCAATACGTACACTATGCTTTAAGTTAGAGCGTAATCCAGTAACATATTTGTAATTTATAAGTCTAATGGTGTCAAAGGTTGTAAGTCTTTGTTGTTATGCTGGGTAAATTCTGACACATCTCACACCTCTAACATTGCTGGTGGAAATTTTCTCCTCACACAGCTGGTGCACCGAATTTTGGGGGAAGCTGTTCCCTCTGCTGGCCTGCAGGCCAACAGGACACACATGTGGTCCAGTTCCCTGCATGAAGGAGGAGCTGAGGATGATCCAGGTCCAGGTCAGAGCTCATCACAGTTTACTTGTACCGTGTGCCCAGGAACACGAGGGAACAACAGGTCCCTAGCAAACCTCTCTTCCATCAGGCTATGACACGTTTGGAAAAGCTGTGGTGACTTGTGGATGGGGATGACTTACTAGAAAGGAGGCCAGGCACCAGGCCTGTGTGAGGGAGAAGAAAAGAGATAAGGACCCACAGGAAGAAGAAAATCTGTGACTCAGTAGAGATATGCAAATGCAAGGACTTCTCTCTTCCCTGCAGTGAGCTTTGATATGCTGATCATAGTCTTTAGATAGAGACATAAAGAAGATTGTCAGTGTGCATGACGCACATTTACAGAGCAAATCCAGAGGGCAACGGACATGAAGAAAGAACGTACCTTGTTCTGTACATGCAAATGAAGAGAAAGAGCTGAATGACTCATCCAAGCCAAGATCTCAAGGGTGAATTGTCATTACACATCTGAGGGACTCACAAAGCTATGAAGCACATCGCAGACGCACACTGTATCATTACATACAGGCACTCACAAGAGACCCTGGGTTTGAAGCAGATCCCTCTGTTTACACAGTGAATTTTCCACTGATGTGTCATTGATACTTACATACAATGTCACCATTTTTTAGATCATGTTTATTATCTGCTTCAAAAATATGGGCCATCCTTCTGTTTGCCTTTCTTGTAGACAAATTATGCCCTTATGTCCATCAGTAAAAAATTAAAATTCTAAAGCAAGACAAACTAATAAGTGGACTACTGGAAGGAACAACTCAGCATTCACTTTATCCACACTAAATAGGTGCGGCTTGCAAAAAGATTGCCTTTAAACCTGAATGTCTTCAAAGGCACCACAGCCTCCCATTGCCTCCTAGTACTGATAATATGTACCTTTTCCCCATAACAACTTTCTGTCTTTCCTCCTTCCCTAATCTTTTTCAGCCTGAACTCTCCCTCAAGCATAGAAGAAGAAAAGTAACAAACAATTGTTATAATCTGTTCTGTTCCCTGAAATAGGCCAGTGAAATATCCCTGCTTTTATTTCCCTATGTTTTAAATTTTACACATAGCCGTAGCAGGGATCCTTATTTAAACAGAACAATTGAGACCCAAGGTTAGCTGCTTTTGTTGTTCTGTTAGGATCCGATTCTATTGTCATCCAGCTTCTTAGACTTACCCTTTTTAAAACCGAACTCATTTTTGTTCCTTATGGTAAAAATCCCAATGTATTCATCCTAGACAATAGGAAGACTCACACAGCTTTAGACGCAAATTCTCCTATTGTCTATAGAGTAAAACAATTACAGTCCTTTAAAGGATTGTGTTGAGTGGATAATCTTGAGAGCATTTCTGTCACTTAAAGCTGGCTAGAGTCCCCAAACTAAGCCTGTGTGATCTCTATCAATCAGCCCAAGGATCACCTTCAGTATCCCAGCTGATGCCTTATCTCCTAACTGACTCTGAGCAGAGCAAACAGACGCTGTTGTGTGCAGTGTTTCTTGGTGAATTGGCATAAATTGACATAGCAGAGGTGACCTGAAGCTTCTTTGATATTGCTAAACATTTTGCTGATGTCCTTTCAAGACCCTTTTGTAAGAGTGACGGTGCAGACTTTCAGGCAAATTTTTGTCTCAGATTGAGAAAACTTGTCTTAAGTTCACAGAAGAAAAACAAAAGAAAACCAGCTTCCCCAAAACTGGGTATGAAACTAGGAAGTGGTTGATACCTACCATGTGGGTGCAAATATTTCAAGCCTTGCACTTCAGAAGACCCTGTTTTCTGGACAGGGCCCATGTTTGTTGGGGAGCTGAACAAGTCCAGGAGTTTTGATTTTGTTTCTTTCCCCTTGGATTGGACATTTCAACTATGTTTTTTGCTGGGAGCTTCATATCAGCCCTTACTTAATCATCCCTTTACAGTCAGTGAATAATTTTATAAGCATTTCTAAGTCATTTAAGTAATATTACCAAATAGCTACAATTGCAATTTCAAAGAAAAGAGAATTTGACTTTTAACAGATTGCAGACTTACACATGCAAGATACTTTGCTTTGGATGAGCAGCTCTTGGCATAAATCTTCTGGGTGAAATGTAGGCTGGACCGGCTTGTGTAAAGATTATTAATTTCTCATTTTCTTCTTCAGGGTTGTGAATAAAATCTTTTCTTTCAATAGATAACAAAGATGAAGGGCAGGCATGTTTCTAACCAATATAGAAAAGGTAAAAGGACTTAAATGGAGCCAATGAAACTGCGGTTGTGAAGGAGGTGGTCCAGGTGGTCACAGGAGGTTGGGAAGTCCCCTTTCTGTAAGAAAGAAAACAGACTTTCCCTCTGCTGCTAATGTTTCTCTCATGCAGTTCCATACTAACTGATGCATTCATACACACCAAAAAGAGTTCATCCAAAAATGGAATGCCGGAAAAAATTGTCTAAAATATTAGCTTAAGTGGACTCATCAGCATCTCAGTGTGAAATAAAGGAAACATTCACTACTAAGGAAATATATATAGCCTCATTATCCTCCAACAACTTCTGAGGCTTAATGAATGTTTTGCTGCATTTTGAGATCACCAGATGGGCAGCAGTATAGAAATGCAAAGTGTTTTTTCTTATAAACACCTTCAATTTGTGGATGAGCATCAGCTCAGAGGGTTGTGAAATATAGTCAGGTGTTTGGACAAAGGAGTGAGGCAGTTGCTGGCCAAGCTCTTTGGTGGCACAAAAGGTTTTGTAAGTGTTCTGGTCCCACTTGAAGAGGTAGCCAGTGCAGACACATTCAGCGAGTTCAATATACTTCACTTAAAGTACTTCAATGTCAAAATCAGAAGATTGCTTAAAATATCACATTTGTTTAAAATAAATAAACATATTTTGACTTTGGATTTTTCAGACCTAAAAATTTTTTCTGGTGTCTGTTTTTAAACTTCCTTCAACCTCAGCTGTGCCAGAAACTACACAAACATAATACATGTATATTTATTTGTATAAATATTCACAACTATCAAGACAGAAGTTGAATCCTGACTGTAGGATCAGGAGGTTCATGGAGGATCTTCATAAGTGAGGGCTGGGTGTGTGGATCAAAGGAATATGATAAACTGATATCTCATTATCATAGAATCATAGAATAGTTTGGGTTGGAAGGAACCTTTAAAGGTCATCTAGTCCAACCCCCCTGCAACAAGCAGGGACATCTTCAACTAGATCAGGTTGCTCAGAGCCTCGTCCAACCTGACTTTGAACGTTTCCAGGGATGGGGCATCTACCACCTCTCTGGGCAATCTGGGCCAGTGTTTCACCACCCTCAGCGTAAAAAAGTTCTTCCTTAAAACTAGTATAAATCTACATTCTTTTAGTTTAAAATTATTACCCTTTGTCCTATCACAAAGGGCCTGTTAAAAAGTTTGTCCCCATCTCTCTTATAAGCCTCCTTAAAGTACTGAAAGGCCACAAAAAGGTCTCCCTGGAGACCTTCTCCACGATGAATAACCCCAACTCTCTCAGCCTGTCTTCATAGCAGAGGTGCTCCAGCCCTCTGATCATTTTTGTGGCCTCCTCTGGACTCGCTCCAACATGCCCACGTGCTTCTTATGTTGGAGGCTCCAGAGCTGGATGCAGTACTCCAGGTGGGGTATCACCAGAGCAGAATCACCTCCCTCGACCTGCTGGCCATGCTTCTTTTGATGCAGCCCAGGATTTGGTTGGCCTTCTGGGCTGCGAGCACACATTGTCAGCTCACGTCCAGCTTTTCATTCACCAAGTATCCCCAAGTCCTTCTCAACAGGGCTGCTCTCAATCCCTTCATCCCCCAGCCTGTATTGATTCCAGGGGTTGCCCAGACTCGGGTGCAGGACCTTGCACTTGGACACATTACGATATTTTACATATGAAAAATTCATAATGATCAGGTGACTGTGACACTTGCTATTTAGGAGAAGAAAGGATGTGATAGATATCCATGAAATGTACAAATCCTAGTGGACCAGAAGAAATACTCTACTCTCCAGGGTAGAATACTGATTTCTTACTTCCCTGTTGTTCCAAAAGAATGCGCATAAAACAGATGAGATAAAAGCAGTACTAACGGATAGGCAGTGAGGGATGGAACAGATTGTTAAGTTTACTTTTGTGACTATACAAAAATTAACATCAGGAAATCCTTCTCCATGTTTTAGTCAGGTCAGCTACCTCATGCTGGAGGGATATTGTGAATTTTCAAGGAATGCAAAATACTATGTTAATTAGACCTATTAGAAAATGTAGACTTTGACATATTAAATAGTCTCCTTAATTATGGTAATGAATAGTTATGGCTGTTCGACTAATGGCCTTTGTCATTCACAAAGATAGGGCATGACTGTTAGAGAAATACAGTGAGAATTAAAGTGCATAATAGAGGCCAATTCAGAAAACGCACACATTCCAAAACCTTCTTTCTCTTCTATGAAATATTGTTCAGATAGAAAGATAAACACACCATTAGTCCTCTAAACAATACAGAAAACCCTCAACATGGTCCAACAGGCCTAACACAACATTCCCCAAATCACCAGTTATTTTTATTTTCCTGTAGGTTAACCTGCCTCTCTGCCCCGTGATTTTACTTAAGTGTAGATTACGGAGTGAAGCATCATAATGGAAGGTTTATGCCAATTACCTGTCCTTAATAATTTCCTTGCCTCTGATCTCATAAATTTAACTTTCTTTTTTCCCACAGCTTTTATTTGAAGCTATTTACCCAGAATTTGATTGGGGTTATGAGAGCACAATAACCTGATCTTGCAGGATTTTTTTAACATATTTCAGGGACTAATACTTCTGAGGAAAGATAGGTATTGAGACATAGATTACACATCTGAAAGAATGGCAACTGTAGTGTTCTCACAAGGAAAAAAAAAGGCAAACTGATTGTATCACATCAGCTGATGGGTACCTGCTTAACTGAGAGATCCTTCTTTTAGTTGCACATCCCAGATGGATACATGAATGATTCTTCTGTTTTGGTTGTCATTATACTGTTTCTCATTATACTACAAGAAAGGGTAATGCAATTCCTTATTTACCTTCCCTGTGCCAGTCATGATGCTCATTCATGGCACTGATTTTAGCTGGTAAGATGTCACACAGTCTGCCCATGTTTCACATAAAATGGAGCACCAGCTTAGAATCATATAATCATAGAATGGTTCGGGTTAGAAGGAATCTTAAAGATCCTCTAGTTCCAACCCCCCTGCCATGGGTAGGACACCTTCCACTATACCAGGTTACCCAAAGCCCCATCCAGCCTGATCTTGAACACTTCCCGGGATGGGGCATCCACAACTTCTCTGGGCAGCCTGTTTCAGTGTCTCACCACCCTCACAGTAAAGAATTTCTTCCTAATATCTAATCTAAATCTACTCTCATTTTCAGTTTAAATCATTACCCCTCGTCCTATCACTCCACTCCCTGATGAAGAGTCCCTCCCCATCTCTCCTGTAGTCCCCCTTTAGGTACTGGAAGGACACTATAAGGTCTCCCTGGAGCCTTCTCTTCTCCAGGCTGAACAACCCCAACACTCTCAGCCTGTCTTCATAGGAGAGGTGCTGCAGCCCTCTGGTCATCTTTGTGGCCCTCCTCTCGACTTACTCCAACAGGTCCATGCCCTTCTTATGTTGGGGGCCCCAGAGCTGGATGCAGTACTCCAGGTGGGGTCTCACCAGAGCAGAGTAGATGGGAACAGTCACCTCCCTTGACCTGCTGGCCACGCTTCTTTTGATGTAGCCCAGGATTCCGTTGGCCTTCTGGGCTGTGACCACACATTGCCAGGTCGTATTGAGCTTCTCTCTTTTTAGCATGCTAGGTCTCTAGGCATACATGTAGACTTAGACAACATAAACATACAGTACAGACACTGGGGGAGTTATTTGATATCAGTGCATATTTTAGTTTATTAAGAAAATGGAAAAAGCCCTTTTGCTAAAGTCAATTGAAATGGCATACGCGTTTAACAGAAGGCTATGAGCGATGATGTGGAGACTGGAAGAGGATGCTCATGATCATTAAATTAAATATAAAATCTCTCCCTGACTTCAAGGAATCAGGATTTGACCCCGGAACTTTTTATTGACTATGGTAAAAAGTAAATCACTCTATGTCAGCCCGTAATTATGTTAACTTCCTTGCTAGCCGTACATACATGAGACTTGAATGACCAAGACTTGTTTATTGCTCAGATTGGAAGATGTGTTCAGTTTTTACTTAGTTCTTGTTTTTCGGCTTTTGTAAATACTTCATTGCAAATCCCCAAGCTCCTAGAAGCTTTAGATAATTAAGTTAATCTACACCAGATTTGTTTTGGGAGTGTTTCTGATTCAACATTTGCTAGCAACAGAAGTTTTACAAGGGCACTGCTGCATGGAGTTTAGGTCATTAATAGATTGAGGCACTGTGTGATCTGTGGGAAGGCACCATCCATGTAACAGTTGCCAAGTCTGTCCTGTATTGTATAAACATGATAGTTTCTTTTCCAAGAACAGTTGGAGAAAGATGAATTCAAATGTTTTTGTATCTATGGCAGATTCTTTCCCTAAGGCAATTAAAATATGGAAACAAAACACACACTGCTCATACTTTTCTCAGGAGTGAGAAAAGAGCATGAACATATGACAAATATGGAAGTAACTAATGCACTGGTGGATGGCGGCTTTGAACTATGGTGAATAGCCCTGTACGAGAATCTAGCTATGCAAGCATAGCTGTGTGCTTAATAACTAGTCCCACTATAAGCTATTTCTACTTCCTTTTATGTGTAGGTAATTTGTAACACCATGCATGCTATAAATCTCCCTCCTGTGTTTTGTTGCGCTGATAACAGACTATTGCAGTCTCTAACCATGAGTTTAGCTTTCATATATAATTATGGAACAATGAACACAGACAATGAGCTAAGAGTTTGGCATCTTGTTTGGTGATTATCTATAATCCTTCCAAATGAGCTGCAAAGAGAAAAGGCGAAACAAAAGAAGATGCTTCTGTGCTCGCACACTGAAATCAAGGCCCAGATAAATCTTTAACATCCTAGTATTATAACAGCTCAAACTGCTGTCAATACTCACTGCTACACTCAAGGGGAAACTGTTTGTATTTCAGGTTCCTACAGCACAGCACTTTTTGTTTCTTTAGCAAACACTACAAGCGGAGTGTTCCCCAGGACAGCCTAAACTACTCAATCTCCGTCTTCACCCCGTCTTCTGCAGTACTAAGCACCAAATACAGGCAAATGTCTATCATCCTGGAAACCAGGAGGACCATCCACAAGGCTAAACCACTCCCATAAGTTCAAACATTTCTTTTCTAACGCCTGTTTCGTTTTGAAATCCTAGATGTCAACATTTCCTTCTGGTGTTAAGGAACTGTAAAATAACTTTACAGAATACTTTATGATGTCCTTAAGTGACTATAGAGCCATTTCTCTTCTTTTTTCAGAACTGGGAAACCATGCCCAAACTCCAAAAGCTATTTGATAATCTAACCCAGAGTTTCTGAATGTTCTAAGCACCCTTGAATTTAATCCCAGAATTTTCTGCAGCACTACAAAATGAGGATGGCTTACAGCTCAGACTGTTAGTTAAGCAACATAAAATTAAGATTCACCCTTAGTCAGAATTATTTTTCAGTAAGATTTACATGAGTATGCACATGTTATTTTTTTTTTTGTGTCTCAGTTTGTTGTCATTGAAACCAAAAGTGGATTCCTTCCTTACAGACCTGTTTTAAATACATACATGGAGACGCTCAAATGTCGGATTAACTATTCCGGGAATGAAGACTTTGCTGACTGCATTTTTATGTGGTATACAGTGAAAAATATGTAAACATACTTTTAAAGAATCAGCATTATTGTGGATTACAATGTATGAAAAGATGCAGAAAAGACACAATTTGCAGAGGAGACTGGAAAAAAAATTACAGTTGTCATTGACACTTAAATTTGTTGAAATATGTTCATTATAGACTGCTGAATTTCAACCACAATTTGAAACAAATGCTATGAACATGTTGGATCACTGCAGAATCCTGCCTATGGGCTCTAAAAACTGGGCTGCGCCCTCGGGACACTCCAGACAGTCCAGCCACTCCAACCACCAGCAAAAGTAATATTGAAGCTTTTAGCCTGCCCACAGCCTAGCAGGAAGGACACTACTCCCCCACACCGATGCGGGCTTCTACCAACCTCCCAGCCTTAAAGGGGAAAAGAACTGTTAACAAGACCCTTTTTGGGAGAAAATCAACAAGCCAATTAGCCTATTTCACCTCTTCTCAAATAGACTTTGTTCTTTTCCTCCCTGGATTTCCATGATCTCTTATACTGCGTTATTTTTCCAGAAAAACTTAGGCTCCGCTGGGAATCCCAGGACTTCTAACATCTGTCTCTCGGAGCAGTCCACTTGAGTTAAAAATACTGCAGTTTGAGAAGTTCTGAGGACACAAGCTGTTAAACTTCTCTGTTGAGGGTCTCTGGCTCTCTTTCAATGTATCACAAATAATTTATTTTCAAATGATCAGAATGGGCTGAATTAAAAAAATATATTTTTAATGTAATTTTTCCTTTTCACAGGAAAAAAATTATCCATTTCAAGTTGGGAAGAAACCAAATTTCAAAACTTCTAAATCCTTTGTAAAAGAAAAACTACTGTTCTCTGTCCAGCCTTAATAGAATGTCACCTTTTAAATGACCTAAATTCTCAGAAAACTAACGTGAAAACTGAGTTTCTAAAAGTTAATTTTGGCTATTCTTCAGTCTTATTTCATAATTTTCTAATGTGTGCCAGTGACAGACAATGCACAGTAGCTTAATTATTATCTTCTGCTGTGTGAGCATGCTGTGAAAAAAAGATTATGGGGAGCAGGAGAAGGAGGAGATAAAATATCCTGACACAAATTAGTATTTAACATACATTTTGAAATCAGTCTGCTGCTTCTGCCCCTATTTCTTCAACTCTTTAGATACAGCATGCCAGAGAGCCCATCAATTGTATTTCCTCAGCAGAATGTAGAACTGCTTTGTGGTTTGTTTTTTTTTTTCCATTTAACAACATCTTTCCCAAAAAAGAACAGACATCTGAGTATGATTGCAAACATTCACTCCATCAGCTGTGGGCTCTGTAAGTATCGGACTCTAAATGATTTAGGGAGAAACACTATTTGTCCACTTATGATGAGCATATATTTCAAGTTAGGATACCAGAGCTTTCTGTCTATCAGCCAGATGACAGCCACAGTTTAATCAAACCGACAAAGTAAATAAGAATGTGTTCAATATTTAAAGCACAGTATGAAATAGCCCCTCTATGTTCATGTTTCTATTTGGTTTCTCAAGAAAATTACCGAGTGGATATGCAGTAGGAAGATATTAAAACATGAATACCATTTAATAAACTGAAAGAACTATAGAGTTTAGTTTTAATTAAAGAACTGATGGAAACTGTTTTGGAAACATGATTGTTCATTTCTGTCTCTGTAAAATTTGTGAACGTTACTCACTAAAGGAGTCCCTGAGACTGTGCCAGAAATGACTGCAGTTGGAAATGGCCAGCAATAATTTCCCATGAGTGCTTTGGAAAAGCTTTGCCTTGGGTGCTTTGCACAGAAGACTAGTAAAGGGAACTTGGATGAAGATGTACAAAGTAATCAATAGTGTAGGTAATAAAGACTTGGAAATGGTAGGATCCTTTTTTATACCCATAATAGAAGAGAACATGCATTGAAATAGAAATATGAGAAATACAAACTAACGAAACATAAATTTTTCTTGTGCAACTCTCTGCTCCAAGAGATTCATACAAGCCAAGACTTTACAAGGGTTCGGTGGAAACAAGACATTTAAAAAGCAAGAGCAAAACAAGAAAAAAGAACAACCAACCAAACAGGATAAGAAACACTGTTTCCCAGACATAATCAGAGTTGTAAGACGAACACTAATTTATGAATCTATTATACTTATCATTGAATGTTTGCTTGCATTTAGTCTCATTCACATGTCCTTTGAGGTGAAAAGGTGCACGCACACCCTGCAGTTCAGTGCAGTGCAGTAGCCCAGTTTTCACTTTAAAATTCTCTTACTATAAAAGCAAGATCACCTTTCTGCAAAACTCTTGTGTTGACAATGGTATGCCAGCAAGGAACCAGTTGTTCTGACATAGCTCAAACAAAAGTTAGCAAAAAATACCACTAGTTCTCCTGCCAGTGCAAACAGATATTCTGCCAAGCTTGTTGTAACATAGATCAACTGAGAAATCCAAGCTTGCCTTTGGGAAAAGGACCTTTAAAGGTTAGAATTTTTGATTTAGACTTTTTTCTCTTACATAGAATGCATTCTCAATGCGATAAAATAGTAAAAGGATAAATCTTTTATTTAAACTATAATTCATTAAAGGAAGCAAGTCAGTAATTTTGTTTTCTTTTTTTTTTTTGGTCATGCTCATCCTGCCCTGGCTAATTTACCAAAGCAGTAAGTGTTTTCAGCTGCTATTGAAAGATTTAATAATGAAGAGCATATAACTTCCCACAGAATCAATATTTGAGCTCTGCTTGAGGCCATTTTCAGTCATCATTGGGTTCGATTGCTCTCATTTTAATATTATTAACAAATGGTTTCATTATATTGTTATATGAGAAGTGATGTAAAGTTACCAGCACCTTCCTTTGGAATATGTGTTTTTCCCTTATAAATATTTTAAGACAAAATCTTACCCCTGGTAAGACATTGAAGAGTTGCCTTTGAATACAAATGCAGAAGAATTATGAAACAGGAAGACAAAATACAAGCAATTTAGTCTGTTTACAAATTACATGTTAAACACTGAAGAATTATTTTCTTTTTTTCTCCCTGCATCCCACCAAAAAGCAGGAAATATGTCTAGCAGCAGCAGCAGCGGAACTCTTCCAAATGGGTGCAATTTGAAAGTGAGTTTAATTTATTTTTCAAAAAATACACATTATCATTAGCATTATTTAGCCAAGAGAGCCAGTACGGCTTTTCCTCTCTTGAATAAAATGGTTGTCAGAAAGGGGAGTCTGGGAGAGCTGTTCTTTTGCCTTTACAAACTAAGGTCAGCATGAAATAGAGGGTCACTCCAACCATGTGCGTGGTTCAAACAAAACCCGCTGAACTGAGTCTCACCAAAAATCAGGTCTCTACTCATATCTGGAAGATTGTCTCAGGAAAACAAATAAGCCCTGAGATTGTGAAGCAGTGCAGGCTATATGGACATGAAGCTAGTATGGAGGGAAGACTATTTCAGAATATCACTCTCCAAAGTCCTTTTTTCCCCAACCCATCATTGCTTGATTCCTTAGAAGGTTCCCCTCTCTCTGCAGTATCAACCTTCAGACTGCTGCATCACTCTCTCATTTTGTGGAGGATATTGAAGGGTGCAGGTTGTCTGGCATCATTTTCTTAAGCAGTGCACTTTTAAAGTGCAATGAGTTCTCTGGAATCCAGGTTATATGCATGAAAACGTTGCGCTCCCTTTTAATTACTGCATGAGCTCTCCAACTTATAAGGACTTACATTGATTTTCGGCAGCTGAAGATCTACTCGTTTGTTTTACAGCTGAAGATCTACTCATTTGTTTTACAGCTTTCCCCGTCCCATAGGTCAGCACATTCCCTGCAGCATCTTTGCTTGTTTTGTCATTACTTTTCTTATCTTACATTTCCTTCAGCAAATATTTTGGGACTGATTCTTCCAATACTATTCACATTGAGAAATACTTCCCTATGCAATGTGTACTTCCAGTCAGGTCTTTTGTTGTTTTGTCTTTGAGCTTTTGCTCTAACTCCTAGAATCTCACAAGAACGAGAATTGCAGATGGAAGCAAGGAATGAAAAAACCCATGCCCGTCTCTCGCCCATATAATGAGGCTTCTGTGAACAAGAAATAAAGCATTCCTGACAAAGAGATATTTTGCTTTCAGTCTGTTAGGGACTTGATTCTTCTCCATTGAAATCCAATGCACAAACTCCCAGAGATTTTGATGGAAGTGGAATGCTATTCCCTAGTCAGAGAAATCATATTTTCTGCTTTTATTGATGCAGCAATATAAACACAGATACGTCTATACACTATAAATTGAAACCTAAACTGAAACCTTTGGGGTTTAAAGCAAGACAAAAAAAAGAGATGATCAAAATATTTTCTAGTTCTAGAAGGTAGAATTGATATCAAAATGGCTCTATCTTAGATCAAAAATATGGTAGCTAAAGCAAATCTGTTGGGAATATTGCAGGATGTGCCTAATGAGACTCCATCGCCTTGTACCATTTGCTTCAAGACAATGTTACAGCTCCCATTTTCATAGACAACAGTCCTATCTCCTTCTCTTGTTTCATTTTATTATGATAAAGAAACCTTTCAGTCATGCACAATCTCCCTGGTGAATCTGGAAAATACGCAATCTGGCTTGAGACAATCCAATGGTCTTGGTCACAGGGTTCTTGTGCCCCTCTTATTCCCTCATTCCTTTCCCAGATAGCACCGGAGCCCATGCTGGAGAAGGGCAGAAAAAGAAATTCAGGGTTTCAGAAGTGATTTTGGCTGGTTTTTGTCTTTTCAAAAACAAGTAGCCTCCTTTCCCATGCTTTCCTGCAATAAGCTTGACTTATGGGACATGCCTGCAATAATTAAACTTGCACAATTGCAGTGCAGACGTAGAAGAAACTCACATTTTGAGAGAGCAAAACTGCAAAATGGACATGTTGCGCTTATATGCATTTCTTGTAATGTAAATTGTACAACATAATACTGAGGGGCAAAAATTAACCTATTCCAAAATACGTATCTTCAAAAATGTCAGTTTAGATGAATTAGCTTTATTCAAAATGCTTCTCAGACTTGTATTTTTTTAAGACTAAAGAGAAATAAAATACTTTAAATAATACTCTAGAAATACCTTAGTACTCACCGTAAAAGACAATATTTCACAGAAATGCTTTCATTTCTGTTTTCATCTAAATTTTCCATTTTGTTTTCTATTGCAAGTCTCAGAAGAAAAGTAAAAAAAAAAAAGGAGAAATATTCTATTTTTCATTTATATCTAATGTTCTATGTGTGTGTGTATGTACACGGGAGTTTGTGTGCTTGCATTTACACACACAAGCAAGGGTGTGAAGTTATTGGTTCTGTAGATAGTATTTTCCTGTAAGGGCCTTACCAGAGTTTCTTATCATGGCATTATTAATTCTTGATCTTTATGGAGAACGCCCTGTCTCCTATATCCACTTGCCTTTTTCACAGGTGCATAGTATTATTCCCCAAATCCTTTGTGATTCATTCGTACATCTTTCTCCTCTTCTGCCATTTGCAGCAAAGGTCCTCCCAGGTAAAAGGAGAAATTCCTACATCAATCCATACTGCACAACACTTTAAAATTATAAAATTAAATGTTTTCCTTACTTAATGGCAGAACAGAATTACTGAACGGTCCCTCAGTATCTCTCCATGAGCCCACTCTCCATTATTGAACTTGGCTAAGCTTACAATACGAAGTTTGTGTGACCTGTGGAAAGACTAATAGCCTCCTTTCAGCCTTTCACATTCATTTAAAGTTTCCGAAGGTGCTAGCAAGTGAGATCATCTGCTAAAATCTTTTTATTTGAGAGAATGTTCTTACTTTTTTTGCTTTTTATTTTTTTAAATAATCTAATTACTGTATTATTAACTCATATAATTTAACATGAACAAAACAAAAGCTAATTTCTTATCACTTTTTGAAGATATGACCTTGTAATGTTTGGAATTTAAGCACAGATGTCTGGTGGCAACTATGATGGGTTTGTTAAAGGCTGTAATACAGCATGATGATATTACAGTAATGGTCTAGTAATTGAGGCTTGATTCAGCAAAGCACTTATGCATGGCCTTGAATTCTCATTTATTTGATATGGCCTGAAGGCTTGCTTTTCATATCAGAATGGTGTAAAGTAGCTTTAGCCAAATGAGAATACAAACAGGTTAAATTAGAATTGATTTTTAAACACAAATAGGGGTCTTGGAAACACATTATTTCTGTTTGAAAGCATTCACATTTATTTCAGGTAGAGCAAGAATTTTGAAAATGCGTTTCATAAGACTCTCGTACATGTTAACAGCTGTAAGGAAGACGAAACAAAATTAAGAACAACTAAACCGTGATCAGGAAAAGAAAAGCCATTAGAATGAATATAGCTCATTTTTAACAGATTTAAATGTTTCTGATAAGTGCAAAACCTATCTCGGCTTGCTGGAAAGAAGGTTAGCATTTGTACTGAGTCATGTATATTGCCTATTTTACGGATTAAAATTCTCCTACCACATCAGTTAAATCATAAATGTGTAAGAGAGGACAATTCTTTTACAGATGGAGGATGAGACTCTAAATGGTTCCTGTCTTTGGCATAATAGATAGTGCAGTTAAAATCTCCCCCCAAAATCAGCACATTCTGAGGCAGACAATTCGATAAAACTCTACTTACACAGTAATTCAAAAGGGCTCCTTTCTTTCCCTCAGTAGCGGAACAAATGTTAATGAAGCAAGCACAAGTTTGATCAAAGTGGTCCTGAACTTTTAATAACTTTTTAACACCCCTAAATCAAGGTTTAAAATAGGAATGCCATAATTTGTATCTGAATCAGACTAAGATTTTTTTCATACAAACTGTCCAATTTTTGGCAACAGCACAGATTCATGCTATATAATACGAAGACTTTATCATGAGTTAATACATTTTGGCATTATCCTGTGAAGGATTACCTTGGCTTACCTTTGGTAGCAGTTTATAGAGTATTTTACTCCAGGTTGAACTGCTGCTCTCAGAAATGTCCCTAGAGATGTAGGAAAAGCCTAAGGAGCATCGACGAGGTTAGTGGGCAGAGCAGGGATTTCCAAGGCAGAAACTGGCTGGTGGTGGCTCTGAGCTGCCTGACGGGCAGCTGGCACAGGGCTGGCACTCGGGGCATGTGGGCTGCTGGTTATGAGCCAGGAGCTCATAACTCTTCAGAAGAAATGAAAAGATCTATTGCTTGTTTATCCTCACTGCGTGGAGGGGATATGCTGCCTACAGCTGCATAAAGGGATTAAACTCTTGCAAAGAATAATTGAGAAAATTATTTTTTCAACAGTGCAGACAATACCTGTATGGCTAAGGACTTTTTTCAACGGATTTCAGCTGGAAGCTAGAAAAAATTCCCAGCAACACCCTTCCAATAGGAATAGAGTGAGCAAAATAGGGTAACTGCTTTTAAATCGAGTTCTTTACAGTTCTGAATTAGAGAGTGTGTTCTTCAGGATATCAGGTGACCGGAATGGAAGGATGAAAGATGTCCTTCCTCTGCCCACACTCCAGTTCTGGCTGTGCCTCAGATGCTCACTAAATCTCAGTGAAGGGAGCCTCCTTACATGACTACTCTATCTGGCAGGTGGTTGGGGGAAGTGTTTATTTTAGATGCTGATCCTATAATTGGGCAAAAGAAGAAGCAACCTGGGATGTGATAATGGATCACATGAAACACGTGCAGGTGTTTCAGCTGAGCTATAGCAATCGCTAGTGCACAGTACCACATATACATCTATATGCATTGTCCACAGCACATGCAAGATAATGCACCATGACTTTAATTGTAATTCTAAGACTAAACCAAGGAAAATTACTTCAGCCCTGCCATAGGTCGAGAATGCACAAACACACTGTTACTGCAGCCTAGGCAATGTATAATACTTTCTTAATCTGGTATTATGAAAATGTGCCAGAGTCCAGAACGGTTAACTAAATTATCAGTGAAAAAAGTGTGGAACACTGCAAACTCCTTCTGTCATTCTCTTTCTCCGCATATATAGGAGGAGTATATAAATAAGTAAGAAATGTTTCAAAGTATCTATAAAATGTGTATATGTGTACATATTAGCATCACAGAACTAAACTGTTCCATCTGCTAAGCTACTAATGAAAAAAAGGCAGATGATAAAACATCTTGGATTTGGCATGCCTTTCTTCAGGGACAGCTAAAAGAAAGCAGTCCTGCTAAAGAGTGAAGCAGCAGCACGGAGTATCCCCATGTTTTCCACAAAGCGAAGGAAACTGCACTACTGACGCAACCTCAGTGTTGAGAAGCTTTTTCTAGAAGTGTTCAAAGACACACTATTATGAAAACACACTATTATGAACACGCTATTACGAAAAAGGTCCTTAATTTCTGCAGCTTGACAAAATAAAAAAAATTTACTTTTCCATCAGTCTCTGAAATCGCCTTTTAATATCAACCAAGGAGGGGGCAAAAGTATATTGTCCTGCTTGCTGTTACACTGTGTGTAACGCAAAAGCGTTATACCATCTCTACCTGTTAACCTGTGACTTGGTGACACAATGCATTTTTTGGCTGCTCTTTTAGAACAATTATGATGCTTTGAATTCTTTAAAGCTTATTAAGAATAGCAAGAAATCAATGAGCTTTTGCATTATTCCTCAGAGCTGTGGCACTGTGTAATGTCATTGTGCTCTAGGTAAGACTATGCAGTGGAGTGCGACACATACAGAAGCTGTTGAACTGATGCTATATAAATTCTATCATCAAACTTGACCTTACATTTTATTTCAGCATGGTGTTGATAATTAGAGCAAATGCTAGATATCAAATAATTACTTATGTCCAGAATGTACGTAATGAAATTAGCAGCTGGATAAACGTGATATAAAAGTAACCAACTAGACTACTGAATATTGACTTATTAAAACAAAAAAAACCCAAAACCAAAGAACCAAAAAACAAAAGCAAAAAAAACCCCCAAAACCCAATACCTTGAAATCTGAATGAAATATTCTTGATTCAATACAGAAGTTTCCTTTAAGGACACAAGATGCTATCAGATTGTGCCGCTGATATTGTGTGTTTAACAAACCATGAGGCTTCCTCTGGTTCTTCTTTTGCAATGGGCCCCAAATGCATTTCGGAATAAAGCAGTTTCTTCTATCCCACCCTAAAGCCTCTGTAAACCTGTTATGCTGAGCCTGGGTCTGCAGCCATTGGAAAGGAATTAATGTTAACATCTGAACATAAGCTGCCAAATAATTTTTCAAGACCTATAAAATTACAATATTTTTTGAAGTAAGGTTTGAAAAGGGCAAGTAATTTTTTAAAGAATTACTTGTACAGCTCTAGTTGTCCCAGACTACCTGAGTTCCGTACAAATTTGCTGCATGGCATTTCTTTTTCCAGGAACAGACTCGAAAGGATCCCAGCACTGTAAAAAAATGGGAACAGCTAAAAGATCATTCTGTGCTGAAGATAACCAGTTTCAATCATCCTTCTCTGGCTGAACACTTCCCTCCTCCTCACACTCTCCGCTCTGGAGTAGAAAGTAACAGGGGGAAGAGCTCTGCATCCTTTGCAATGTGTTCAGGAAAAGGCCCGTGTTTTGATGATGGCCTAGATTTAAAAATGAATTCTGACAGAATGAATGACCGGAGACAGAAGGAACACATTTTGATTAAAAAAAGTAGGAAGTACAGCTGAGAAGGCACAGCTACTTCTCTACTGTGAAACTGTTGTGAGTTGTCTGGACCTTAGAGATTCTACCTTCTGCAAACTCTTCGTATTGCATGATGAATTTCTCCAATTTTAACTTCCATCATAATCAACAGTGACACTGATAGTTAACCATTTTTATGAATTATGGCAAATATAGGTCATATAGTTTTAAAGGCTGAAACAGAAGGTGTGAAGAGAGATTCTAAAATCAGTGGATTGCTTAATTAATCTCATTTACTTCCCTTTCATATGTAGAAATTTTTTTAAGAATGAGATACATACTTTTCTGTAGAAAAAACCCCAACTGACGATAGTGAGCCAGTTCATCCCTGGAATAAATTGATTGACCGAGACTGGGTTGTAGAAGGAATGACTTTGGCTCATGCTGTCTGTCTTGTTTAACATATACAAAAACCCAAGCTAAACAGGGCAAATATAAAAGCAGCCTAGACCCTTGGTATTAAAATTGTCTACAGAGACAGACTGTGTAATGTAGGGTTTATTGAATCCCTGCAGCTTTCCAGCAAAGCTCACTGTGTGCGGTGCATGTACAATATCCTGGTGTAATTTAAATGAAAATGCTGACTAGCCCTAAAAGCTCCATTAGGTGACCCAAACTGAATAGGCAGCCATTTGCCATGTCCTCGACACCTGCTACTTAAAACAAGGAAGACTGTTACCATGGGTTACCAAAAGGTACTGCGTATCAATGGTGAAATGATGAAATTACAAGAATTCATGTTTCTTAGGGCTAAATGTTACAAAACACAAAACCCAGCTTTTATTAGAGAGTTAAAGTGCAAAAGTCCTGAAGCACAAAGCATCTTTGTTCGGCGTAAAAGGATTGTGAAATAAATATAAATAAATGTCAGCTCAAATGAGCACTTTGTCCCTGAGTTATGATTTGCACATTTCTTATTACAGTGCAGAAAACCATCCCACACCTGTGGGCTGTAAAGCCTCCAGTTTGGGAACACGACGGAAGGTAGACAAGGCTGTCAAACATACCTGCCTTTCTGAGAGAAATATGCTTCATGGACCTGAACTGCCACTCTGCTGAGCATCCTGGTCTCCCACTGAAATGTGGAGGTGCTCGTCACCTCACAGGAGCTCACTTACACATGGTCTTTAAAGTTTTTTTTTTTATACTGGGCAGCTGTCACCCAATCTACAACAGTTCATCCATATTCAGCAAGGCATTTTTCTGGCATATGCTGATGTCCCCTTGACAGTTTAACATATGCTTCTGTGCTTTGTTGAACATGGTTGGACTTGAGCATTTTCCTTAATGCTTCACTGAATAGGTAGCTCTTGTTGAAAGCTGATTGCTTTGCTGGACTGGGGTCTGAAAAGTGAGACATGAGTGCTGTAACATTTCCAGTATTGAGGCATGAAGTCTACCTCTGTGGTCATCAAAGGGTTTCCCAGCCATACTACAGCAATTATGCTTCTGGTATTTAATTTTGATGGAGGCACTTTTAAAAATGATATGATTCTCAGTTCAACACATCAAAACATGTGCTTTTCTTATCTTTCAGTCTAACGCACTAGGTGCAAAAAGTCACTTTTACCCTTTACCTTGCTTTTCCTTGTCAGTAAATTTTCCTAGAAATGCGTTAATGATCTGAAAATTAATTTACAAAATAGTAAGAGAGACTGCAGGTTTCCTGGAAGCTGTGTAACAATGCTATTGCTTTACACAGAGATAGTTCTGCGGGTCTTTTGGGAAGACACTAGAAACACATTTCCCAAATATCCTCTGAATTTACTCTAAAGGATTTTTGAAAACCTTTATTAAGGCTCATTACTTTTCACAATAATCCACTCTGCAAGGGTGACCGAGCAGGGGCACAGGATGCCCAGGGAGGTTGCGGAGTCTCCATCCTTGGAGGTATTCAAAAGCTGTCTGGTCATGGGCCTGGGCAACAAGCTCCAGGTGTCCCTGGTTGAGCAAGGGGGTTGGACTAGATCACCTCCAGCAGCCCCTTCCAACCTCAACCACTCTGTGAGTCTGTGATTGATAACAAGATTTTGAGCACAGCAGTGTAGTGAGAAGCAAATTTTTAAGGATGCTATGGGTCAGGGGAGTGTCCACTGGGCTCTGCCATGCCAGAACTTCAGCATGCCAGATCCGACACATTTTTAAAGGCTGGATTTTTCGAAGAGCATTTCTCCTGTAGCAGCACTCTGGGTGAAAGCCCTTGTTTTTTCTTTCCTTCAACATGTGACTTGTTCCTGTATTAAAAGGGGAAACTAATTTTGGGTTAAATTATCAAACTAATACCTTCTCAAAGCCTCAGAAAGATCCTGTGTATATAAAGATATATGAAAAAGAAGACGTACGAATGGCAAAGAGCTGGTTAGGTTTAGGGGAAAAACACCTCACATGATGAAAATTCTCACATACCCTGGCTAAGTAAAGGCATTGTACTTAGTTCACTAAGCTAACTTTGAAATATATTAAAATATCGTTTCTGAAAATTACATAAAAGGGACAAAAAGCAATGGAAAAAAGGAACATATGTCTTTTTATCAAAAAGACTTCCACAGCCAAAGGGTACTAAAATTCTTAGACTGTATAAGTAATTGCAACCATTGCTTAGTGAAAGGAAACTTCAGAGTTCATCATTACAGCTTTGATGCTGCTGTGGCAATACACTGAAGCTGATTAAATGTTAAACATATGGCATAAATATTTACATAGTCTTTGAACAAGTCACTTTTTTATTTAATAAGATTCAATCATGAGTATGGATAACAGATTTTTCCCCAAAAATCCAAGTATATTTAAATATTGTTATTATTATTTTTTCCTCTATTTTATTTAGGTAGACTTTGAATTCAGATCTTCATCTCCCTGAATCTAAAAGAGTTTTAGGGACTGAGAAGGTATTGTGGGCCAAGCAGAAGCTGATATGCTAAATCTAAAAATTTGTCACTGCAAAATTAAAAAAAAAAAAAAATGTCGTTTGTGACTTCTTGTATGATGATCAGAATATTAAGGATAATAAACCTTTTTTTCTTAGTAATGCAAATTCCTCTGTTGATCTCAAAGGCTTTCATTAAGCCTGAGTGAGTCAAATTGGAATTGGGCATTTTAAACTTACTGATTTAAGGCATTTGTGTTGATAGGCCCCCTCGTGATTCTATTTTAAACACTATGTAATAGTTTGGATAGCAATCTGCAAATTAGAATGAAAACTAAGCACAGCTCACAGGAAGGGCCTGGCCCCCTCCCTCCTCCTGGGTGCTGTCTGGAGGAGGATGGAGGGGAAGGACATACGGCTTTCATCAGGAGAGGGATGGGAGGGACACAGATACATGACATATTCATTATTCATTCACTACCAAAGCCCAAGGCATTCTGACTAACTGATGCAAAAGTAATATTTCACTATCTGGTTGGCCTTAGATATAAGCCACGACTTTGTGTCCCCTTATCTTGATATGACATAGCTAACAATATTGAACTGCTCACCAAATCATTATTTCATTCTTTTGTTTCCAAAACAGGCAACGTGACCGCAGGATTCCTAGGAAGATACAGAGTCCATAAGACACTTGCAAATTATAAGGAATAATCAAGTTGCATTAATCTAGCATTACTTTAAACTTAGGGTTTTTTATTATTATTTTGCAGCTGGACAAACTACAAGGATTTATGCAGTGTATTGCTGTGATTGGGCTTTGTGGTATTTTCTGGTGATAGCATAACTGCCTTCGATAGCATTTGTATTCATAAACCTTATGTTTCATGGTCTCTGTGCCTTTTAAGAGGAACAGTTGGACATACCTTTGCTAAAGAGAAGCTTAAGGAAGATCTTTCTAACTGTTAAGCTAATGAAACAATGGAAATTTTTTAAATAGCCTTAGTAGGGCATTTCCCAGAATAAGTTAGACAAATATCCATCATAGGTGGCTAAAGAAAGATCATACTAAGGCAATGGAATAGATTATCTCCTGAAATATCTTCCAGGTTTATAGTCCAGGTGTATGTTTTATTCCTGCACCAAAGAACCCTGCACATGAAATGCAAAAAAGATGAATTAGAATTTCCAAATTCAGTGCGCTCCAGTAAATCTCAAAATTCAGCCTTCCACAGAAAGTAACTTGAAGAGCTTTACTTACTACAGAAAACAAGCAAGATGTTCCCAGCTACTTTGCAGCAAATTCCCACAGACAAGCAGAAAGACAGAAAAAATTATTTGACAAGCTAATGTAATGCAAGTTATCGTGAAAATTTTATTACATTTAAGCCTCATTATAACTTGGTACCCACCAAAACAATGAAGCCATAGTACTGAATAGGAACTATCAAAATGAAATGGTAAAATTACACTTAAAGATGTGGCAGAAAGATATACAGATAACAAAGGAAGAAACAAAATTAATTTTGAAAGCGTTCACTTTTAGAGATTTTCCACATGACTAGGTACCTATTACTGAACTAATAAAAATAGCACTGTTATTGAGAAAAAATGTAATAATTTTATCTCTGTGTAAAAATTAAATTCTGGAAAATGACTTTACACTTCAGTATAGAAAATCATCACCTTATTTCTCTTACACTATATTCACTACTGTGTGAAGAGTGTGCACATGTACACAAGCTGAGTGATTCAAATAAATTCAGTTTTCATTTGCTTCTCTTGGTGAAAAGGGTAATTTCTCCATTAAAAAAACCCCACTAACCCTGCCCCTTGTATAAAGTCTTTTAACCACATCCAGAGTCCTCATCTTTGTGCCTAATCTGAAAAGATGGGATTAGTGGTTGTCCAAATGATTTTAAGAGGTTGCTTCCAAGCCAAAACTCAGCTCCATAATTGCCAAAATACAGCTCTATACTTAAAAGACCCTGGATATTGATGCTAAAGAAACATCTGTATCATTTCAGATATGGACTCTAGCGATGCACCATCTATCATGCACTTGAATAAGTGTGACAGCAGTGATGGCAGCCATACCCGTGAGGCTGTCTGACACGAATTAACAGGAATCAGCTGTTATATGATGAAGATTTTATTTCCTTGCTAAGTTGACCAGTGAGAACACAGACACTGAGGGAATGAGAGTGCTCTGGAGCTGCTTGGTAAAAGAGCAGAAGTGGCTGCACACTGAGATAGCCAGGAAAATAGTAGTTTTGAACTGGAGACAGATGGGGTACAATTGGGATGCTGGCCGCTAGGAAAAAAAAGAAAAAAAGAAAAAAGAAAAAAGAAAAAGAAAAAAGAAAAAAGAAGAAGAAGAAGAAGAAGAAAAAGAAGAGGGGTAGCAGTGTATAATCCAAACAATCACCCTTTGAGCAATCTCTGGTCTGAGTGCAAATGAAATTGAAAGTGTTGCAAAGTTCCCAGAAGGCCATTTTGTGCATTATTTGCATATCTGTATTATATTGCTCAGGACCCTGTTACAATTTTCTGAAGCAACTTCTCTCTATTTTGTATTTCTATGTAATTAATTTTCAATGTCATAGTCCCATCTTGTAAAGTGAGCCTTTAGTTCTTACAGTCTTGAGTTGTGCTGTTGACCCCGTTGATGCTATAAAGATAAGGAGTGAGAAACAAAGATTGAATTCCAGGGAGATTTTCTATTAAATATACGTTTGTGTGAGTAGTGATTAATTAATATGCAGATGTGTTTTGCTGATGAATTCTTTTGAAAAAATTAGATAGCCACAGTGTCCCATGATACATAATGGCTGTAAACTACCACCCTTTGAGATCTGAGTTGCGAATGTAGTAGTAAGGCTACCTGCGACTTTCTATGCAGGTATATTATAACATATACCTATATCTATTTTAACAACTTTGTTATTTCCCTTTTTTTCTAGTAAGACTATACTCCTTTATACTACTCTCAAAGAAGTTGACTCCAATTTACTAAAGGCTTTGACATCACACCCTGAAAGCTATGAACAAATCAATGTGTAGAATATTAACCTGTCACAATGCAGAAATGTGTTTTCTTGCACTGTCTTCTAAAGAGAGTTTTTATCAGGAGTCTCTCTCCATCTGTGAACTATAAGTCAAATTCAACTGAAAAATGGCACACTCAGAGGTGTGAAAATTCCCTGTGAAATGTAGAAAAAAGGGCCAACTGGTAGCCGTTAGGATGTCAGAACTCAGAGAAAACTATTGTCCCTTTATGAGAGAGCAATGTGACTCTGTGGAGATAAATCCGTGCTGGGAACATTGGCAAATCTGGCGGGTGGCAGAGAGTGTTCATGGGAAAAAGAAGGTATTTTGAGCTCTAGTAGCTTTGACAGAAGCGGCTGTGCTCTGATAAAGGATGTCTTCCCACAGAGTAGATAAAACGCTTGATAAGGAATGTTGAGGATGTTGTATGACAGATAGCAAGACTAGAGATGGTTTGGTACAGCTTCCATCAAACAAATTTGGTCTCTTTGCCTCAACCATGCTACTTTGTTCCTCCCTCCAGCATGAGAAATCATTATGTCCCTTGTGATAAACAAGGAAAGAAAGGATTCTGGGGGGATAAAAAGAGGAATGCTTCTTCAATACTTCTTACACCTGCTACTTTGAAAATCCAGAGAACAAAAAGGTAAACAACCAGTGAGATTAAGGTTGAGGTTGATAGTGCTCTCTAAAAATCAAGGGAACGATACGTTAGTGAGACTCTTTAATTGTACCCCACTTCTCCCAAAGAACATTTATGGTTCTTTGGTAACTGATATTGAATGGTAATTGAATGGTTATTGATGGTAACTGATATTGAATACATCCAAGAAACTTCTTCCACCTCCAGGTGCACTGATGTGGTGAGTAAGAAACAGGGTGTGTGCTCATTGGCAAGTTCTTTTGCTCCACATTGCCCAGATCTCAAGTGGCAAATTTTTTGTTAACCTTTGTTTATGTTACCGAACACAGCTGAAAGTCATCATTTCCCTTGAAGGACAATGGAGCAATAACAAACTCAGGCTTTCCCGGTCACCTAATACATGACGCTTGTTAACATAGCTACTGTCTAAATTGTTACAGAAATCATATAATTCTAGAACAGCAATGATTATTTTGCTCCTTGGGCTATATGCACTTATATCAGTCAGCAGCCAGAGGTTTCATAAGAATGGTGAAAAAGATGTTAATGATCACTAGCAAAATGTTATGGAGAGCATAGATGAGAGGTGTCCCATAGCTTAGTGTTCCCTTGCATTTTAGGGCATTTTTGACAGAATGCCAGACCTCAAAGCATCTTGTTAAAATCTTTACAGCTATGCTCTTGTGGAAAAATGACATATTCCCGTTAAAGATCAGACCTAAAGGAAAGGACTATGAATTAGCTCTGGAAAAAGCTTTGGGCAAAAGCGGGAAATGAAGATATGACCTACATTTTCCGTGTGGAGTTATATGATGAAGTTACCAAATGTCCTAGCATACCCTCCACTGAGTGCCTTTAAGGGACACACTGACAAGGTGGGTAAAATGCACAGGATTGCTTGCTTGTGATCTATGGAAATGCTACTTCAACCCATCAGCTTATTTAAATATGGATTTAGCAACAGACACATGTTCGAATGCCCCTTGTTTGCCTAAAGCATGTGCGAGCTGTATGGTACTTATGAAGCTATATTAAACCTATACAATTGTGCTTGTAAGGTGCTATTAAACAAGCCATTTATTTTATTGGTCCCTATTTCAATACTACTTATGGATACGCCCAATAAGAAAGTTCTTAGTTTCAGTAATTTAATTTTATTGTTTCAGGATCTAAGCAAAAAGTCTTATATTTTTCAGCAATAATTAAAGTATCATTTTATACATATATTATATATATTTTATATATGTGTATATAAAATATATATATAATGTAAGAATACAGTGGGGCTACTATTATGCCTTACCAGCACCTAACATTCTCACCTACTTCAGTGCTGTGAAAATTATCACTTCCAGTTGAAAATGTAGCTAAAACACAGTGATGCTAATAAGTGTCTTTCCACTTCAGTGGGATGAATTGCACCTCTCTATTTGCCTTTGAGCACATAGTAAAGTGTGATGTAAGGGTTCTACTCTTAGCCTTATCCAATCACTCTGATCAACACGGAGCGGCTATATCATTCTTCTACTTCGATCTCTGATATCTGCTTTACACTGGTAAAAGCAAATTCTTGCAACAGGCTTCAGAGAATTTACAAATAATTCTTTTTATAATTTTCAGAAAATAACGGATTTAGTGGGCAAAGGATCCTTTCCCTTATAGCTGGAAGTGGTGCCAACAACTTATCCTATAAAATTATGTCCAGTATATAGCATCTAACCGGGTTGATTGAATTCTAATATAATAAGAGGAATATGTTAGAAATGCCACATAAAAATCTGTGGACTGTGTAACTATTCTGTCAAGGCAACAGAAAATCTTTGGAAATCTAAGGAGACAGAAGTTTGATACAATGAGGATTTATATTCACAAAGGCTTCTTAGGGAAAATGGACAACCAGAATGGATCAGTCAATTCTAACAAACTAAGCAGATGTTGTTTTGACTTTTCCAGTGATTCTTTGAGTTAACAAGTTAGTGTCTTTACTTTTGCTGTCATTTTAGATGATAACTGAGAAAGTCATATACAATACAACATTAAATTATTGTCACAGATCTACTTGTTCTATAGCAAGTGAAAAACTGTTTGAAAATATATGGACAAAAAGAAACTGAAACATCAGCACTGGATTTCTGTTGAAACACTGTAGCATATGGATAATTTAAAATATTTCACATTTGCATTAAATGTAGATTGAGCATCTCGGATAGAAATACAAAAATATTTTGTTTAAAGGTACATTTAGGGAACTATCAGTGTTTTTCTGTATAACACTATAGACTATATAACACTATAGACTATATAACACAATATAAGTGTTTTTCTAATTCTTAGAACTGGAAAATGTTATACGTTAAAGCTGAAATGGTTACGATATATAAATATGTGAGAAGAACAGCCTCTACATTTCCATGTATATAAAGCCAGAAAAGTGAGATCTCTGCAAATTTGGAAATTCCGCTGAAAGATACAGTAAACATATTGAATAATGTGACTTATCCAACCTTTAAGATCAAATGATGACTTATAAAAAGCACATTGTAATGTATTTAGTAGTGTATGCGCTGGACAGTTAGCCAAAAGGAGGGAATAATTCATGTCAAAAATAGCATTGTCTTTATCAGCTGCAAATTATTGCACTTCAAAGTTCAGTTCATCCTTTGATATACACTTGCTACATTTCAAATATTTCTAACACAGTTCCAGTGTTGTCTTGAAAACGACCAAGAAGCTAAATTCCTTTCTCGAGTATTTCTTAATGTGTAACTATTGCAAGCTTTTAAATATTTCCTTGGAAAGAAGCAGAAACATAAGCAGAGAAAAATGCCTGTCAGATTCCTCACAATACATAGACTTAGCCCTCCCGAGATATATCATTTTAGTAAGAAGTAAATCTTGTAAAACTATAGTATTTAATTTGTTGTCACAGTACCACAGTTCCTATGAATGACAATATTATGGTATAGATGCTTGCGCAGCAGCTACCATATTGTTTTCTGCATTTTGATATTCAAAACATGAATACCATATTAAATCTCACATGCATTAGAATTATTATGACCACCTCCATTGCAGTGTTTGTCATAAAACTTATAGTAAATATTGCTCTTTAACGTACATGTAATTTATCCATTAAATCTAGAAATTATCAGTGCCATGCTTTCTGAGGTTCTATTTTGAGTTGATAGAATTTTACCTTTATAGTTCCTGTTGCAGTGAGTGTGTGTAAAAAACTAATATGACTAATTAAAAGATTTTATTATGACTATACCTTAGTCTAGCATCCGAGCTACCTTTACATCTCATACATACACAAATGCTAGTACACAAATGCTATTTTCTCTACAACCTTCTGTTAGCCTATGATAATAGTACGGATAAAATAATTTTTACTCTTCATAAAATCAGTAAAATAAGAATATATAGGGAAGTTGCAGTTGCAATGTAGATATAATAGAATTATTCTGGGAAAAAAAAATAAGTCTTGCATTTAAAAAAAAATAATCAAACAACAAACCAAAAAAGACGTTAATATAACAAAAAATCTTCCAAAGGGAATTCAGGACCTTTTATTCTTGCAGCTGTAGAATAAACACATACTGTGTCTATGGTCAGATACAGAAGACTGCACCTCAACTGGTGGTTTGTGGGAAGAAATAACTTTAAGCAAATACAGCCTATCCAATTGTTTAAAGACAGCCTATGCAATTGTTTAAAAAGTACCTCTGGAGAAGGGTGTAATCGCAGTCCTGATCTTTGCCTTGGTGTGGCGATGTCCTTCCGTATTCAAGTAACAGTTGCGGGAACTGGCAGACACTTCCACTTGACTGAGAAGAACTAAGCAAGAAAGAAACTTGTTTCTCCAGTTCTGTCACCCTAAACCTCCTGCTCCAATTTCTTCAGTAGTGAAATGAAAGAAAAAATTTCCTCACTCTACTGTACAGTTCTGCCCTTTTCACAGCCTGATGAACTGGGATGAACATGTCCACAAAGCTCTGATGAGATGCCAGTGTAGAGCACGGACGTCTACAAACAGACCTGGGCTCCCGCCACATCTTAAACACCATACTGCACACAACATCAAACCCGTACCTTCAAATGAAAAGCAGACAATGGCAACTATTTATTTGCTCATTCATGAATGTAAGTGTTCTTCCTCATGTGGCATTTCCCATGTGATAGCATATGTGCATAGGCAGTCTCATGTATAAGTTTCAGCGTGCAATTTAGAAGACATTTTCTCTTTTTTTGAGCTTTGTGATTTTTTATTGAAATACTAGATTTCTTCAGGTAGAGTTCTATGCTTTAAACCGGCTTTGATTAATGGTTACTCTGCTTCATTTCTTCTCAGTGGTTTCAGAGATTCAGCATGCCTTTCCTCATGAAACAAAAGATGGTTACTCAAAATAAAGGAGATGTGTCACCCTAATTATGTCAATACTATTCTACTCTTTAGCCGGCATATATATGGGTCTATAATCCTCAGAAGATATACAAATTACAAGAACTAAAGAATTTCAGTAGTTAGTAAAATCAGATTGTTAATTTTAGTGCGAACCATGAGGAATTAACATTTTACAGCTTTGGACATGAAACAAGACATCTTAATTATCTTAGCTGTTTCACACATAGAGTGATTTACATGCCACCTCCTACCCATCAACCTGGGGTTTCCTTTGACTTAATTAAATTTCCAGAAAAACAACACATCATATAAGCTGTACTCTGTTATCTTCATAAATATGGTTCTTCTGTATATATGATATCTCATTTTGTACATATAAATGTTGTAAATGAAGAGATTTGTGTGTCTCTCTAAAGTTTTAGAGAATATCATCATGACGTCTTTATTTTATTTGGGTTTTTTGTGTTTGTTTTGTTTTGTTTTGTTTTGCTTTGTTTTGTTTTGTTTTGTTTTGTTTTGTTTTTTTCACAGGATTTGTAATTATCCAAGCAGTATCTGTGTTAATTTAAAAAGAACTCTAGTTTTGGGGGGTAATGTGAGGTTAAGAGAAAACCAAATATTTTGAGAAAAGCTCTTGCAATGCCTCAGGGAGTAAGAAGGTGAGAGATCATAGAATCATAGAATCATAGAATTGCTGAGGTTGGAAGGGACCTTTAAGATCACCAAGTCCAACCATTAACCTACCCTGACAAAAACCACTTCTAAATCATGTCCCTAAGTACCACATCTACCCTTTTTTTAAACATGTTAGGCATTTTTTTAAAGATGTTAGGCTGGAAAGCTCAGGTCTCAGTAGAATAGGAAAATTGGAATAAATTTCCTAAAAAATGCTATAGTAGCATTTCTGAACACACAAACCCCTATTCTACCTCCAGAAAAAAAGTAAAACATCTGCCACAGAAAGCAAAAACTACTTCTATGTATAACCCTTTCTCTTCAAAACATTAAAATATACACACATATCTACTCTGAAAGATCAACATGGAAAACCACTTCTGAAAGAGATTTTGTAAGTGCCATAGTACAATGGGAAATTCTGCAGCCACTAGTGCGGGAATATGAAATTGAGAGGGCTTGAGTAGCTTCCTGTATTTCCAATTTTAGGAAATTTCAACCGGCACTAAGATGTTCAAAACATCCTGAAAGGCAATTTGGGACACAGCCCTGCAGGGCTGACTAATGCAGCTCAGTCCAGACCGATTATATAGTTATACTGGATTTTTCAAATGTCCGGTCATGGGGAGAACTCAAAAGGTCAGGTAGATTGTTCCCTTGGCTTCTTGGAAAAGAGAAGGTTAGTGACTGTAAGATGTTATTTGAAGATGAAGCTTTTACTTGTGTCTGTAGGCTCACAAGTGCCAGATGACATAGAAACACAGAAAATAAAAGCTAGTATTTTTATCTTAGGGTCATAATATCAAAGCTATTAGCCCTCTGTAGAAGGTTCTCATACAAAATAAGTGTAATAATATCTGGAATTTTGTAAATAATAAGAATCAGCCTAAGAGATGCTTTGGGTTTACCTCTATGATTTAAATTAATCTTGGTTATAACCAGACTCTGAAGGAAGATATTGTGCACAATCATTTTCCTGAAACAAAACTCAGGTCCTGCCTATAAAATATTCTAGTTGTGCATTCTGCCTAAAGATATAAATACTAATGATTAAAACCACCAAAATTATGAGTGAACTCCTGGTCCCACTGATGTAATTCACTTTCTCTTTTGAAGAAATGACATACATTATAAATAATTATTAATATACAGACTGTAATCACTGGCTAGATCTATACAGATCAGAAGCATGACCTGCTGTTGTTCATTCCCTGAAACTACCTGGCAGTGCAAAAATATAGTCTGACACATGGCAATTACATGATTCTGGTTCCATGGTAAGTCAGTGAGCACTCTTACCTAAAAGAGTCATTATCAGGAATTTGTCATTATCAGGAAATCCCTTAGAAAATTAACTTGTTTTCCTTCCAAACCCTACTTGAGACTATCTTTTCAGGTGATATTTATACTGGGATTTAAAAACTGTTCATAATATGAAAAAAAAAAAAAAAAGAAATAAAAATATTATATATCCTGTCTTATTCACCATTACTTTCTTCTGGTATAAAAATTGTTGACATAGAGAGTAATACAAAGAAATTGTATAACGTTGCAAGCTGAAGATGATGACCAGAAAACTCCTGTTGGCAAAGACTAAGGAATCTTTAAGCTACAGTTACTTGATAATTGTTAGCTTACAAATTTTAAACAGGTGCCCAATAAAGGATTCTGATGTTTATCATACTCTTACTGTATCTGTTTCCTCCGATATTTTGATGTACAATAAAATACTAGTGGAGTGTAACTCTATACCTCTTTCTAATTCAGGGAAACAAGCAGACAACAAAGGCAGGATGGGCACTTGGGCACCTGCGCCACCACACTTATTTTGCACCACCTCTGTGCATGAAGATGGTATCCTAACATCAGCTGGGTTGTCAAAGAGATCATCTTCAACACATTCTCCTTGCCTGTGCCTTTAAAATATGAAATCTTTATCTGTATTTTTCTATTGCACATGGAAAAATAAAGAATAGCTGTACTGAACTGAATTTATCCAGCAATTTGCAATAACATTACAGATGTCTTTGTGATGTCTTTACAGATGATTGTCTACATGTTGTAGACAATCAAAACAGTCTACAGAGTACTTGCTGTATCTTTAGATGACCACCAGCACTTTGGGAAATACATTACTTCTCATTTTGACATATTTTGATGGTGTATTCTGATATTTCTTAAACTTCCCAAAACCTACTGAAGGAGGCAAGGAAAGCCAAAGTTCTCATGAACTCTGAAGTTTGCTTTTGTGACATGTGAAGTAGGAATAGAAGCCTACCTATGGGCAAACAGGCATCTTCCAGCCAGGATCCCCCTAGCGTATTTGAAGAGCTGAGATCTTTGATGTGCTGTACAAGACACATGCACTAAGTAGGGTTTCCCTCAAGCAAGTTATACAGATTTTAGGATTTAGTAATTTAGTAATACTTCCCTGACACAGGAACTGTTTAGACTCAGGCTCTGGCCAGCAAGGGAACTTACCAAACACCAAAGAAAGCAAGCAGGAAACAAAGCTTATTGAGAGTTCGTGCCTTTTATTTTCTTATACTTTCATTCAAAGGAAAAAAGTCTTTTGTTTTATCAGATTACAAAGGTCTGTAGAGTAGGAGAACAGCACGATGAGAAGAAATGGCAGAGACAGACATGCAATGAACTGACTGCAACACCCATTCCCCATCTCCCTGCACCACTCGTGGCAAGGACGTAGAACAGTTGGGAGTGAAATTGAGCCAGGGAAGAAGGGAGGTTTGATGGTTTTGGCTGGGATAGAGTTCATTTTCTTCATAGTAGCTTGTATGGGGCTGTTTTCCACTTGTGCTGAAAACAGCGTTAATAACAGACCATCAGACCATCTATTGCTGAGCAGTGCTTATGCAGCGTCAAGGCCTTCTCTGCTTCTCGCACTGCCCTGCCAACGAGGAGGCTGGAGGAGTACAAGAAGTTGGGAGGGGACACAGCTGGGACAGCTGACCCCAACTGACCAAAAGGATATCCCATACCATATGATGCCGTGCTCAGCAATAAAAGCTGGAGGAAGGAGGAAGCGGAGGATGTTTGGAGTTAGGGAGTTTGTCTTCCCAAGTAACAGTCATATGTGACAGAGCCCCGCTCTCCTGGTGATGGCTGAACACCTGCCTGCCAATGGAAGTAGTGACTGAATTCCTTATTTTGCTTTGCTTGTGCACACAGCTTTTGCTCTGCCTATTAAATTGTCTTTATTTCAACCCACGACTTTTCTCACTTTTACCCTTCCGATTCTCTCCCCCATTCTGCCAAGGAGTGAATGAGCGAGCGGCCATGCGGGGCTTAGTTGCTGGCTGGGGTTAAACCACAATAATAGGGGTAGTGGAAGGTGGGTTTAGATTTGTTCTTATTTCTCATTAGCCTACTCTGCCTAACTGAAAATAAATTAAACTAATTTCCCCCACCTCAAGTCTGTTTTGCCCATGATGGTAATTGGTAAGTGATCTCCCTGTGCTTATCTTGACCCACAAGCAGATTTTTGTCATGTTTTTCTCCCCCTGTCCTGTTGAGAAGGGGGAATGATTCCTGTGTTTTTTCCCCCATTGTACAAGATTGACTCAGAAGAGAACTGGGTTCACTGTTTTTTTTTAATTTTAAAATTCAGGTTGTCATTTATATGTTATCTCCACTCCACAGCCCAATATTTCTGTTAAACTATTCTTCCTTGAACTTTATAAAATAATGATTCAGGCATCTAGGTTAATAAAACTAGAGCAGACAGAAAATTAAAAATGCAATGTTAAAAAGTGATAGAAATTGTCTAGGTGGGTTTATCTCAGTTAGAAGGATAGAAACGTAAATGAAAGGTCCATGTTAAGGTGACATCAAAGAAAGTGTCTCCTCTTTTGATGGGTGAAAGTGTTATCAACTCCCTTTATTGATAATATCAGGATTGCTTTAGTTCCAGACTTTAGTGTTATCAGATAATTTCACTGCCTTCACTACATTCCCTAGGCTGTATTAAGGTTGACTTTTTCTACCTTTCCTCTCTCCAGCTCACGTCTCATCACAACTTCCTTTGCTATCTAAACATGAGAGAAAGAAATTTTGAAGAAATATTGTTTGGTGACAAAATAATGAAAAAAAGGAAATATTCTTATAGCCCTTTTGATTTGATACGTTGACAATTCATTTTGTTACCCAATAAATAAGAAAAGTGTAACCTACAACTAGACAAAACCTAACATTTTTGCTTTTCAAAGCAAGGTCTTACTGAAGAGAATATCCGAATACTATGGCGTCTAGATTTTGATACTGTCATTTCAGTAGAAAGAAAATTTGCACGTCTCGTGGAAAGATGCATATGGAAAGTCTCTGAGTTACTAGATCTGTTTGACTTCAAATTCAACTAGATAGAAAAGAAAACCCAGGAGCTGTTGTACAGTTTCTTTATTTCACGAGCACATTATTTATTCTTGTCCAGGTGAATAACTCATGATTTTTTTGATATACAGGAATTCAACTTGATGTCCTTTATACTACCACAGGGAAGGGAAGGGAAGGGAAGGGAAGGGAAGGGAAGGGAAGGGAAGGGAAGGGAAGGGAAGGGAAGGGAAGGGAAGGGAAGGGAAGGGAAGGGAAGGGAAGGGAAGGGAAGGGAGATGCAAAAAGTAATGGAAAAAGAAAAGAAAAAAGAAAAGAAACAGAATAACAAGGCAAGGCAAGTCAACATTTCCTTGTGTTGCACCAGGGCAGGTAAGACTTTGCTGATTTCTATTTTGAACACCTGAATTTCCGTGTTACTATCCAGGCCAGCTGCTCAGAGCAGCTGAGATAAGCCTATTGCTACTGTTAGTTTCACAGGTCAGACTCAAAACTCACACTACTGTGCAGTATGTTGTCGTCTTTGCCAGCTTTTATGACAACTCATTTAAGAGCAAATGCCTGTGGGACTGAAAGAATAGCTATTGCTTCTCCGTGCAACGCTCAGTACTTCAAGCTGTATGCTCTGTATCTGTTTCCCTACTCCTTTCTTTTCTTTTTTTCTTTTGACTCTAGTGTACCTCTCATTAGGATTTCTGTTTAACGCCCTAGGAAAGGCTTATGCATTTATAAGGAGTAGATAATAGATGCATGCACTTCAGTGTTTGCCATCTTGGCTTCCCTTTAATGTAATTCATTATTCTGCAAATATACGGTACATAGTGCTGCCAAGTTAATTTGTATAATAATAATGAGCTATTAATTAACATCCAAGAACACATGTTTCTTCCAACAATTTGTGGCAATAAAGTAATTAATGAAATTCAAAATTTTGTTCTACACAGGAAGTCTGACTCCGATATTTGGAGCATTGGAACCATTTTCTCTGTCAATACAATCGATAAACTCCAACATTAATCTGCTAAAAAGCGGGGGGAAGCCAATATATGCATAAAGACAGGCTTGTAAAATTGTTGTGCAATGTGGTTTTTCTCAGGAAAGTTATATTATTTTTTTGGTTTATATCAGAAAACTTATTCAAAAGATGCTTCCAGCAATGAAAATGAGATTAGCATGCAATTCCCTACTCATTGGAAAAAAATCCATTTTTTTTTCTCATCTGAACAAAAAATTAACATTTTCTGACTCCTTGTACTAGTATATTATGTTTCTTTAAAGGTCTTTGAAATCCCAGAAACACAAATTGTGAGGGAAGTGCGACGCTGGATAGCCATACACTTTGCTGCTTCTCGGGACACTCTGGGTAAACTGTGGAGCATGGCGGTAGTGTGAATCTAAGGATAAAAGTAACACTTGCTATTTTTGTTGCTCAACCTGATCTGAACCTGAGCTGTCTCAATGGCACCGCTTGCTTTTCTACAATGACAGTCTGAATGGAGAGGAGCTATGTGTGGCTTAAAGCAAGTATAATAACAAATTATGCTCAAAATCTGTACAGAGTCCATGAAGTTTGTACAAAACTTGGGTCTAACTTCACAGAGAATTCCATTAAGTCCAGTGGAAATAGGACTGAACTTTCTGATGGAAAGCTCCTCCTGAGCTTTTGCACTTTGCAGAATGTTTACCATATGACCTGTCAGCCTTACCTCTGGAACAGATCCTCCTTGAAACTATGCTAAGGCACATGGAGGACAGGGAGGTCATTTGAGACAGCCAGCATGGCATCAACAAGGCCAAGTCCTGCCTGATGAACCTAGCGGCCTTCTGTGATGGAGTGACTACATCAGTGGAGAAGGGAAGAGCTATGGTTGTCATCTATCTGGACTTCTGTAAGGCTTTGACATGGTCCCCTACAATGCTCTTATTTCTAAATTGGAGTGGGTGGACTGTTGGGTGGATGAGGAATTGGTTGGGTGGTTACATCAAGCAGGTAGTTGTCAATAGCTCAATGTCCAGATGGAGATCAGTGACAAGTGGTGTCCCTCAGGGGTCCATAATGGGACCAGGCGTGTTCAATATCTTCATCAATGACATACAGTGGGATTGAGTGCACCCTCAGCAAGATTGCAGACAACACCAAGCTGAGAGGTGTGGCTGACACACCTGAGGTACGGGATGCCATCCAGAGGGACCTGGACAGACTCGAGAAGTGGGCCCATGTGAACCTCATGAGGTTCAGCAAGGCCAAGTGGAAGGTCCTGCATGTAGGTCAGGGAAACCCCCATTCTGGGATTGAGAGCAGCCCTGCTGAGAAGGACTTGGAGGGACTGATGGATGAGAAGCGGGACATGAAGCCAACAATATGTGTTTGCAGCCCAGAAGGCCAACACAATCCTGGGCTGCAAAATAAGTGTGGCCAGCAGGTCAAGGGAGGTAATTCTGCACCTCTATTCCACTCTGGTGAGACCCCACCTGGAGTATTGCGTCCAGCTCTGGAGCCTCCAACATAAGTAGAACATAGACATGTTGGAGCAAGTCCAGAGGAGGGCCATGAAGATGATCAGAGGGCTGGAGCACCTCTGCTATGAAGACAGGCTGAGACAGTTGGGGTTTTCCAGCCTGGAGAAGAGAAGGCTCCAGGGAGACATTATAGCGGCCTTCCAGTACCTAAAGGGGGACTACAGGAGAGATGGGGAGGAACTCTTTATCAGGGAGTGTAGTGATAGGATGAGAGGTAACGGTGTTAAACTGAAAGAGGGTAGATTTATATTAGATATTATGAAAAATTTTTCACTATGAGGGTGGTGAGACACTGGAACAGGTTGCCCAGAGAAATTGTGGAGGCCCGATCCCTGGAAGTGTTCAAGGCCAAGTTGGATGGGGCTGTGAGCAACCTGGTCTAGTGGAAGGTGTCCCTTTCCACGGCAGGGGGGTTGGAACTGGATGATATTTAAGGTCCTTTCCAACTCAAATTATTCTATGACTATATATCTTGTCTGGTGTTGGCCTTTGTCTTGTATGTAAGGCTTCATGTTCATGAAGCCCTTTCCTGCAACCAATTTACTGGTACAGATGTTGCAGGAGGTGGCTATTGAGCTAAACCAAGACTTACACAAGGAGAGGAATGAGCAGACAGAATAGCAGTGTCAACCAGCCTGTTCTGTGCATTTGTAGTTCTGGGAGGCTCTGGTGGTTCATCTCACTGATGTGAACACACTGACTATTTTATTTCACCATAATATTTAGGAGTGCTGTCCATGTGTAAGCTGCTGCAAAACATGAAGCAAAACCTCTAAGCAGTTTTCAGTTGAGAGAAGGGAGATACTGACAGGCAGATGGCGAAACACAGTAAGTCAGTGTTTGAGAGTATGTCAGTGAGAGGGAGAGAGAGCGGGTCTGTGGAGGTTTTCTCTAAAAGCAGTTGTTGCAAAACACACAAAAGTCTTGGCACAAATATCGCTTAGGAACATCACACTGAAAAATGTGACTACTAAAGACATTTCTGAAGGAAGTCAAAACTTCCTACATCTGCCCTCAGCCTTTCAAAGCCAACAGAGAGTGAAAATCATTGCTAATTCTCATCTTTTAACCACTGGTCTAATCTATCTTATCTAAATACCCCGTGTGAACTGTGTTTGAATGATGTGATGATGCTTGATATGTTAATCCTGCATTTATTTTTAATTTAACTAATGATGGTTGATTGTTATTAAAAAGAGGTAGGTTAGTTTGTAGATGGTATTATTTGTTACCTTTTGTACCCAGGTCAGTGGTTTTCAATAATTTTTTTTTTTTACTATTTGTGACCTCCCTCTTCTTTCTGTTTGAAATATCATGTATTGTGAACTACTTCTCTCAGTCAGCTTCTGTGGACCTCTTAGAAGTGCACCAAGAGTGCCCAGGCTGTGGGTTGGATACCTCTGGTCACATTTTACTTCTTGTAATCACACACTACAGAGGTATTTCCTTTTCAGAAAAAAAATAATAAAACAAATAAACAAAACCAAAAAAAACACCTTGTGGCTTTTGCTCATTTTTTAAAAGATTCAACTCCAAGGCTTACAGAGAAAGTTTATTGTTCATGTACTGTCATTACAGTATTTTTTCCCATGTTTCCAGAAATGAATATTCTTAAACTTATGCTTGGTCTAGAATGTCTGCTTTGAAGACAGGTAACACCTGTGGCAAATAAGTACTGATTTTAGAATTGAGACGTCTTGGTTATTATGTCTCAGTGTCTTCTTGCATTGCATAATGCCCACACATCTCATCAAAGTTTCCCATCAGCTCTGAAGAGGGGCTTCATGCTGGGTCATCTCCTTGTTGCCAACAAGTTCATGCTCCTCTCAGGAATCTCCCAGTCCCAGACAGGCTGTGGGCCAGCAAACATGGACAATATTTTTCCAGAGAGGTTTACTCTGACTAAATGTTGACATCCGTAACGAGGACATAAACACTTGAGTAGCCACCACTGTATGCTCTCTTTCCCGTCAGTGCAGTTCTAGCCAATGCCATTTAGGACAGAATTTTCTTCAAACTAAAATAAGTAGAAAAAGTACATTACTTGGGACACCCCAAACCCAGGGTGACCCCAGTTTTGCATGACTGTATTACAAACACCTGAAGACAGGTGCAGTGATTCTTCTTTGCAATGCTTGCTTTATCACGCAGCTTACACTTGGAGCTCCTCTGAGCATTCCTGATTGCCTGTTGGACAGGCACAATCTCCTCCTCAATTAGAGGGGCTGCACCTGACCATCATCCTCACTCTGCAATAGAGGGGACATTCTCCCTTTCTCTTTAGCAGTCGGCTAAATCTACTTACACAATAATATATATTGAACCTGTACATACATATACCTATATACTTGCATAGAATATTTTTTAAAAAAATTTAAAAAAGAGGTATAAGCAAGATAAAGTATTATGAATGTAGCCTTTGATTTTAGAGAAATTGCTTGCGAATAACATAGGTTGTCTATACTAGTTTGTTGCAAAGACTCCCATTTTTCACAGATCTCACTAGCTGTCCATTTGAATGGATCTTATCTTTCCCAAAATACTGTAGTCTCACTCTAACCACAGTGCTGTTGACTCTTAATTGTGATTCCAGCTCTGTGAAAAATGAAAAGACTATATCTGTGCTATGAGCTGTGAAGACTATCCTTTCTATTCTAAAAAACACCGCATTGTCAAATGACAGGTACTTAAAAACCTTAAGAAGGGATAGAGGCAGTTGAGTGGTAAATAAATACACTGAAAAATCAAAAGCTGTTAAAAGGGTGTTGTGTTGATGACCACATATACACACAATATAGACAGATGCAAAACTTTGGCCAAATGTTTATTACTATGACAAACAATTATTTTCCATACAAAACCTAATGCATACTGCTTTAAAATTTACCTCTTAGCAGCATGGCTGAAAACAATGAAGATATGACCAGATGGTACTCTTTCAAGAAAGTTCCTGGTTTTCCACCTCTTTTCTATGAACCAAAGGAATTCTCTGTATTTTCCTGGAATTATTTTGCCCCTCAAGAAATGGCTTTTATACCATTCTTTTTATACTTTTAGAATATTCAAGGATATCTGACTAGTTGCTTCACAGCATGTGACTATTTTAGTTTTGTCCTTGTTTTTTCTGCCTGTTCCTGTCACTTCATCTTATTTTCTCGCTCTGCTGTTCCGAGGAAAGAGGAGGCAGGGGATGGAATGAGTGCATGAAGGTAACTCCTCACATGAACCAGAAATACGCCATAATTCAAAAAGGAAAACAGCTGAGAAAGAATAAATCTTGTTTTAATGTGCCTGAGCTTGTATTAAAAAATACAGATGTACTGTATGCATATGAAATTTTTGATTAAAATGTCTCTTACCAGTCTGTCTCTTTAATTAAATAAAACCTGCTTGGTATTAATCAAGGCATAAAGAATTTATGCCCCAAATCCAGATTAATTAAAAGCCCAGAAGCTTGAAGAACAGACTGTGTATAAATACTAAAATAAATCAATCTAAACATAATATTTATGGATTGGAGCTGTGTATTTCAAAAATATAAATAATTCCAGGAAGTGATTTATGGTAGATCTGCTGTGGAAACACGTTGCTTATTAGGATATATGTAAACATAAAGTTAAGCAAACAGTTTAATTTCCAAATTTCCTTTCTTAAACACTTAGTTTTTAATTATAGTTCTATTTGTAACACTTTCTGATGGTTGATTTTACATCAAATTGTGAGAAATTTACTCCGTAGTCTGCCATAGTAGTAAAAATCAAAAGGCTGAAAATCATCTTCTGTGGTCCCGTAGATTTGACAAAGAAATATTAAAAAATAATATTTGTCTTTCCAGAGCAATGGAGCAGAAGCATCTTCACTACTTTTGGTACTATTAGTAACAAATACTTTGGTTTTGGAAGAAAAATCGTTTGATTTTGACCTAGAATTGATGTCTAGGGCAGAAAATGCACATGAAAATGTTGTGAGAGCTCTTTGAAAGAAGGGAGGTGATACTGCGGTCCAAAAGTAGCCTTTCGTATCGCACAGCAAGCCATTAATGCAAACACGAATGAGAAAGCAGAAAGCATTCAAGGGATTTCCTCATCCTTGCCCTGGTGGTAGTTCTGTGCCTGTATTAACTGTGCCTCTAAACAGGAAAAGTTTGCCTTGACACTGGCTTTACAACCCCTTTACGTTTGGATGTGGATCCGAGCATCAGTGTCACCTAAGTCTCAGGACAGAGATTTGGAAATTCTCAGTTTCAAGTGAAAATTCAGCTTTGAGCCTCATACTGAAAAGCCGTAATGAGGAAACCATCCTCTTTCAAGGTTAGAGAGAAAGGTCGCAGTGGATGTTCTAGTCTCATTCCACTGTTAACTACAATAGCCTAAAGATCTCATAACTCGTGTAGCTGCAGATTATGTTCACACATTTACCTAATCCACTAAGTAACAAGTTGACGCTAAGTGCCAGTTTGCAAGATAAATGGACGACTGTCTCCACTGATAGAAAAGATATTGAATACTCTGCCCAGAGAGCTGACTGATGGCTGCAATGGCTGCACAATAGTAATTTCTATGCGATTGCAAAATAATGCAAATTATTCTTTCAATTGCCAGCGCTTCTTATGGTAACAATGGCTGCCAGTTACCACAGCTGTGAAGACAATGCATGTCATTGCTATAGCTGTCAAATACCAGATTTAACACCTGTTTGCTAATTTTGAAAGTGCACAGCATGGGCCACAAAATAATGGCTTTACTTGGGATGGGACAGGAGTGTAAACCTTTGAAAAAGAAAGTTCATACACATAATGAATACATACGTTTCCCTGCTGAGGCCACCTCTTTTTTCTAGTGTCTATTTCCTCCCTTCTTCCATGGTATTCATACTGCCTGTTGTTAAAATTATATTTTTGCTCCAAGCAGACAGGCCTTGTCTTCAATGAGTTTTATATGAGGAGATACAAAACCTGACCCAGGCTGTTGCAGGTTGTTTTTGGTTCAGGTAACCCACCTGAAAGTCCTAATTTTTGACATCTGCGCATAACAGCTGGTAATGAGTATTTGGATTCTGAAAGTCTCTAGGTTTTAATCTCTTGCATTAGACTTGTTAATAAGGATAGATGGAAAGCAGGTGTGGCAGTGGTTGTGGGGGTTATTGGAAGACATAATTGCTTCAACTATTGTTTTAAGCTTTTCTTTTTTTTTTTTTTTTTCTTCTTCCTGCACAGTTTGTCCTTCTTGCAGCTGTCAGTTGCAGCTAAGCGGGGAATGTACAGCTTTTACATTTTCTTCATTATTTACAAATCTAAATGAATACATGGAGAAACTCCAGGATTAGATATTTTTTTAAAATTCAAAGTGAAGCAGCTGAGCTGGAATGTGTTAACACATGCTCTTTAATCCCTCCAGAACTGTGATCTAATAGTAGCTGGGAGCCAGGGCTGCTTGTGCTCTGCTTCTGGCTCTAATATTGACAAGACGCAGGCAAGTTGTTCGGGATCTGTCTGCGCTGCACACTGCAGCATGGTGCCCAAGTCCCCAGCCATAGCTGGGCGCTAGAAGTCACGGTGGTCTGGAATGCTAGTTTACCCTGCAGAGAGCAATGAACCATCACGCACGGTCTGCATTAACCCCTCTTCAAACATCGCATGGCAGAAACAATTATGTCTCACCTCCTGATGAGTACAGACTAATGACAGCAAGATTATTAATGCCAGTACCAGACAATGGGGTACAGCATAAATATATATTCGGTTCGTTTGATTTATTTTGACATCTCAGACTTTCATAAAACCCATCCAAAACTAGCAATGAGTTTGCTAATCTGGGTTTGGTTACTAATGCACAGATTAGAATCCGGCTTTGCAATGCAAACTATGAAGAAATTTTTAAAAAGAGAATAGTGCAAACAGAAACAGTCATTCTTTTGAGAGAGCTAGCTAAATGTTTTGTTATTTTCTATACAGAGTGTCGGGACCTCATAAGAGCAAATATATATGAACAGTGTGCATCAGAAAAAAGAATGCATTTCCTGTTAACAAAATAAAAAGGAACAATTAGATTAAATAGTGAATGTATGGGTTAGTTTGAAATCTCAAGGTAAACATCAGGATACCATAACATCAAATATCATTATAAATATTAATGAAGTCTATAAGTGTTTTCGAAGCTGTTTCTCATTTCATTGTTCATGTATTGTTTATATCAAGTATATTGAGTCATTTACCCAACATATTTAGGAAAAAAATTCTTACATCCCTTGTAAGATATTGTGGCATGACATTTGGCCAAAGATATTTTAGCCCAGTGTTTTGCCCGATGCCTGGGGAGAAGTTCAGAAGTGGATGACAAAACCGTGTTCTTTTCCTGATGTTCTCCCAGCTCCTAACAGTTGTGACTCAGGAACTTCATGGTGCAGCCTTTCTATTTAATAGCCCCCAGTGGACAGTATTGTTGTGGATTTGTCCTCTCATTTTTTAACACTTATCCTCCACAACTGGTAACAAGTAATTTCATAGCTCAGCTAAACTCTCTTTAGTTTAGTCTCAATCTATCATCTTCTAGTTGACTTCATGTATCCTGTTTATTGGATTGGAGAAGACATCACTGTTCTTCCCTATTTACTCTTTGCATGACATTTCAGGTTTCATAAAGGTTCTCCAGCTTGAAGAATCCTAGTTTGGTTCACCAGAGATGTCTCCTCATGCTTCTGACTCTCTTTGCCTTCCTTGTCTCTACCTTTTCCAGTTTTAGCACATCCTGAGACAGAGAAACCATAATTGCATGCAGAATTAATTCAAGGAGTATATAAAATCAAGTAATTTACATAGTTTAGGAATAAAATCAGTACACTTAGGAAGCATCTTGTCTGAGATCATACTCTTGCCCTCTATTCCTTATCTTGTGTTAACAGAGAGAAAGACAACTTCTAAAAGCTTGATATTAATATTAATCATCATATAAGCTTATCTTGTTGTTTTGCAAAAATTAACTTGTCATGTGACTGTTTAGAAATGGATGTCTCTTTTGCCTATCCTTATTTCCATTCCATAAATAGTTAGATAAAGCAGAGAATTTAGCAGTGTGACTTCAGCAGCGTGCATGAGAAACTACAGTGGTGCTGGGCTTGTCTTTCATTGCAAAAGCAAGCCCTTGAGATTTCTTAGGTTTAAAGCATGGTAAGTGTGTGTGGAAAGGATGGATCTTCACATGTTCACCCCAGCCCTTGCAGTGGACCATGAATGATAGCAGTATTTCTCATGACTTCTCTTTGGAACACAGAGATTGTCCATGATCATACTGGCATTTTTGTTTTAATGCCACATATTTACCCTGTAACTGAGATTATATTATTTAACTTTTAGTTCTCTGCAGAATTTAGTTTTATCTGTGTATTCAGAGAACTCATATCATCCACACCCCTAAGCGCAGCGTCTCTGGGTTGCACTTCTGATGTCTGTTGACTGGAACTACAGGTTGACTTGAAGAGGGTGATACTGCTAAATCTAGTAGTACTATCGGGCTAAACATATTATTTTTTGATTGAAAGTGAAAGATGATATATCAACAAACACTCTGGAAAATCTGGTTATTTCATAAAGGAATTTACAGATATCCAGTCCTTCTCCAAGAGAACTTCCCATGGGATTCAGCTAACTAAATATAGACATCTATTCTGAGCTGGTCACTCCAGGCTCCTTCTACAGTTAATGAAGGGGACTCAGAGAAATAGGCTGCAGTATTCAGTTTACTAAAATTGATGTCTCAAATATTTAGGATGAATTGTACCCTAATAAGTGCCTACCTAGCTATAAGGAAGCTCCTCCCTGCCCCGCATTCTGCAATTGTACCCAGTAGACTTTCTGAAGTCACTAGAAATGAATTAGCTCCCTCTGTCCCTACTGTACGGCTTTCTCAATACCATGAGAACATGGAAGCCCCATTTCTTGCGCTCAAAAACGTTTACTGTGGAAACATCAGTGCAGAGATGAGAAAATAAAGAACAACTGTCATTCTTCAAACATGTTTTTGGTGACATTTTTAATTCTCTATCTTAAAATCGTTCTTTGATGGCAACGTGACCCACACAACAGTTGTTCAAATTGCTAGGATTTCTTTCATGAGAAAATTTCATCATGGTTTGTATGTGTGTTTTCCCCTTCCCTTTTTCTGTATGAATTATATCAGCTTTTTCAATTCGTTCCACTAATTCCTTCAAAAAGGTTTGCAGGGTTTTTTTCCCTTTTCCTTTACTCCTTCCCTTGCCCCACCTCCCCACGCCTCAACCTGCCTCCTTTTTAACTCACCTAATGACTTTATTCTTCAGCCTGTGAATAGCTGTTCTGAATTCTCTGCAGATAATTTCCTCAGAATTAAGAGTCTTTCCATCACATGCTATGATTTTTTTTTATTTTTTATTTTTTTAAAGTTAAAATTCATATCAGGCAGGGTCCCAATTAATACAATGCGAAACGGTTCTTTTCATCTTTGGTGTACTAACCAGATTATTTTAGTTAAACTTACTCAATCCCCTTGATTTTAAAAGGACTTGTTAGGTAGAAGTGAGCAGAGTTTGGTTCAATACTTTGAGGAGCTGATGTGGGAATGCGATGTATGCTGAAATCTGCAATAAGAGTGACAGGGGTATAGATAGCACTTCAAATACTGTCTCACTGTCACAAATGAAGTTCTGATCTCATCACTGTCTTTCTCAGAGGTATTCTTAGCAAGGCTATTACTACTGCAGGCAACACGAGATGCTTCTATTTATTCATTTTGAGTATCTCACTGCCAGAGGCCAAATTATGAATTGTCCTTGTGTAGCTACACTCTGGGATAAAGAAGAAAAGGTTTTCAAAGTGAAATTAATGACCATAATTTTTCTTTTCATTATATCTTTTTATGACTGGTTTTACAGTGGGAGAATATGTATCCATTGTGCTGGGTAGAAAAATTAGAAAAATAATAACAACCATATTCTTAATAGTGTTCTGAGTTATTACTTTACCTGAAAAAACAAGTCTGATCATTGTTTTATTCTCTCTATTACTTCTTTCATTTGCTTCACTGTTGTTAGTATAAAACCAACAGCAGAGTGCTATTCCCTGTCCATTAACAAAATTATCAAGCAATTGTCTCATTGTTATGAAACTGTCCTTTCTTAATATTAATTTTTTGACACCTTCCTTCATTATAGCCGACATTATCTGTCTGTACATCTTTTTATGTCTCACTCATCATCATGCTATCATAATCCTATAGACTTGACAACATGTTATTCAAACATTACTCCAGCATCTTATTTTGAGTTTGATGTGTGGGAATGCAGAGAAGACATAACACCCTGAAGTTATCATAGTCCTTTGAAAGTGTCCGTCACTTTGATGGGAGCCAACACTTGAATCTCAAATGACTGAGTTTTCTTGGCAGGTTGCTTTTGTAATCTCTCATCTGTTTTACAGTTCTGCTCTCTACAAAACTGTGTTCTGCCCCCAGTCTGGAACATAAGAACCACATCTATGGGACCGTTCTGATTATAAGCATTTACAAGTACTTGAAGCCATCTGTGGTCTGATTTTCAGAGTTATAGAGCACCAACAGCTCCAATGGGGACTTGTCACCAAACCAAGGACACGTGAAGAAGCCCCAAGGACTGATGCCATCGCTTCCTCCCTCTTTTTCCTTCTGATTTGCCCACTTGTTACCTGTTTCTGAGCCCTTCCAGGAAAGGGGATGTGCTGTGAGCTCCTGTACTCATTTTGGCCAAGCTAAAAGCCCAAGCTAATCCAGATGCAGCCACAGCAGGGTTCAGCTAGGTTTATTAATGTCGCCTCCATGTTACGGACAAAGTGGTGATAATACTCCCACGGCAGCCAGCACAGCAAGGTCCCTGTGGCGCTGGGGGCCAAGAGAGGAAGCATATCTTTATAGTTAAGCACTTATGATGGTAGCATTGCTACAGTAGATACATTCAGCTACCTTTAAACAAAATATTTTGTGGAACGTAACACTTTTCTAGAAATCATTTCAACTGTTTAGGCTCCTAATTGTTCCTGAAAAAAAAGGTGAGAGACTGAATATTTTAGTACCTTGTTTAAAGATATGTTATTGGTACAATCAACATGTTACTGTTTAAAAGGCCTTGCTAATCACTGCTCCAGAACATGCCTCTGTATCTCTGTACTTGTCTGATATTTCAGAAATAGCTCCTTCAGCTTAATACATGGAATTCCAATGAGTTTGTACTTCTTGATTAATGTGATATTTTGTCAAGTTGTTGACTCTGTAACATTAACTTTTTAACCTTAATTGGAAAAAGTATTTCTGCGTAGCAAGGATAATCAAAGGCAAAATCAATCTTGCTTTTTATGAAGAGAATTATTCACCGTGCATTAGGTATTTTGCATTATTTAGAGGATACTTGTTTTTCCACAGCTAATTGATTCAATAAATGGTCTTTTAGAAGCCTGAGAAGGATACAGAACTTGAAAGCACGGATTTAAATGGTGCACATCTAAACTGTTGTAGGTTGATTCAAAGTGTTCATTTTGTATAAGTATTTACTTTTATTGTCTCTCTCAAAGAAAAGTAATTTCTTTAATTTGATGACATGACATAAGTATCACGGCACCACTGATTCTTTAAATGTTATGTATTTTTTTCTATGTTACTCTAGCAGGAGTAACAATGCCCCACATGAGAGCCTGAAAATCTCTTAAACTCATTGTTGTAGGTGGATGGTTTAGCTGAATGGATACACCAGAAAGAAAGAGCAGAACAGTCTTGAAAAGAATTCAAGTGCACACTGGAGATAAGAGAATGTGGTCCTGCTTGCTATTCTACGGCTCTGATTTTAACTACTGTCTCTGAGCCAAATATATCAGAAAAGCCTGGTCTTGTGTGGAACCTCCTGTGGCTAATGTTTATTTTAAACTCCATCAATACTATTTTCTTTTTCAATTTAAAAGTTATCTCAAATTAAGATACTTCTAATTTTGTATTGAAATGTCAAAATCTCGCACAGCACCTTTAGAAACTCGTCAATGACTATGAACTCTTGTGTTTCAATGACAAAAATTATTTTGAGAAGGTTATAGCTAGGACTTTTGCACAGTGACTTCTCAACACACAAAATATATATATTTGTTACTTTTTATACATACTTTTTAATGTATCTGTATATACATTACTTTTTACTAATATTTATATAAAGTATCTTTATACAAAAGCATGGATTGACCATACTTACGTTGTTGACCAACTATTACTTTTCAAAGTGATTTCATTAATGAGATTTAGTAGTCTTATAAAATATATTTTAATATGTTTTCCCTTGTTCCAGCATTATTAAACATTTGGTGATATACTCTACATAAACATGCTGTATTATCTTACCCCGTAGCCTTTATTTGTCATTTCTTAATTGCAAATTGATGAAGAAAGAGAGTAAAGTGACTATTCCTATTTGGCGCAACATAAGTGATGGATGGAAGTGACAGGGAAAACGAGGATGTTTGTTGTGTGGCAGTTGGCTTTTGTTTTACAGGGTTACGTTGTTGCTTGAGGGAACTTGTAACAGAACATAAGCTTTTCTATTGAATTGACTAAATATCTACATAATTTTTAGAGGCTGGCTATATGTTAACTATATGTTAACACGTGCTTACTAAGAAGCCATTTCTTTATAAAATGCTTTTCTCCATCCATGTTTGAGACACACAACTAGAAGTGACCAGATCTATAAGGTGCCTGAAAATGGACGTGATGGAAAGTACTAAACTTCTCTTTTGTCACAACCTGTAATGAAATGTTTTCTGTATTTTTTTATCAAATATAATTCCACATCCTTTTTTTTAATTTATCTAAGCAGACATGGAAAGAAAAATAAGCACTCAAAATGTTGATGGAAAAAAATAAATGTAAGCCATTTCAGCAGTTCACAGTTTTATTTACTGTATCTGTTTATTTGAAAAAGTGACATGCTTGTTGCTGGTCAATGAATTAACAATACCTTATTTATACTTCCTAAGGGAGTCAAAAGCTGCTGTGCTCAGACCCTGATCTCTTGGAGGCTTTTTGTAGCAAATTACTCATATTAACAGGATCTTCCTGTAGGAAAGGTGGAAACACTGTGACTCATAAATGGATTTTTTTTTGGGGTAAAACTTGGTCGTGTTGGGCAAGCCATTATGGAAACACCTCTGTCTCTGTAGAAACTTGCTGGAGAAATCCTTAGGCAGACTGACCGTAAAACCTTATACAAATACCCAGCCACAGGCGTGTTCAGATTTTGAAAGAATATTTCTCATGCTCACTTTCAACTGCCGGAAGCCTGGCAGAGTTAAACGCCATCTTCATTTTTGGAGCTTTGCTCTTTTCCTTATTTTTCTGCCTGAAATACGTGGCCTGAAATCTTCATGTTTGAGCTTGAAATGAAGCATACAGTTAAAACGCTAATCTTTATGCTGAAAGCAACAAGGGAAGGTACTCTAAAGAGTAAGTGTAGTAATTAGTAAGGTAGTTATTATGGGAAAATTATCAGTTTCTGCTATTTCTTTTGGAAATCACTAACAAGTCACAACCAAATAAAGAAATGAGTGTCACGATAAGCCACCATATGACCATATGGCTTATTGCATTGAAAGACATGGATTAGATGCTCTCATTATGGGATGGCTATGATAAAACCGCAGTGTGGAAAAGACAGCTGAGGAAGTTCTGTTCCTCTGTCTCATAACAGAAGAAGATAATACATAACGAAATGTGAAACTCTTATTTCACTCAGTCAATTTATTATTCTGCTTCTTACAGTGACATTTTGCATTCCCCATATAGATTCCATGCCTTGCAACACAACACTTCAAATTGACAAAATTGATCCTAATTAATGCATTTCTCTACCAAGTGGAGTTTTAGTGGCCTCTTTGAGCAGGTATACTAAACAGCTGATGTTTTCTTTTTTCTTTTCTTTTCTTCCCCTGTATTTTTTATTTTAATTGGACTTACATAAAGAAGAATGAATTTTGTGGAAAATCAACTCCGCGAAGCTTTTCTCAATGAAACTCAAGACTAAGTAACATGCATAAATTAGGATGTACTATATCTCCAGGTAAACTTTATCATTCAGGTTAAGAGAAAACACAGAGAGACCTAAGAGTATACATTAATTTGTATCTACACAACAGCATTAGCTAATTTGGTTTAGTTCTCCATGTGGACAAACTCATAGGTATATAAATCAAAAAGTTCTGGTCCCAAGAGGCAATATGGATGACTTTAATATATGCCAAATAGTATGGAGAGAAAGTCATACTCTTGTAGTAAAGATTTCTTCATCTTAATAGACCTAACAGACTTTATTTATTTCCAAAGGTTTTTGTAGCAAAAATGTGTTTATAAAAGAGGCTAGAAAAACATATTTGAAATGTTAGTCTGCACTTCAAAAATATTCTTTAACAATTTTAAATCAAAAGATTTTCCAGACTTTGTTTGGAAAATAAAAGAAAAAAGTGCAATTACCCAGAAAAATATGCTCACTATAAGAGGAAGAATACCATTTAGCATTTGATTTTTTTTAATACATTTTAGTTACTTAACCAAACATTTTCACTTCTTGGTTTTATTAAAGCTGAAAAAAGTTCTTAACAAAACAGAATCTCTTACATCCCACTCTAATTGTAAATTCATGTGCTGTGCAATCTGGACTTCATACTCTAAAAATCACCTCTGTCTCTGGGAAGAGGTCTGGCCTACTGACGTCATGGGTCTGATGTCGAAGGGATGAATCCTCATGAAAGAGGAGGGACAGGGTGCTCTTCTCTCAGGACAGACCAAGACTCATGTCATTCACTGTGTGAACGTCAGGACCTTGTGTCCGTGGCTTCTTGGAGCCCAGTGTGTGGCCTCATTTCCTCTACGTTCAGTAAGGATCAGCGGGAATCTGCTCAGGTGGTTTAAACACCCACATATCTCTCCAAGGGAAGGAGATGTTCTATCCTTCACATGTCTCCCTTCAAATGCTCATTGATACTGCATTTTCTCTACATTCCTCTTTTCTCTTTCTCTTTTGAGGAGAATGCCAAACTGGAACCTTTGCTAAAAATACATTCGATATTTCTGCATGTAATGGACTTCTGGACGCCATTTAGGTGCTAGCTGTGGCTGGGAACATACATCTCCAGGGTTTCTCTAACCTTCTGCAAAGGATCTGTACATAATGATAAATAGCATTATGCAAATCAGACTTGCTGTACTTGACTGTCATAAAATATACCATTCCTATAAAGAGCACCTTTGAAAGGAGAGAAAAAACAAAGCTCACGGGATTATATTGTACGTCGCCAGTGGTTTTCTGACTATGATATGCATACATGCATATTTATCCTTAATGCAGAAGGCTTATCCTAACCTCCTTTTATTGGTCTCTTGAAGATTGCCTTCTCCGAGACGCGCGGGCAGGTGGGAGGCTGCTCTGCCCCAGGAGCCAGCCCAAACCATGTCACGGGGTGAGCAGAGCTGCTGCCAGGCTCCTGGTGGCTCTAAGGCCATAGCTGTGGCACTGCACATTTGCAAGCTCCTGAGGAGCAGGGCTTTGCCTGCTGCTCCGTGAAACACACGGCAGGGCTGGGGACGGGCTTGCGATCAGACACTTAAGTCATTGCTCCATTTTTGGCCAATGTAGGCCCCCATTAATTAAGTATGTACCTAACTTTAAACATAATTTTCAATTAGATTTAATCATCTGCTCCACTTGTATGTATTCATTATTTTAAATACTGGAAGAGACACATACATTTAAGAAAGCCAAGGAGCAGCAATATATTTGTTTCCCAAAGGTCTGTCTGATCAGCTCTTTTATTCCCTTTTGGTAGTAGCGTGCAATTTTACAATAATTTTGTTGATATCCAACAATGCTGAAAGGAACCTTGTGAGGTTTCTATTTTTCAGGACTACTTTTCATCCTTAACTCCTAGAAAGCACCTATCTGCTTCATTATTTATCCAGGCACCTTTCAGTATCTGGTTCTATTGCCCTCAGATGTGTTGAGATGCCTAAAACACATTTAGATGTTCCCCCTAAATGACTTCTGCAGGATTAAACTGAAAGCAACTGAAGAACAGAAAAAGTCTTATCTCATGCTGCAATGGCAAGTCAATTCATTCTTTGTCACTTAAATGGTAACTAGACCCACAGATGTGGATGTGAAGTAATGGTTCAAGATACATCCTTCTTCAACTCAGATGCATTACACCGTCTTTTCAAACTGCTGCTGAGGCAATCCTTTTCTTTCTCTCCATCAACAGAAGAGTTCAAAGCTCTTCTAATTGCAAATGACCTTGAAAGATTCTCCCTAGACAAAGAAGGGACAAATTAAAATGCAGCTTTCATGGCATTTTCTGCTGACTTCTCTTGTGCCCAGAATTCAAATATTTTCATTTCTTTATGGAATTTTGTATTGTTTGTTATACTGAAAAAGAATAGCCTCTCTATTTATTTCTTTTCTATTGTTAAAGTCAGCAGTGAATTAAAACATCTACTCTGACACCAGAAGAGTCAGTTGACAAAGGATGGGGAACTGTCATTAAAATGTATTTTAATTGAAATTTCAAAATGTTCTGCTTTTTTCTATCTCCTCTTCTTCTTAAGATCACTTAAGAGCTCATCTTTTTTTTTTTTTCTTCTTCTTTATATCTGGAGTTATTGTAGATTAAAGATGTCAATTGGAGGCCCAAAATTGCCATTATTAGGCCCTGAATTAGTTGCTCATAATGATGAAACTTTAATGCTTTTTTCTGAATACTTCATTGTTGATGTCTGCTTCAGGTTTTGCCTGAAAAATTTCTTTTTAGTTTTAGCAAAAATAGTACAGTCACTTCAGAGAGTGGGTAGCAGAAGTGCTCAGTGATTTGCCAGTTAACATTGGTAAAACCTTTTTCCCGAGAAACACTGGAGTAGGGGGTTACAAAACAGCACAGGAAACTTCTGTGAGATTTTTCATGGGAATCCTCTATTTGTATGAGTTATGAGCTTCAGAAAATAACCATTTACAAATACTCAACAGAAAACGTTGATATATTTTCTAGTCATTTCTACATGTCATAAATGTGCTCTAGCTTAGGGATGCTACAGTGAGTGTGGGCCCTTCACATGCAGCTGTAAAATATCCTTCTGCTCAGGGTGGTTATATCTAACCATAGGATAAGTGTGAAAGGTGAAAACACAATCCTGAGCGCTTTTTCTTATCACTCTGTTGTGGATACCGGTGGGAGAGAAGTGACAAGAAGTGTCTGAGGCATTCCCAGTAACCAGCACGGCTAATCATGTCTACGTAGAGCAGTTTTAACCAGCATTTCTGCTTATGATCTCACTCTATCTTTACATTCATTGTGCTTTTAGGTTTGCAATCCAATTTAGGGCTGCAGTCCCTAATCTGGCAATAGATTTATTTCTTCCCTTGATTTTAGACTTGTTCAAGACTGCAAATTATCTGCAAATCCAACAACGCCCCTGGTAATCTGAACCCTGTGTACTACCTGCTTGCTCTCTTTATATATGATATTTTAACTGTCTTCTAGGTTTTGCTAGGCTCAGTGACTGCTGTCACCTTTCCTGTACCCCATGTTCCGCAATAATCTGGGAGGGCTCTGTGTTTCTAAAGATGACCTGGCTCCTGATACAACACATTTCTTATTGAAAATCCTTTGATCCAATTGAGCCATGCACACAGATGCAGAATCCTCTGGTCCCCTACTTGCTGCAATCAGTGATCCTCCCTTCAAAGTCCAAGATTGCTAAATAGGGCAGAATACCATAATAGAAGTGTTTCACGGTGGAAATATTTTATTTTATGTTGCAATTTTTTCTCCTTGGTGCTCAAAGACTTTAAGTCTTGAGGGAGAGTCTGAGTTGTCTTAATTTGGTGGCAACTGATATTTTGGGGCAGGAAGGAAAAAATGTAGTTTACTTACAGTCAAAGAACTCTGGAGATAGATGTGCTCTGGGGAACAGGATATCGATACGTGGAAAGCAATTACTTTCAGATCAGTGAGTTTCATGTGTGTCTTCCCTCTGCAAGTGACTAAACATATAATGTTAAGATTATACCTGGCCAACAAGATCACCTGTAACATTCTCATGCCTGCTCCCGTTTAGTAGAAAAGTTATAGTTTTTTTTCAGTAATATATCAAGGGACCCTGTTACTGGTGCAAGTAGTTCTTTCATTTTAATGCAATTTTCTCCAGTGCAAAGAGCGCTCTGCAGAATGGGCAGCTGTGAAATGAGAACACGTTGTCATTGTAATTCATTAAAGTTTTATTTATTTTTCTACTACTATTATCAATTTTCCTGCCTTTTTAGTTGGGTTTAATATGTTATTAAGGAAGTCAACAGGCAATATCAGATTTGTGGCCAAACATCATGTAATCCTGGTTAGGTTTCTCAAAATGTGGAATCAAAAGCTGCTGTGTAATGGTTTGAGCATGACTTTAGTGAAGAGCCATCCTTTTTGAACTTTGTTTGTCCTGTTCACACATAATGTAAGCTCTTTTATTCAGAAGTCAATAAGAGGGTGTGTGCCGCTGACTGTAATGCGTCCTGGTTGTGCTCAGGACATCCAGGTGCTATACCAAGATGATTTACTGCTACTTCCTTTTCATTACCTGAATTCTTTGGAGGAAGTGCAGATGTTCTATGATCACAACTAGATATATCAAGTAAACTATTAATTGTAAATTATTTATGTCATTTCAATAGTTTCTCTGACCCAGTCTGGAAAAAAAAATAAGTATGTCGTGAAATTGCAGTTCAGAAATCTACTATCTAATGGAGCAAAAAGACTGCTGTTTTCAGTAACAAACAATGGCCTTCAGCATGAAGCCACAGGAAAGAAACACAGCATCTACTATTAACAATCTATTTTGGATGAAGATGCGTGATCTACAAATTGCTTTTAACAATTGCCAGAAAGTGAAACTGCAAACAAGAGATTCTCAAGCGACAGAGTATGCTTGAGCCTCGCAGCACGGTTAAGGGAAAGCATTTGGATTTGCTGTGGTTAAAACACTATTCAACAGAAGGAGTGCAAATGTACTGTACACCTTGCAGTAAATAAAATAAAATGAGCTTTAGCTCTCACCATAGAATTAACAATTCCTCCCGGGCCTACCCCCAGCTCAGCTCTGCTCCTCTCCTTGTGAAATTCACAGCTGTTCTCAGTTGCTGTTTATTCCACTGAATGCAGAAACTGTTTGCTGGGGATTTTGTATTCTGGGTTTTAATATAAGGGCAGGTCAGAAGCACCTCTTGTTAATTTAGGGGAACTGGTAGCAATGCCTGAAGTTAAGACTGCTTAATTGATTGTTACTTGTTTCCAATTGTTTTCCAAACTGAAAGTCTGGGCTGAATTTCTGTATGCTTGCTTTGGGATGAAGCTGCTTGGAGACCCTTATTAGGAGATTTAGAGAATTATTTAGAAATTCTTCAGACTGAGTTGCTGAAAACTTGGGGTTTTTTTATATTTCTTTAAATTGTTTGCTAAAATAAAGTCCTAGAAAACACTAAAACCCTGTAATGTTTGTATATTTATGATGCCTTCTCTGAAGCTATAGTCTATAACGTGGTCAGTTCACACAGTTTCAAGCAGCACTTGTTAGACTTTGGCAGCTGAACCCTCCCTCAGCTGATTCCCTCTGTGCTGGGTCTGCTCCAAGCCAAGACTGGAATTGCATTCAGGGTTTTCCTGCCATTCCATCTCCTCAGGCAGGAACAATTATTTCAGCTGCAGGTCTTCCTTAAGCACTGTAGCAGACCCCAATGCATGCCACAGAACCTGAGGTTGTGTCAAATGGCACCAAATACTATATTTAGACAGCTGCATTTTACTTTAAGATCAGCTATCTTAGTGAAACTTCTGTTTTATGTAAAAGAATTCAACTGAGATATTTAGAAATGAGGCACATTGCAGCACAAATAAGTCTTCAAAAGTAAAAGCAATTAAAATATACAGGTCAGGTTTAGCAAAATCACCTATGTTAGGAACTAACCAAAACCAGCCCCGCATATTTATTTGGCTGCTTTATCAGTAAGCCAGCAGAGTAAACAATGTCAGACAATGAAGCAAACAGATATTTAAAAGTGCTGTTTTTTTAAAAAATATGATTGATTCACTGTACTTTAACCTAAGGTTTCCTTAATTTTGATTTAAAAGATTAAATGATCAATTTAAAAATGTTTTAGTTATAGTATTTTCTGAAAATGCGTATTCTGGTATTTTTCTCTCTATGCAGCAAGCCTGCTCTTCCAGGCAAATTGATAAATTCTAAACAGAGCTGATTTTGCCAAAAAAAACCCCCACGACCCAACAAAACCCAGGAAGAAGAAGAACAGACAGCCTATTCGGATTTAAAATAAAGTGAAAAATATAAAATAAGGTGTTTATAATTTCAGTCTGCTATCTGTGTAACTCATGCACGCCTAAAATCAAGCTTTATTAAAGATCAAGTCTTACTGAAAAGTCCTAGCTGTTATGGAATTTAATATGAAAGTAGCATATTCAAAATGTTTCTTATTTGATGGTTACTGTCTACTCCTTATTACAGGTGGGATTCAACAGAATGCACTAAAACTTTAAGACAAATATTGCACATGGCAAGAGATCTTAATTTCAGTTTCTTTCTTGCTAGCATTTTAAAACTCCTTTCTCTTCCTGTATTTTCTGTTTCTTGCATTTGAAATTATATTTTCTTAATCTATCCTTTTTTTTTTCCTTTTGATCTTGGATTTTCCAAATTTTTTTTACATCTTTGTTCTTCCTAAAATCAGGCACAATATTTCATCTGCTGACTACAGCAAAGTAATTATCCCCAATGTCTTCTGTTTCTGAGAGTGAGTTTTATCTCTTTTTGAGACTGTGTTATGCCATTCATTTGTAATCAGTCTGTTGTCCATTGAAAATCACAGACCCTTTGCTGCTTTAATGATGCTTGACAAACTACTCATTATCCAAGCGGTAAGAAAGATATCCGGGTCTCTGATCTCTTGGATATTCCTGTATAGAACAGTGGCAGAACATCCTGTTACGTGGCTACCATGGCCAGACCATTGGCTTTGCAAAGACCTCCTCCATGCAGAACATCTACATCAGTCTGATTTTCCTCGCAGCAACATCAGCAATGAGATACCCCCCTACATCCTTTTATCAGGGCTTGTCCATATAGGTTTTTACAGGGCTGGCAAGCTCCTCTACATGGCCTGTAGGTGTGAAAAGCAGGACCGTATCATGATGCCCTTAGCCATGACTGTGTCAGTGAATGAAGGCATAACAGGAAAACACATTTCTAAACAAGGCTCCGGGGCTTCCATGCCTGCTTTCCTCTGGTTCTGTGGCATGCTGCTGTGGTTGGTGGGGCCTCTGCCCAGCTCCTTTTCCTGAGGGACTGCATCTCCTTGCAGCTCCCTGACACTTGCCTTTATCCACAGTCGCCTTTGCCTGCTCCAGGGTTATACTGGTCTAGTCACCTGCTCCCAGGCTAACCCTGCATCTGGGACTTTTGGATGCTTATCTGAAATGGCATTTGCAGTTCACCATCTGACTCTCTGGAGGAATGCTGAGTGTGCTCTGCTGCACGGGCAGTCACACAGGGTGACACTTTGCTCTGGGGGAGAGTGGCTGCCAGCAATGGCCACTGTGTTAATTTTTTAGTGGAAACATTCAGAAAGCCTGATATGAGGCTTCAGACTTATTTTTGGAGGCATATAAGTTTAATATATGGACTTTATGTATGTATATTTATGCAGAAGGTGGTACTGCTTGCAATATTTAGTTTTGCTCCAAGAGCTGGCTTAAAACACATTAAAATAAACACAGTTTGCATCACTAGTTGACACGAAGGCACACACAACTTCACTGGAGCTGTGTTAGTTTACAGCAGAGATCTGGCTGAGGCACTGCAGAAAATAGAAAGTAGGAGGCTGCAAATAAATACATCTAAAGTGTATTTTGGATTCCCCAGGTCTGTAAGATAGGCGGCATGCATAATGTTACTCAACAGATGCAATTAGTGCCAAGTGAAATGAACCAACCTCCTCAAAGTAAAATGCATAAGAAATCTCAATTAATTAATTATTTTCTAGGTAAATCTCAGTGATTCAAACTCTTCTAGAATCAGCAGCAAAACAACTTGTAACTTTTTAAAAAGGAATCTTAATTATTCAAATAAATTCAGAACACTTGTAATTTTAGGTTTTTGTTTCTTCTCAAAAGCACCTTTGGGATGTTTTTAGGACAAAATCAATTTGTCAATATATATCACAGGAAAAACTTTCCCACATCATTTTGCAGCTAAGAACCTTTCAGAAGCAGTTGATTCTCACCCTTGTTGGAAGATATATTGAGGATTAAAGACGCAGCAAGCTTGTTGCAGTTATCTGTTCATATGTGTTTAAAGCAGGTATACATGTGTTGAAGTTGAGTTCTGGAGGCTTTGCACCTCATAAAACATGATGATGATTACAAAACAGCTTTGTCACAATTGTAGACAGCATTTTACAAAATCAGAAGGTATACACCTACAGGCTTTGTAGTGGTCTCTAATCATAAAAAGTATTTTAGATTTTGTATTTAGAAAATATCTGTCAGCATAAGGACAAGATGACTTTAGAACAAATCACCAAAAAATCTGAGAGATGTGAAGAATCTCAGCAGGGGCTACTTGTAAATAGTGATGTAAGTTGTAACAAAATACCAGTGGGTAGGTAAAATGAACAGTTAGAGGTACCTATTGCTCTGAATAATTATGCAAATATTTAGAGGTAAACAGAAACACAACCTCCTTTTGAGGACTGAAAGTACCTTTGCTGGACGCCAGGGTGACTAGATACTAAAGCTTTCATTAAAAAAAATAAAAATAACTTGTACTTTTTATTGATGCTTCCTCAGTGGGACATGACACCTACCAGTCCAGAATTTATCCCTTTATTTGGATTGTAGAAATTCAGCAGCATGCTGCAACACCATGCCCCATCTGAGAACAGAAAACACAGGTTACACAGCAGAATATGAGTAAAGGTAACAGATGACTAAAGAAGACGGAGGCTGATGGGTATTGGAAATGGCCCCCTCCTGCCTGCAAGAAAAGTATGTTCAGGGTGGTGAAATTACTGAGTTGCTCACCCACTAAAGGCTACAGCCTCATGAGATCAAAATCATCACACTTTTCTTTCATCTGGTCTTGTATAATCTGTTTATTAGGAAATAGCTTACATCATTGAAAGACTGTCTAAAGTAAGGGATCCTAACCAGGCTTATTTCTTTAGCTTAAATTAAAAACAAACACAAGAAGGCAAAATAAACCCCTCCACCATCTCTGCTGAGGCAAAGCAGTAAAACTGCTCTGAAGCCTCTCACGGTGCCTGAGATAATAACCTGAGAAGTTGCAGCTGACTAAGGATTCAGGTGGCTGTTTAAGGGCAGCAAGTGGACCATTTGAGCTGAGCATTTTAACAGAAGGCTGCTGGCAAACAGATTGACAACTTCTCAAATCTGTGTTACAATGGAATATATAATAATGGGTTATATATGATGCCCTCAATAGGGCAGAGAGCTCATAATATGTTGTGTCCCATTGACATCGTCCAGTCTCTCATAGCTATGTTAAATCCAACTTCGTTATTGTGAAACACCAGAAGATTTTCCAAGCTGCTTAGAATTCCCTGGGTTATTAATAATTTTAGGTTTTGGGTATATCCCAACAAGATCAACATACAATTATGCTTTTTTCTTCCATTTAATTTATACACTTCAGAAAAATAATTTTTATGCTTCCAGAAAGCAAGTTAAAGTGATCATATTAGAGTTTACAAATTTCTGCAACATTATACAGGCAAAATTGCTTAGTTAATTTTCAAATAGGTTGGAAACTGATTTTTAATTGTATTTGCAACTGAAATGGAGACAGGGTACCTGTTGAATATTTGCTGTCATTTCAGATTGTAGTCTGCAAAAAATGCTAATTAAAGCAGTGGGTCATATCTTGTGGTGTCAAAGAGATATGATGTTTCCTTTACTTGGAAACAATAATGTGTTTTCCACTGCTACTGAAGTAAAAATCTGACAGCTGCCAGGAAAGGGCAAGGCAACCACATACTGACAAGATTTTCACTTGTTCAGTATTACGTTGAAGACCCAAGGAAAATAAGCATCCCAAGGAACAAAGCTGTTGTGCTGTGATGAAACTGAGACAAAGTATTTACAGTTCCTCCTATATGGACTAGACTTTACTTAAATGCACAGTGAGTTTTTAAATTGATTTACACTACTGAAAACATACTCATATGGGTAGTAAGTTTGCACAAGTGATATTGTAATCATGGTGGGTAATATTCTGTGAGCTGCAGGATATCCATAACTGTCGACAGTATTGTCTTAAAGCCACTTACATTTAATTTTCTCCAGAGGGAGAAAAATATTCTCCACTCTACAAAAACAAGCTCTGCTTACAGGAAACAAACAAATGTAAACATTCTCTGCAAAATGCAAAACACCGGAGGAATGACCAGATGTGGAAGACGGTCATCTCCTAAACTGATAGAGCTCTTGCTTGTGGGCAGTGGATTGGGTTACAGACAGAGGATGGGGGGCTCTGGTTCCCTTCCAGATCAACCTCCTCTGAACACAGCCACTGACATCCAGTCCTGCAGCCAATGTACAGGGGTTTGCTCAGAAAAAACTTGCTTAGTGGGTCAGACAACTCAGTTCCATCAGGAGCCATTTTTCCTCCAAGACATCAGCTGCTAAGTGGTTTCATTACTTGTCAGGGACATTTTTCTCTTAAGACTAGTGGTGCCAGTTATCTGGCAGTGTTTGAAGCTACAAACCTTTAATTCCCCTCTAAGCTATACTTCCTTACAAAGCAAGAAACGGCCTGGATCTTATCAAACCATACACTAGGACCATGGCTGTAGATTGTGGAAATGATTGTATGGCAAATAAATAACAAACATGCTTTTGCAAGTTCAGTTTTGCATATGGCTTATGACGTAAAGAGAAATCCTGAATCTCTCATTGACTGATGAACTGATAGAGCTAGTGCTTCAAACATCGATACAGTTGCGTACACTGTAGGCTCAAAGATCCCACTTTGAGAGAATGCTAAAGCATTTCTCTTTATCAAAAAGGTATTTTTCTTGCTGTTATTTGTAGCATATATCTTAGAAGCTTGAGAACAGAAACTGCCGAGTTTTCTATACTCTTTGTCTTATTTGTATGTGAATTCACTAGTTTGTCATGAAACCTGCCATTTGAATAGCTAGGTCTTCCATTTCTCCTTGAAAAGGAAAAAAAAAGTGGAAGAGGGGAAAAAAATAAAGGAACATTTGTTTTGAAGAAAATGTGGAAAGAGAATGTTTAAATCATAGAATCATAGGGTTGGAAAGGACCTCTGGAGATCATCTAGTCCAACCCCCCTGCCAGAGCAGGGTCACCTAGAGCAGGTTGCACAGGAACACGTCCAGGCGGGTTTTGAATGTCTCCAGAGACAAAGACTCCACCACCTCCCTGGGCAGCCTGTTCCAGTGCTCTGCCACCCTCAGGGTAAAGAAGTTCCTCCTCATGTTTAGGTGGAACTTCCTGTGCTCAAGTTTGTGCCCATTACCTCTTGTCCTGTCCCTGGGCACCACTGAAAAGAGCCTGGCCCCATCCTCCTGACACCCACCCTTTAAGTATTTATAAGTGTTGATAAGGTCCCCCCTCAGCCGTCTTTTTTCCAGACTGAAGAGACCCAAATCCCTCAGCCTTTCCTCATAAGAGAGGTGTTCCAGTCCCCTAATCATCCTTGTAGCCCTTTGCTGCACCCTCTCCAGCAGTTCCCTGTCCTTCTTGAGCCAGGGAGCCCAGAACTGGACACAGTACTCCAGGTGTGGCCTCACCAAGGCAGAGTAGAGGGGGAGGATGACCTCCCTCGACCTGCTGGCCACACTCTTCTTGGTGCACCCCAGGATGCCATTCGCCTTCTTGGCCACGAGGGCACATTGCTGGCTCATGGTCATCCTGTTGTCCACCAGGACTCCCAGGTCTCTTTCAGCTGAGCTGCTCTCCAGCAGGTCAGCGCCCAACCTGTACTGGTGCATGGGGTTACTCCTCCCCAGGTGCAGCACCCTACACTTGCCCTTATTGAATTTCATAAGGTTCCTCTTTGCCCAGGTCTCCGACCTGTCCAGGTCTCTCTGTATGGCGGCACAGCCTTCCGGTGTGTCAGCCACCCCTCCCAGCTTTGTGTCATTGGTGAACTTGCTGAGGGTGCACTCTATCCCCTCAGCCAGGTCATTGATGAATATATCAGTATATATCAATATATACTCATAAATAGTGGGAAGGAGGATTGTCCTTGGACCTCATCAACCTTCACAGTGCCCCTCTGTTTATTGGGCAAATGAGATGTAAGTTTGGTTTTTTACTGTTAAGTCTTCAGTCTTTCTTTCCTGAAGTTAAAGGGTATCTGAATATCAGCATTATCTCCAATTGAATTTTACTGTTCTTCCTCATGTTATAGATTATTGATTCAAGTAACTCCTCTGCATTCAGTCAAATTATGGGATGAAGTATTAAATGATTTGGAAATCTAGAATCCACTCCATGATTTCTCTAAGAATTTAGTATTCTGCAATTCTTCACCTTCAGATATTTTCCAGATCATGTCCTAATTCAGAGCTGAGGTCATTTGGCAATGGTCCTAAACAAATGCAAAATCCAAGAAGGTGTCAGTCCATTTTTAATCCATATTTTATGTTCTTGTCCTAGTGGTACAGGAAAGATTACACATGATCTTAAAATGAGAAATGCAAATACATCGCATGTTTGGAATAGGGTGAGAAACGTCTTTATAATCTACTGCTACTCTTCAAAGATATTGCCTTCCTGGCAGCTAAGGACCTGATACAAAGTACACAGAAGTCAGGGAAAAAGAATATAATAGATTTTGATGATCTTTCTATGAGGTCATTTTATTTCTCGTGCTGTGGAAGTATTTACACTGTTTATGAAAAACTTTGAAATGGTTGTGTCCCCCAGTTTTTATTTGTATCCCTTATAAGGATTCATAAAGAAGTGATGTTAGCAGATTTATCAATCCTTCTGATAGATTCAAAATTGTTTTCAGTTCATCTCAAAGTCTCATTTTTTTCCAAGGGGAAAAAACAAGCCAAATTCCTTAACCTTTGCACATGATTTATAGTAAATCTGCTGCATTTAATCTATTGTTCAAACTCAGTTTCATTTGTCTTGCCCTACACTGCACTTTCTGTAAGGGAATAACACAGTTTTCTTTGGCTGATTTATGCTAGGAATGTAATTATGAAATTCCAAGTCTGGGTCCTGAACTCCCTTCTCAGGCTGTGCCACAGAAAAACCAAAGACCCCTTTGAAACAGAAAGAAAGAGAGATAAGCCAACAACAAGGCCATCTCCTCAACGTTTCGAAAATGTTTTACACCAGTTCATGCTGTGAAGCCCTGCAAATAACAGTTTCGTGTTCCGCCATGGGTCATGGGGGAAAAAAGTGTAGGAAGATGACACAGCAAGTGTGGGAAGTGTTTTCACCTCTGAGCTACATGGAAAGCCAAAGTCAGTGTAGTCTCCATGTACATAGCAGACCCGCATTTGTTGTGGATGATTGAATGACTCATGGATTATTCCAAGAAAAACACCTTCACTTAGCTCTGATGTCCTAAGGGCATTTTTTGCTCCAAAGGCTCCATGGCTGGCAGATACACTAAGTCCCATCACTCATGTTGCATTTCCCTTAGAAATTAAGACTGCTCTGCTGCTCAAAGAAATGAAGAGACTAAGCTAGCTAACCAAGTTTTTCAGGGGGTCTCACCATGAGCCATGTGAATGATGGCTAAAAATACAACAAGGAGTTCAAGAAGGAAAATGTAAGCAATATATCAAATAGGAAAAAAAAAACACATTAAACACAATAAAGTAGAAAAAATAGAAATACAATATGTATTTTGCTCTTGATAAGGGAGAGAAGACGACAAAATAAAGAAATAGCCTGACTAATTATGAAAAAATAGACATATAAAAGAAGTACTGAGGAAAAAGTGACAGATATGTGAGATAGACCACAGTTTTCAGAAAAAGCTTTCAGAAACTGCATAAGATTTCATTACAATCTCCTACGTGCTGGGACAAAGCTCAAGTCAGTGCAGGAGAGCTTTATTTCCGTTACTAATATCCACATAGGAAACAATTGACACAGATGAACAGAGGTTAGACAGAAAGCCAAGGATGACTAGAAGAGAGTTCTATAGAATTACTACTAGACATCATCCATGCAAAAAATACAAGTCTGAACAGATGATGATCTGTTTGTCTAGGAGACCTTGTAAACAAAAAAAAGGAATACATACATTCACAATGATTGCATTTGTGTTGCACTTGAAATTGCCGGCTTAATTACTTTCATATGCTCCTCCTCATTTGAGACATGCTTTAGAAATGTACACGTAACATGAAATATTTGTGGAATATCACCCCAGTAAGGTACAAACACACATCTAAGATTATAGGGTTTGTGTCTTACACTGAGGGACTACAAAATAAAGTTCTTTAGAAGGGTTAAAAGAGAATTAGGCTGTTACAATAGAGCTGAAGATTGTAGACCTATTAATTGCTAAATGGACTTCCTTTGTTAAATTTTCTGATATAAAATATAGAAAAATGGATCTCTGGAAAGAATTATTTTAAAGGATAATATTTATTCACACTCCAAAACTAGTAAAGAGAATATTAAGTACTGCTATAAGAAAGTGCCACCTTTCACACCTCAGCACGGAGTCCATTTTAAGCATGACACTCATTTGTAAACTCAAAGAGTCAAGGCTGTAGCTTTGGGACTATTCTCAAAAGTCATCATTGTGGCTATGAATGTGTTTGAAAAAATTATGAAACCCTAACATTATAATGCTACAAAGATTAAACAGGGCAATCCAAATGCTCATTTTCATTCCAAGATGCTATACTCAACATAGAGCATCATTGTTAATGTGAAAGACTTGGTTAATCAAAGTGTCTCCTTACATAGAGTACAAGAGACACGGTGAAGTGATTTAACCTTCAGAGCATCAGCTCCTGTAATTGAACCACACATTTTCATTCACTGGGAAACAAGGCAGTCTATGGGTGGTTTACTGAAAACGACAGAAAAAGAGAGGACATGGTTTTGTTAAGTTCAAGAAGAGACTGCATCATATTTTAGTATAAGCTTATGAAGCTATGAGACAGCTATTGAATATACCTATAAGAACATGAACAAAATCATTGCTTTTTCAAGTGCAGAGAAATAAAATATATTACTATTATCAAAACAGAAATAGTCAGATGCAGGAGAACATCCTTTTATTGATCTAACATCAGGGCATTCGGTGTATTAGGGAACTGTAAACAAACCCTAGTACAATGAAAAACATGTGTCCCATGATAATAGTACCTGAAGACAAGTAGTTTATTTTCACTTGGATTCAGTGTATGCTAGGACAAAGACTTCTTCACCAGCAAATTTGTAATTGAAAACAATACACAATTAGCTGCTTGGACACAACTCATTGCAAAGAGACCATGAAAGGCGGAAAAGATCAAGAAGAAACTAAAGGAATATTCGAGGATCTGAAAACTAAAAAAAAAAAATAAATCATTGTCCATCACCTTCAAAAATGAAACAGGAAAGCATGAAATATTTTAAAAATAAAATAAGGAAAGAAAAATAACCGTAAGAGAAGCACTGGAGAATTCTAAGACTTCTTACTTAGTAAGAAGTTGATGGTTTTTTTTCGCAAAAGGCAATAGGCTACAATAGGAAATAACACGCCAAAGTAAAGCAACCGTAAAACGTATATCGATGTCAAGGAAAAATTCCCAATGGGAATCTGCTGGGGAATGACTGCAGAATATTTTTCTAAGTGGAATAGTGGTACTGCTGCTACTTGGGTCGATTAAAACTACCTTGTGTGATGTTTTAAAGCTCACAGATACTGAATGCTTGGTTTGACACCACGAATAGTTAATTTTCTTTTACAAAAGAATGGGATTATTTTCTCAATGTATCGAGTGGATGAAGTAACCTGGCCTTATTTCAGTAGGTGAGCACAGGCACAGTCCCTGGCTCTGCACTTCAGCACACATTTCAGCCAGGCTCTTGTACCAAGAGGCGTTTGCCTGAGGTCCCCACACCCCTGTCTGTGACCAGACACTGGAGGGACGTAAACTTTCCCAGGCTCCAGCATGGATCCTGCAACAGATGTCTCAGCTTGGCCAGGGTGATGTGGATTCCCATGAGGAGCTCATCGAGCACCCACATCCATGGACGCATAGGAACAGCTGAGAAAAGGAGGGCTTTGCTCTGACTCAGAAACACAAATCAGTTCTCCAGTGCTAGCAAATTTGGGTAATATTTTAGAGGGTTCCAAACTTTACCCAGATCTTTTCAATCTGAGAAAAGCAGGGAAACCTACAGGATCTCAGGAAAGTATCTAAGCTATAAGGTAACTTGTGTACGAATACTTTTCCTCCGCTCATCTGAAACTGGGCCAATTGCGCCATCAGGAACACCAGTTTCAGAGAGCCAGAAGACAGCAGGCAAAGAACAAACCTGGCTCTAGTCTGTGGTTCTGGACTCTGCTTCTTTTTATGTAACATAAAAATGCAAAAAGCAAGGTAATGAGAAAGACATATATAGATGCTGTTTAACAAAAACAGAGAAAGTGAATAAACAGTAAAGGCAAAGCTGAAGTGCTATAACTAATTCTCTTAAACCTCCGTGCGAGATTTGTTATCTGAACACTTGTTCCTTTGTGAAGGATAATGTTAATAGGATGCTCACAGCAATCATTGCTAATGAGGAAATCTTAAGTTCAACATGAGAACGAGGAGTTACAGGCGCAGGAATATGTGTGCAGCTTTTATACGATGAACTCCTTAAAACACAGGGGGGGACCTAGATCTGGCAAAGAACGCAGACTGTTCTGAACGAAGGCTGAAGTTCTGTTTAAGTGCCCCATAGCCTGCCCGAGTGCCTGGTGTGGGGTGGAGCAGCGCCCCGGAGGCCCCGCGGAGGGCGGGAGCTGGGCGGAGGTAGCGGGGGCGGGAGCCGCAGGGAGCGCGGGGCAGGCAGGGGAGGGGGCGAGGCCGCGGGGAGGCAGCAAGGCCTGCGCCCAGCCCCGGCGGCGGCACCGCGCCCGGACCGTGGTGCTCCTGCGAGCTGCTGGGCCCTCGACGCCCGCTGTGAACCCACCCGCCCCCGGGGGCCGGTGTTCCTGCCCCGGCGCTGCTGCAGCCCAGCCTCCCCCCGCCAGCCTACTCACCGCTGGCCCGGGCCGTACTGGGGCAGCGCGGCCTGCTGGCGCCCTTTATAGCCGCTCCATTGTGACATGTCCCCTGGGGCGTCCCAGGCGCCAGAGCGCATCACAGGCTCGGCTGGCAACCAGCCCACCTCTTCGGGCCCCTGCCCCGGCTCAGCGACCCACAGCTGGCCAGCTTCTGCCATCGTAGAAGGCCACCAGATTTGCCAAGCGGGACTTGCCCTTGGTAAAGCCATGTTGGCTGTCACAAATCACCTCCTTATTTTCCATGTGGCTTAGAGATTCCAGGAGGCTTTGCTCCATGGTCTTGCCGGGCACAGAAGGTAGACTGACCAGCCTGTAGTTCCCTGGGTATTCCTTCTTTCGCTTTCTGAAAATGGGAGTTATATTTCCCATTTTCCAGTCAGTGGGAACTTCACCAGACTGGCATGACTTTTCAAATATAACAGAAAGTGACTTAGCAACTTCATCTGCCAGTTCCTTCAGGACCCACGGGTGGATTTCATCAGGTCCCATGGACTTATGTACGTTCAGGTTCCTTCTGTGGTCTCGAACCTGATCTTCTATAGTAGGTGGTTCTTCATTTTTGTAGACCCTGTTTTAGCCCTCTGCAACTTGGGCGGTGTGGTCAGAGCCGTTGCCACTGAAGACCGAGGTGAAAAAGTCATTCAGTACCTCAGCCTTCTCCATATCCTGGGTGTCCAGGTCTCCTGTTTCCTTCCGGAGAGGACCCACATCTTCCCTAGTCTTCTCGTTATCTCCGACATACTTACAGAAGTTTTTCTTGTTGTCCTTGATGTCTCTGGCAAGATTTAATTCTATCTGGGCTTTAGTTTGCCTAATCTGGTTCCTAGCCACTCGGACAGTTTCTCTGTATTCTTCCCAGTCTACCTGTCCTTGCTTCCTCCCTCTGTAGGCCTCCTTTTTGCTTTTGAGCTTGTCCAGGAGCTCCTCGTTCATCCATGCAGGCCTCCTGGCTTTTTTGCCTGACGACTTCTTTCTTGGGATACACTGCTCCTGAGGTTGGAGGAGGTGATCCTTGACTACTAACCAGCTTTCTTGGGCCCCTCTCCCCTCCAGTACTTTTTCACGTGTTACCCTGCCAAGCAGGTCCCTCAAGAGGCCAAAGTCTGCTCTCCTGAAGTCCAGGGTAGTGAGCTTGCTCCGCACCCCCCTCGCCACCTTAAGGATCTTGAATTCTACCGCTTCATGATCACTGCAGCCAAGGCTACCTTTGAGCTTGACATTCCCCACCAGCCCCTCCTTAGGGCTACCATTAAGGGGGTGAGGCTGGCCACTGCTGGTCCCACCCCTGCCTTGTCAGCCACCCTCGCTCGAGCTGCCAGCTCCCCACGAGTCCCCACGCTGCCCTGGCCTTTCCTCACCTCAGAAAAGCTCAGCAAAAGCCACCATCGCCCGGCTCCGCTGCGGACGTGCCGGCACCAGAGCTGTTTGTCTCAGTGAGAATATACTATTGTTTTCTTTATTTGTATGCCTTCCTGGGTAGATCCATAAGTAGCACGAGTTTGTGAAAATTAAATGTGTGAGACTAAATTTCTTCCCTTCTTTTCTTAGATCAATAACCCTTGGAGGTGACTGATATGATACAAATTAATTGATCGTTTGCATTTGCTGTTTTTCGCAGTGCTTCCCTAACCACCTGCGTTTGTACAATTGTTCAAAACAAATGTCGCCTGGTGTGATGTTACCTGCTGAGTGACAAGCACATTCCCTTTGCAGTTGTGTGGGCTGAGAGAGATCAGGAAGGATGTGAAGCCAGGAAGGATGTCCATCTGTTCTAATAGATATAATAACACTGTAGATGTACCTCCACGCTTTCATAGTGTAGAAAGATTGTGAGGTTGGAGAGGTGAAAAGATAAAAAAAAACATGTCTTTTATTTCTCACATAACAGAGCCAAACCGCTATAAATTTATGAATAAATCTGTTCTGGTACCATTCCCTCCTCCTAAGGAAAAATCCAAAAAAAAAGAAAAAGAAAACCAACAGAACAATGACTGTTAGAAACCTCGATAAAAGACTTTTCTCACTGAATTTGTACTTCAAATTTGCTAACAAGAGAAACGTAGGTAGCACAGATAAGTCTTTTGCATTTTAGATACTGAATTGCTTTGCTCTAAACTTTTGAAGCTTCCAATACTTTCTGTACTTATGAGTGTAGCTTTAATATCAAATTTATAGAGCAGAGCTATTAAGGAGTTACTCAGACACTTATATTTTTCTAAAAAAAAATGCTGTTTCAGCAAAATGTAAAGCTGATTTCAAAGAAAATTTCAGCTCTAAGTATTTCTCTGAGCCAAAGCATTTCTTTAAAAAAAGAAAAATGAAGTTTAACCTTTCATGTCAGAATAGCCAATATTTTGTCATTAGGATATCAGTTTCTCAGGTAGGTAATTTTTTTTTTTTAATTCCAACACTGACAAAGGGTAAAATCTGATACTGAGCCCAGAGCAAGTTTCCTGGCTGTTCTGATGTTGGTCGTCTTCAGTTAATCCTGCTTCATTTTTCTTTTTATGAATACACAGAGTCCCAACTGAACCACATTAAGGACAAAATGGTCATGATTTGTTTTTACAGGAAAAGTTATAAGGCCTAATTCTACAGTGTACAGAAATGCCCCTCCCCCCACCCCCCAGCCCACACTGATTTAGGTTTCTAAGCGTGAAAAGAGGCAGCGTAGCTCTTACCCCTGGGATCAAACTACTGTAGCACTAACCATTGAGATCAAACTGGGATGCACTGGTTGCTATTGCTCAGATCTGGATCACTTTCTCCTTATTGTTCAGCTTCCTTTGGATCTGACACTGAAATAAGGAAGTCTTTCCATACCCAAGACTCTAGAGCTCCTGCCAGTTAAGGGACTGAAATGCTCAGAGATGCGATCCCTTTGTTTCTCCTTGGATCTTTAGTGTATTAGGATGGGACCCCCTTACTGATTTAAGGTAGTATTCAGCTCATCTACAGCCATCTGATAACAGCTGTCTAGTCTAGACTAGTCACTGAAGCCCCCCTCTATAGTCAGTGCAGAAATTCATACTCCACCCAGGGTATGATTCACCTCAGGAGCTTTTGCATGATAATAGGAATTGCCCTCTGAAGGCAACTTATTTCTCTCCGTTGACTGTTAAGAGAGTTTATCCACCCTTCTTAAACTACGCTTCTACTTTATCAGTGGGCATGAATCACATCTTTTTTGTTTCAGTTTTCAAAACAAAAGATGGGAATAGTAACACATTCCTATATCCGCAGAGTCTTGTAAAGATAAATATGTTACAACAATGGGAAAAGCCATATGGTAATTACTGCCATCAAATAAATGTTACAGTGAGATGACTTACGCTTTTACAAAGCTTCATTTGAGACCTTTGGCAAATACTGACCCTGGTACAGCACTACAACTTCAGGTCTGGCAAGACCTGGGTAATCATATAACCACCAGATACAAAAGAATGAAGAATTTGAGTTACTGAAATATTTCTCCTTACCTCGGCTTAATGACTAAAATGTAATATATTTACACCTGTTTTATGTGTTTTCTTTAAGGAAAACATAACCGGATTGTATGTGCCCTGGTTTGAGGTAGAACAGAACCAGCTTTCTGTTCAGTAATTTTACTTTTTAACTAAGCCTCTTCTAACTCTCTGAAATGAACAGCATATTGTGCAGAAACTGTTCCTTCTCAGAGTGATAAGACCCATGTTTATAGTAATACCAAGGAACGTTATGCAGAGAAGCTCTTGCTTATACTTATTCCCATAACAACCAAGGTCAGCTAACTTTGTCATTTGCCCCATTGGAGGGTCAGAAGCGGAAAAGTGTAGAGGGGGCGCACAACTGGGGAGGAGTGGACAAGACAGGTGACCCCAAACTGACCAAGAGGGTATTCCGTCCCATCTGCATCATGGTCAGTATAAAGCTGAGGGATCGAAGGGGTCAGTCTCTTTCTTCAATGGCCGGTGTCCAAGGAGGACTCTGTCTGTTCATCTGCCTTTGATCCCAATCCTTGCATTCCTGAATCCAGATCCAGAATCCAGTTCCCGTCTGTCTCTGTGAGTGCAGTTGGGGACTTTCCCAGTGCCTGCTGGTGATGTGATTGTCATCCTGAGATCTTGATATGGTTTTTTATTATTTTCTTTTTATTTTATTATTAATATTTTCATTAAGGTATTTTAGCTCCTTCTAAACTCATAAATCCTTTTAGCTCACTCCCTTCTCTCCTTGGAGCGAGAGGTGGGGAAGAACATCTGTCATCTTGTCACTGGCCAATCCCCCCCCAAACCACGACAGTATGCTTCAGTATTGTCATGCTTCAAGTCTCAAAAAATGAAAAAGGGAAAAAAGGAATATTTTTTGGTCACCAGTAGGAAGTTAAAAAGTTCACCAGTTGCAAAACTGGTGGGAGTCTTCAAGACCAGCAGAAATGTCTGATCCGGTACAACTGGAATTTTTAATATTGGAGTGCATCAGACCATCTGTTTAAGCTTGGTACGTAACAACAGAAATCTAAGTACAGGAGAAATATCTACATTTTCGGAAGTGACCTATAATGTTATGCAACTTTTTTTACTTCTCACTTTTAGGTATTTTAACCAAGAATGACTAAACACACTCCTTTCTGTGTCAGAATTCTTCAGACTGTATCAATTTAAATAATAAACCTCTTTCATTTTGCTGAATTTTCTGTTTCAGTTTTCATTGCCTACACTAAATTGTCCCCCACGTCCCAGTTTATTCAAGATCCATTCACTCACAAGATAGCCCCAAGCCACTAAAACTGGTCAGCACATTGCTTGGAGAATAAATCCTTTACTACTTTCTCAAACACATTTGTCTCCTTAGCCCTGAAACAGTTCTTATCCAAATCAATATTGGTATCAGGATAATTAAAATCTGTCATGTTTAAAGTTTTGGCATTCTTGCAGGCCTCTCTTATCTGTGAAACCATTTCTTGACAGATTTTCCTTACTGCCCTTGAAATCCATGGCTACATTTTAAAATCATCTCAACACCATAGTGTGCTGTTCTTTTTAAAACCTTCCTAGATTAACTGGAATATTTTGATAATTGATAATATCCTTTTCTCCCTTACCTACACTGACAATCCTCTTTTCTTCTCTTGCCCATATCTGTCCCATCATTTTATTTTTCTAATCATTTTCCCAGTTTAACCATGATTGTATTTGTCCATTGTTAAAGTTTCATGGAAATATATTTCTGGCTCAGAAATGTCAACATGCAATCTTGTTACATTTGTATAGACAACAGTTGAACTATTTTACTGAAATCCTCATTTGCATGGTACAAAAGAAAAAAACAGAATACTACATGGACAAGATAGTGAATATTTGGGTCCTGTTCAAAAAGTAGTTTGGTATTTACTAATATTAAACATGTTAACAGCTTTATTGACTTGAGAATATTAATATGCCACAAGGTAGATGCCTGATTAAGTATCTTGCTGACTTGACATCTCAGCTCTTGTGCAAAGGTATTTAACTTTAACTAGTACAATGTCTACTGTCAACAACTGACATGTCAAGAGCTCCAGCTTTAAGAAGTAGAACAGTCTGCATGTTGGGATCTAGACAGTTTTCCTATAAAATTGTCTTTTCTCACTTTGCTAATCTGAAAACTGGTCCAGGTGATTTTCCATATTAGCAGGAAAAAAAAGAAAAATCAATACATGATTATAAAATTGTATTTCTTATCTTCTAGTGCTTGCGCTATCAGTAAAAAATCTAGTTATCACAAGCCGTCCAACCTTCACAAGGTTAGTGTGAATTTGCAGTACAGTAGTTGTATCTGGGCTATTTTTTTATTATAGAACTGCTGCATGTACCTTTTAATTTGGTTGTCAGGGGAGACAGGAAGCAATAATTAAGGCTAAAAGATGGGGTATGGAAGCTTTATTAAAGGATATATTGAAGATGGGAATTTGATCTGAGAATTAGATTATGATTAGAGTTGTTAATGCAGCTGTGCCACTCTTGAGTGACAGAGCAGCAGATGAACTGAACAGGCAATTATAACTACAGGAGTCTCCCTAATCTTTACAATCCCAACCTCACAGTCACATCCATTTAAATTAATTTTCATGAAGGCTGCAAATTTACAGCTTCACCAGATTGGAAATTTGTTTGTTTATTATCTACAGGAAATATTTTTAGGGAAGTAAATAGCACTGAAAGCCATCTTGTCTTTCTGCTTGTCTTTTTAACTTGCAGAATTAATAATATGAGATTAATCTGAAGGCTGCTGCCTTTATGAAAACTGATTGATTCTCAGCAGCCCAGCGTTATTATGATTATCTGTGGGAAGGTCAAAGGGAAGGCATGTAAAAGTCATAGCTGATTCATGAGTTCCCTATATTAAGCAGAATATAAAAAAGGAGGCTTGTGTTGATCAGCTTTATAAGTGAAGAATCAGTCTTCCTTGCATTACTGAAACTGAAATTCTAGGAAAAGGATTTTAAACAACTTTGGACATAGTTATTTAAAGAAGTCTGTTGAGGAGAGATAGCAATAGTTCATTACTATGCATGCTGAAAACCTATTTTAAGGAGTTCTTTGCTGCACAAAGATTAATTTACCACCACGTTTTCCCTCCTTCAGTACTAATATAAATAATGGTTGTGGCTTAAATTGGCATTATATTTTGATAGCCTAGTTTTGAATATACAAAAGAATATACTGCTGAACTGCTCAGAAACTTGGAAATGGAAACCACGAAACAGTACTCTGCTGTTCCAGAGTTTTACTTTAGAATGTCGATAACGAATGGAATAAAGTGTGAACATTTAGAAACAAGGCACTGTTTTTGCAAAATGTTGAGCCGATAGCTGTGGAAAGGAGAAATAAAACCTTGACTTGTAAAAATGAGTGGCAGAAAAAATATTTCTCTACTGCTTGTCATTCAAGAAGCCTGGAAAATAATTCCAGAAAGTGATCATCTGCAGTTGCCAGATCAACAAGATATTTTAACACCTGACTTTAAGAATGTAAAAACATCCATCCAAGAACAGTCTATAGATAAGCCTAATCTTCCCAAATCCTGAAGTGTGTGCAGCCCCATCTTAACTCCCTGAAAAGATAAAACTCAATCGCATATCATCTTCATTGCTGACTTGGTTTTGCTGGGAGGGAAAAGCGGGTCAGCACACTGGCAGGAAGCTGTGGTACATCCTTACTATGTCTCTGATCTAGTCATCTAGGTGACCAGGTCATGTAAACCACCAAAATTTAGCTATAACCAAGGTGAATTCATAAACTTAAAAGCTCAGAGACTGTCCAGTCAATGTACTTCTCACAGAACATACTTATAAGCTCAAAGTTAAGTATATTCACCATTGGCTGGAGTGGGAATCTCAAGCTTGGTCTAATGTGGTTTTAGTTGTATTACAAGAAAGTAATGTACTAGGAAGTACGTCTCGGACGTGGTATTTTGCTGTTGAACTGAAGTGCATTTATTTTCCTATGAACTTGGAAACTTCAGTCAGGTGTCATTTTATATTCAGATAGATTCTTTACATTCTTTTAAAGAAAATTACTGAAACTTGCTATAGGAACAATGTTGATAATACAGCCTAATATTTTTGTTCAATGTCAATATTGTAAGTTATACATATTCTCAATGGACCTGATATGGGAGATTAGGTGCCAGTGAAACAAAACACTTAATAAAAACAGCTGACATGCAACTGGTTCCTGCAAAGAAGCCGTGGTGAAATATATATTAAAAAATATGAAAAATTGTGCTGGAATTAGCAAGCAAAATACATTATCAGTTGGAAGTATTGGAATTCCTTTTGTTATGACATGTATTCATTTTTCCGGAAGATTAATATATTTGAGGCTTGTACTTTTTCAGGATTTGGATTTATTTAAGAAATGTTGAATAACTGCTGTCATATTTGGAGTATTTACGCCGCAAGATAGCCTGCCTTCCTTGATCCTAGCTTTTCTGGGTCAAGGCTTCAAGAACAACATCGAGCCCATTTTCTCAGATATTCTGCTTTAGTAGGGGGCTCCAAAGTTCAACTTCTTTTGACTCAGAATCCCTGTGGGATAACAGAAATATACCAAAATGGACAAAAAAAAAGTTTTTTGAGAGGTTTTGTTTGTTTTAAAATCTAAAAACTTTACTAACACCTAAATACACAAACTGATTTCCTCTTGCAGAAACAAAAAGGTATTAACTGACTTAAAATATGACGGCAAAAATCAAACAGAGAATTAATATGACCTGAGTTGAGAGAGACCATGTTTGTCCAGTTTGTTTGAGGAAAAGCCATTCAAAAGCAATTTCAGCAATTTATTTTAAGCAATTGTTTCTTTTATTCACCTTGCTGTTGTTGACTCATAATTTGAAAACATTCGTCACATGTTTAGTCAGGTCACATAGGCAAGTGAAAATTGGTATGCATAAATGTCTGGAAAAAAAATCTGATAAAATTCTGCTCCCTTTATTTTATTTTCTCATCACTCTTCCTGTCTTTGATTAACATTGTGCAATTATGATTCGTCAGTGTTTCCTCATATCCGAATATTAGTTGATTAATCTTGATGATAATGGATCGAGAACTGGGTTTAAAAACAAAGTATATGAAGTATTTTATTCAAGAAGTTATGACTGATCTTTTTAAACATCCTTGACTTATTTGGTAATTACGCTATTTATAGAAGGTGAGTACTTATCAGGTGTTGCTATTAAAGTGTGGAGTAGATGAGCGAGATTTTTTCCACCAGAAAGTATTGAATATTTTAAGTCTGAAGGTGATAGGTTCTGTCTTGAAACTCATCTTCCTTGTTTAATGATAAAAAGCAATACTACTTAGTTGGCCAAAGTTTCTGCTGCACCAGAGCTGTGTGCCAAACAAGAGGGAGAGATGCACCACCACTTCCCTGATTCAGCAGACTTCTCTGGGAGGAATTGTCATTACAGCTACTTCATGTATTTTTGAGCGTCTCAGTGGATCTGTCACTGCTGAAGGGTAACGGATTTCTTCTGCCACTGTTCCTGGGCTTCTGTGAGCAGGAAGCATATGAAAGTGAGTTCTTTGAGCATTTTGGCTCCTTTGTAAGAAGGAAGAAAAGGACCTTAAAAGTGGCTGAGAAACCTGATCCACACAAAATATGTATTTATGTGTTAAACCATATTTGTAGGTTGGGATTTTTCAGTCACTTCTCCTTGTCTTTTTAAAAATTGCAGTTTCTCAGATAGGAAGTTCGCAAGGCCTGATTCAAATCTCATGAGTGAAAGTGGGAAATCCATACTGGTAGACTAGTAGGTCAATTCATGATACATTAAAATGTGTACCTGGCAACAGCTTCATCAACTGTCACTATGCATTGCATTTTTAAGGTTTGAGGTTTTTTAATGCATAACAACTAATACTGAAATAAAAACTTTGTTATCTTATTTATCGGTTAAAAACTCAGGCATCTGAGTAGTTTTATTCTGTGCCATTGCCACCTGGTCTCTTTATTTACTATGGTAAAAATCAATTGCCCATCTGCTTGAAAGATATTGAAGATTTATGAACATCAACCATAAGATGCAATGGAAAGGTCAAAACACTGTTGGATGTACAAATCCATGCCGATTTCATTATAATAATAGTTTGACCTAATACTGACATCATCAACAAAAAATGTAGGTTGATATCCAGCTTTTGAGCTTGTAGTCAGTAAAGTACATAGAGACAGCCTGATTCCAAAAAAACAAAGCTATTTGATTTAGATCTGTGGACAGAGCTACACCTATCATCAGAGGGACAACTCTCACTAAAGGAAGGCAAAATCATCCTTGGTGTTACCTAAAAGTTGTTTCTGAGGATACGTGTAGGTTACTGCTCGGTTTAGGCACCTCTATGTGTTAATGTGCCTTGCCACTCAGTCCCTGGGAAGTACATGTTTCTTCAGTGTAACCAAATGATTTAAATCCATTTTTAAAGGTACTGGGAATTAAGGTACTTTTGAAAATGCCACTAGCTATGTATTTTTTTTGTCTGCCCTCAAAGCAGGGAATAGATTTATTGATTAATACAGCAGAAATAGCCAGGGTAAAATTCTACTGATCACATCACCAGGCGTTCTTTAATTTCTTTTAGTCCCTTGATCCTTCAGAAAGCTGCTTCTCTGTGCATACTTCCAATCACCCAGTGATAAGCTGCAGATCTTCAAAGCTCCCAGTTTAGTCTCTGCATCTAATTTGAGAGAGAAAAACTGCACCCAAAACTAGTAGTACTTTTAGTGGGCAAAAACCACAGGACAGACTTCTAAAATGAACTTTCAAGTTCATAAAGTACAGTCCAATGATAAGCTTCTTTCTGATGGCATGAATAATTTATAGGTTATGGTAGATCATTATGATTATTAGGATTATGATGATCACCTGCAAAAGGTGTGTCCAGGTGGAGGACCTCCTGCAGCTCAGCCACCTGCTGCAGAAGGTCATGAGAAGGCTACGTAACTTCAGGGAGGCTGAGAAGGAGTTAGATAGCTGGTTCCAAGTGCAGTCTGTAGTGGTTGCACAACCCACAGCCAAACAGCTAAAAACTCCCCTAGTGGCACACACAGAAAGAGGAGGAGTATGGAAGTAATGCAGGAGAATGGAAGCTTGCAACTGCAAGGACCAGCAGGAGGAAGAGGCTTCTCCCGAAACCTGAGATGCCCTTGCAGAACTACTTGACAGCTCTGCAGACTTGAAGAGGAAAGACCAGTCACAGCAGGAGAGATGCTGGAGCTGAGTAAGGCAGCCTGATCTGCTCCATGTATAACAACCAGGACAACTAAGAAAAGGCAATGGGGTGGTAGTAATAGGCGACTCTCTTCTGAGAGGTACAGAGGCACCCATGTGCTGACCTGATGCACTCTCTAGAGAGGTTACCGGGACCTGGTTACCGGGACAGGTTACTGTTACCGGTGCTGGTTATCAGGAGCTCGTGTCAGGGATGTCACTGAGAGACTACCAAGCCTTGTACAGTCCACTGACTACTATCAGCTGC